>NC_139217.1:446051670-446521292 GCF_055691185.1 Crinia signifera
GACATCTATAACTAATATGTACTGGTTTACAACCTGCTGGAACTTATAGCAATAAACGACGTGTTGTATACAGAGGAAGCACTGACTGTATTATATCCGATACATACCGTCCACAATTAATGTGATGTCCGTGAACTGATCGAGTTCGCGCTGTTCGTTTAATCTGTCCATCATAACTTTATAGTGGTCCGGGAATTCCTGAATGCAGCCCATCGTCTCTTCAGCTTCCATACCTAAACAGGTAGTCTGGAAAGGGGAGGAAAGGACGGATCAAAAGGTGGGAAAGGTGACAGATTGTGGATGACACTATGGAAGACAATGACCGCACAATGGAAGCCTTGGATAATGGTCCCGATTCAGACTAGATAGCAAGGCTGCAATTTTTGCAGATGGACAAAACCATGTGCACTGCAGGTGGGGCAGATGGAACATGTGCAGAGAGAGAGTTAGATTTGGGGGTGTTTTTTTTTGTTAAGTTTTTGCGCAGGTTTGTAAATACTGGTTGCTTTATTCTTACACTACAATTTAGATTTCCATTTGATCACACCCCACCCAAATCTAAGTGGGTACACACTAGTGCACAGGTTCTCAAACTCGGTCCTCAGGACCCCACACAGTGCATGTTTTGCAGGTCTCCTCACAGAATCACAAGTGCAATTATTAGCTCCACCTGTGGATCTTTTAAAATGTGTATCCGATTAATGAATGCACCTGTCTGGTGACCTGGAAAACGTGAACTGTGTGGAGTCCTGAGGAACGAGTTTGAGAACCCCCTGCACTAGTAGATATATCTACAGACAGGTCAGGTAGAGTGTTCTCCATACACCCAACAATGCCGTTCACAGATATATTGATAGTACACACTGGCCGATGGTGCATCAATATATATCTGCCTTTCCTTCGACCGGTATATCGGCCAGTGTGTATGCACCTTAACTCTCTCTGCACGTGTAACAGAATTTGCTTTTGCAAGGGAACCAGAACAACCCCTCTTAAAACAACAGGCCGCGTGAGAATCTTCTAGCATCGGGTATTGCCAACACAATGCGATTAGGATCCGTGAAAATTTATGTAATATCATTGTTATTTTGTGTGTGACCGAGTCATGAAGTGTTACATTGTAGCAGCCGCAGCTTTTCCCCCAATACAAGTTGTGCTTTGTATACAGACTCTGTAATACACAATATACAAGTGTCATATCACATCTGTATGTCTGACTGAACAAGGGCAGCAGTTTGTAGAACAAATGCATACCTTTCACAATTGCGTCACCCTGTTGTAGGAATACTTGCAAAGTTTTCAAATCAATATTTCTATATAAAATCATTCTGCGGTGACTCTGGCCGTAAGATGTAATACAATCCGAGATCGCTGGACAAGCTATGTTTTTAAAAAAAGGCAATCATTTACAAGGCAAGGTTTTATCTTGTATACGATTGCCGTTTTCATAATAGTCAGATTCAACCGGCATCCCAAATCTCCAGTTTTTGGCAGTTTTCCAGCAATTCAAAGCAAATGGTCAACTGTCATTTGCTCTCACCCATTACCAGGATTTTGTTCCAACCAGCTCAATCGATCTGTAGATGTATGACCACCTTTAGTCTCCATATGTAAGATTTAAGAAGAGCACATTTGCTGACTTATGCTTTCCACAACTGTAAAGGTGCGTACACACCTGCGATCCCTGCATACACACAAGCCGACGCTGGCTGCACCGGGCATGCTGCATGGCTCTTATCACTGGTTCGCACCGTCCCATGCACAGATGGCGGAGAGGACTGTAAATGGCCCGTGGGAGGGCGCATCGGCTGTAGCATACACAAGGTGAGATAAAATGAGCAACATCACACAGAAGGGCTAGAATGAGAGATATCGCTCTTATCGCATCGTCTGTGAGTGCCTTTAAGGAAAACTAAAAATACAAGAGGGAAAAAAAAACCTCCTAAGGACAGTCTTAAATATATGTGTACAAGGTTCATGACCTAATCAGGACTGAATATATCCAAGACACAATTAAGATTCAGAGAGGACACAGCAGACTTCTTATCAGTAAGGACACTAAAGTTGGTCTCCAAGCTAAACATATAGTTAATAACAGAACACCCAATATCTCGTCTGGTAGATATAGGAATAAGGTCATATGTAAATATTTCCTGCAGATTTTACAAATAACAATAAATAAATAAAAATAAATGTATCGACTGTAAAGGACACGATTACAAATTGCGTCCTCAGGCCATAATGCTCTGAATTGCATCAAAACATTACAGTGGATGGTAGGGCATGAAATACTGCCTGTCGGCACATGTCGGCTACAAAACAGTGAAAAACCCCATGTTGACCTTCTGACTGTCGACCTAGACAATGTCGAACGACCTTTCGACCTAGAAACGTGTCGACCTAATGACTGTCAACCATAATGCTGTAGACCAAATGACCGCATCCCGCTGCTAGCCGGATCACTATATTCACATTATGGATTAGCAAGGCTCAAGTCTAGACGAGCAGTGAACAGCTGGCTATACACTAGGCCAGGCATAGGCAACCTGTGGTCCTCCAGCTGTTGTGAAACTACACATCCCAGCATGCCTTGCCAGAGTATTGCTATTAGGAAAAGCTAAAGCTGTAGCAATTCATGGTGGGATGTGTAGTTCCACATCTTCTTGAGTGACCATCGAATTGAAGAGACTGTGGAAAATATATATATATATATATATATATATATATATATATATATATATATATATATATATATATATATATATATATATATATATATATATATATATATATACACATACATATACACACACACACACACATATACATATATATATATATATCTCTATCTCACTCCCACGGCGGCACTCCAAGGACGAAATAGAGAGTCGACACACACTGTATGTGTACAACGTTTCAGTGCTGTGCACTTTTATCAAGAACAGTGTTCGTTACACTGTTCTTGATAAAAGTGCACAGCACTGAAACGTTGTACACATACAGTGTGTGTCGACTCTCTATTTCGTCCTTGGAGTGCCGCCGTGGGAGTGAGCTATGGATACCTGACTTCAGGTTTTTTTCTGGAAGGCACCAGGCAAGATAAAGCACTAAGCACTTTGGAGTGCCGGCCAGACGCCCGGTATAATATATATATATATATATATATATATATACATATATATATATATATATACATATACACATACACATATACACATACACACACACACACATACATATATACACACACACACACACACACACATATACATATATATATATATACACACACACACACACACACACACACACACACACATATATACACATACATACACACACACACACACACACACACACACACACACACACACAAACACACACTACCGGATCCCAATTCAATTGTTTTATTGGTACTTATGTAGTAACTGGGCTGCCGATTTTGAAATCGGGTCCATCGCATCGCACCCGACCATATCGCATGCGATGCGATGCGATGCGATGGACCCGATTTTTCCATAGGATTCAATGTTAAAATGGACTGAGTCCATTTTAACATAGAATTCAATGGGAAAAGGGGTCCTTTTCATACCCCTACTATCCAAGTGGGCATGGAGTTGGATATAAACCTGTGGCGAGCGTAGCGAGCCACCGAGCCCGAAGCGTGGCGAGCGTAGCGAGCCCCGCGAGGGGACACAGAATACCGTCCGCTCGCCACGCTTCGCTCGCCACGCTTCGCTCGCCACGCTTCGGGCTCGGTGGCTCGCTACGCTCGCCACAGGTTTATATCCAACTCCATGCCCACTTGGATAGTAGGGGTATGAAAAGGACCCCTTTTTCCCATTGAATTCCATGTTAAAATGGACTCAGTCCATTTTAACATTGAATCCTATGGAAAAATCGGGTCATCGCATCGCATGGTCGTATGCGATGCGATGCGATATCGCATCTGATTGTATGCCTTAACTTAAGGCATACAATCAAAAAAATCGGCAGCCCAGATACTACATAAGTACCGTTTTATTTATTTGCACTCTGGCGGCCACTAGATGGATAAAATGTGCAACTTGCAAAATGTTAAACTTGCAGCCTACACCAAACAGAAGGTGATTTATTATTAATGCTTATACTCTCGTGCTGCTAATGATGTTCCTGCTACGCAGCTTAGCGAGGCAAAGCAGCAAGCAATAACAACAAGATCTATTAACACCTTGAATGCCAGAATGGAGAAGAGGAAATGAGTGATATCCTATATAACGACTCCTGTGTTGGCAATAGAAAATCAGCATGAAGTGCACCCACTGAGCTTACAGCACAAAGTAACTCCATAATAAAGGGCAATTAGCTATTAGTTACGAAGTATTAGCAGTGGGCTTACCACATGTGGAATTGCCCAGTGATTGATTAGATTCAGGCATTGAACATGGAGATGCAGCCACATAGTATGCGCCGCTGGTAATTGAATCTACCAGTCACACACCAATACTATGGGTACAGTGTCACTGACTACTTATTACTATGGGTACAGTGAGCACTGCAGTCGCAGAAGGTGGTCAGTGTGTAATCGCCAAGGGCACAGGGTAAGGTCAGTGTGTAATCGCCATGGGCACAGGGTAAGGTCAGTGTGTAATCGCCATGGGCACAGGGTAAGGTCAGTGTGTTATTGCCATGGGCACAGGGTAAGGTCAGTGTGTAATCGCCATGGGCACAGGGTAAGGTCAGTGTGTAATCGCCATGGGCACAGGGTAAGGTCAGGGTGTTATTGCCATGGGCACAGGGTAAGGCCAGTGTATGATCATTCTGATTACAGTGTAAGTTTGGTTGTTTTTTTTTACCAGTTACAGAAGTCAATTTATTACTATGGGTAAAGTGTGATGTTAATGTGTTATTGCCATGGGCACAGTGTTAGTGTATCATCATTATGGGCACAGTGTGAGGTCAGTGTGTGATCACCATGGGCACAGTGTGAGGTCAGTGTGTGATCATTAGGATTACGGTGTGAGATCAGTGTGTTATTACCATGTGCAGAAGTCAATGTATTATTACTATGGGTAAAGTGTGAGGCCAGTGAATGATCCTTGTGTTACCACTGTGGGAACAGGGGACATAAGTCAGCTTGCTACCAAGCTGGCACTATTGGCACAGTGGGCAGGTGTGTGCCAGTGTGCCAATGAAAGTGAGTAACCACTATGGACACAAGGGCAGATGTATTAAGCCTGGTGAAGAGATAAAGTGTAAGGCCATAACACACCAGCCAATCAACTCCTGTTTTTTCAAACACAGCTGATTGATGGTGCATTATCACTTTCTTCTATACATCTGCACCACAGTGTGTTAATCACAACTATGGGTACAACAGGCGGATGACCGTGTACCATCCCTATAGGCACAGTGTGATAGAATTATGGACACGGGGCAGATGACATTGTGCTATCACTATGGACAGGTAACAGTGTTCTATCATGGTAGAGAGACTAGACACTACTACAGCTACATCCGGGGACTCCATCATCCAGTTGTCATTCACTGAACTCAAACTCCTCCCTACGATCGCGAAACGTGATATCCCCGCCTATCTTCACACCCATTGGCTGCCTCCCCGTACAAAACGCCGTACAAATATCCAATCATCAGCAGTACAGAAACCGGAAGGCCTAATCCTTCCGCCCTCCTCCTAGCCCCGAACCCCGAAAACCGAGCGGGGGAGGCGCGCAGAGGGCAGTGAACCCTCGCATTCCCCCCGGTTACCACGTTCCCATACTACAGTGTCCGCCACTAGGGGCAGGACGGCCGCTCAGCCCGCTCCTGTCAGTGCCGGCGCCAGCCGTTATTACGTCATCAAATGGCGCTTTTAAATTCTCCCCCTGAGCTGCCCCGGCCCTGTGCCCCGCTGCTGTGAGGGGGGAACCGGGTCATCCTACGCGGCGGGAGCCGACTAGACCACCATTGCCCCTCTACTCACCGGCCACAGCGACACTGGCTGCCCGCGGCCTCCTCCTCCCGTACCGGCGATGGCTCTGGGTAAAAGGAGGGCGGGCGGCTCGGCTTCCCGGCGGCCCCCGCGCGGGAAGTGACGTCACGGCAGCAGCCCCTGACCTCGCGGGAAAGCCTCGGGTCACGTGCGCGGCGTGAGGCCGGAAGGAAATCAACAGCAAAGGGGGAGAGAGACGGAGCGCGCCAAAAGCAATGCTGCGGGTCTCTGGCCAGTCACGTTGCGTGGGGTCTCTGTCATGGGGGCTGAGCACACGGGGCAGCGCCTATGTAATAATGTCAGAAAGGAAAGGGGAGTCTTCTGAAAATACGAGGGGCAGGCACTTAGTAATGTCTGGGCAAATTAGGCTCTATACTGAGAATTATGGGACCAGAGTTCCCTATATAATGCCTTGTAGGAGATACTGCGCACTGAGAATAAGTGGGGTAGTTCCCTGTATACTGTGTACTGAGAATAAATGCCCCACGTATTCTTAATATGCATTCATATTTTCACGCAGACCTTATATATGGAAAGTTTGCATTTATTCTCAGTAGTATTATTTTAACTCAGACATTATATAGGTAACTGCCCCATCTATTCTCAGTACACAATATAATTTAACCCCAAAAATATATAGATACTGTAACTGCCACATACACTGTATTCACAGTACGCACTATTAGGTCCTCCTAGGCGTTTTAAAGGACACTGCCCCATGTATTCTCATTCCAGAGTTTTATTTCCTCCAGAAATTATGAAGGAACCTGCCACATGTATTCTCAGTATACAGTATTAATTCTCCCACACATTATATAGGGAACTGCCCCATTCATTCTGAGTACGCAGCATTATTTCTTCCCAGACATCATATAGGGCACCCCATTTATTCTCAGTACAGAGTTTTATTTCCTCCAAGCATTATAAAGGAAACTGCCCCATGTATTCTCAGTATACAGTATTATTTATCACACACATTATATAGGGAACTGACCCATTTATTCACAGTACGCAGTATTATTTCCTCTCAGACATTATAAAGGGAACTGCCCCATTTATTCTCAGTAAACATTATTATTTCTCCCACACATACAGGAATCTGCCCTATGTATTTTCAGTACACTGTATTATTTCCTCCCAGACATAATATAGGAAACTGCCCTATTTGTTCTCAGTATGCAGTAAAATTTCCTCCCAGACATTATATAGGAAACTGCCCTATTTGTTCTCAGTATGCAGTATTATTTCCTCTCGGGCATTATATAGGGAACTGCTCAATTCATTCTTAGTATGTTGGATTATTTTCCTCGCAGGCATTATATAGGGAACTGCCCCATTTATTCTCAGTACGTAGTAATACTCCCCCCACACATTATATAGAGAACAGCCCCATTTATTCTCAGTACACAGTATTATTTCTTGCAAACATTATATAGGAAACTGCTCCATTTATTCTCAGTACACAATATTATTTCCTCGCAGGCATTATATAGGGGAACAGCCCCATTTACTCTCAAGTACACAATATTATTTCCTCCCAGGCATTATATAGGGGAGCAGCCCCATGTAATATTTGTATGAAGCATTATTTTTACAGAGAAATGATTTAGGGAACTGCCCCATTTATTCTCAGTAAACAGAATTATATCCTCCCAGACATTATATATAGGGAACTGCCCCAAGTATTGATTACAAATAATTATTTCCTCCCAGACATTACATAATAAATGCTCCCATATATTCTCAGTACACAGTATTATTTCCTCCCTCACATTATACAGGGAACTGTTCTATGTATTCTCAATACGTAGTATTATTTTCCCCGAGACCTTATATATGAAACGTTTTCATGTATTCTCAGTATGAAGTATTATTTTCACCCACACATTATATAGGAAACTGCCCCATATAATCTTAGTACACAGCATTATATCCTTACAGATACAGGTCGAGTATCCCGTATCCGAATATCCGTTATCCAAATTATTCCGAAATACGGACATTCCAGAAAGTGAAAAAAAATTTTTTTTTTGCTAAAAACTCACTGGGGACATTTGTAACAGCATCACTGGGGACATGATATGTAACTGGCACTATATATGTGCAAGACAATGATTGCTTGGCATTCAAATTCAGTGCTGAGATAGTACACACATTTTGTTTCACGTTTTGAAACCTTGTTTTTTGAACAATTAAAATATATTTGTGTGTATTTTATGTGGTAATAAAATATATTTCTGTGTATATTATGTGTTTATACAGCATAAATGCAAGATACTTCAAAATACATCATTGAAATATTAAAATATTCCGAAATACGGAATAATCCGTTATCCAAAATTCTCCTGGTCCCGAGCATTTTGGATAAGGGATACTCAACCTGTATTATACAGGGAACTATCCTGTGTATTCTAAGTACGCAGTATTATTTTCTCAGACATTATATAGGGAACTGTTCCGTGTTCTCAGTATGTAGTATTAGTTTCACACAGGCATTATATATGAGAGTGGCCCATGTATTTTCAGTACACAGTATTATTTTCTCTGAAACCTTATATATGGAACGTCTCCATGTATTCTCAGTATGTAGTATTATTTTCACCCAGATATCAAATAGGGAAATGCCCCATACATTCTCAGTACACACTATTATGTCATCCCAGGCATTACATAGTGACCTGCCTCACGTATTCTTGATATGCATTCATATTTTCACACAGACCTTATATATGGAAAGTTTGCATTTATTTTCAGTATGTAGTATTATTTTTACCCAGACATTATATAGGGAACTGCCCCATCTATTCTCAATACATAATATAATTTAACCCCAAAAATACATAGATAACTGCCACATACACTGTATTAACAGTACGCACTATTAGGTCCTCCTAGGCATTTTAAAGGACACTGCCTCATGTATTCTCAGTACAGAGTTTTATTTCCTCTAGACATTATAAATTAACTGCCCCATGTATTCTCAGTGTACAGTATTAATTCTCCCACACATTATATAGGGAACTGCCCCATTCAATCTGAGTACGCAGCATTATTTCTTCCCAGACATCATACGGGGAACTGCCCCATTTATTCTCAGTACAGTTTTATTTCCTCCAGACATTATAAAGGAAACTGCCCCATGTATTCTCAGTATACAGTATTGTTTCTCCCACACATTATATAGGGAACTGACCAATTTATTCACAGTACGCAGTATTTTTTCCTGTCAGGCATTATATAGGGAACTGCCCCATTTATTCTCAGTACGTAGTAATATTTCTCCCCATTTATTCTCAGTACAAAGTATTATTTCCTCCAAGGCATTATACTGGGAACTGCCCTATTTATTCACAGTACGCAATATTATTTACTCCCAGAAATCATAAAGGGAACTGCCCCATTTATTCTCAGTACGCAGTATTATGTCCTCTCGGGCATTATATAGGGAATTGTCCCATTTCTTCTCAGTATGTAGGACTTTTTTCCTCTCAGGCATTATATAGGGAACTGCCCCATTTATTCTCAGTACAAAGTTACATTTTTCTCACCCATTATATAGGGAACAGCCCCATTTATTCTCAGTACGCAATATTATTTCCTCACAGGCATTATATAGGGGAACAGCCCCATTTATTCTCAGTACACAATATTATTTCCTCACAGGCATTATATAGGGGAACAGCCCCATTTATTCTCAGTAAACAGTATTATTTCTCTCAAACATTATACAGGAATCTGCCCCATGTATTTTCGGTACACTGTATTATTTCCTCCCAGGCATTATATAGGAAACTGCCATATTTGTTCTCAGTATGCAGTATTATTTCCTCCCAGACATTATATAGGAAACTGCCCTATTTATTCACAGTATGCCGTATTATTTCCTCTTGGGCATTATATAGGGAACTGCCCCATTTATTCTCAGTATGTAGGACTATTTTCCTCTCCATCATTATATAAGGAACTGTCCCATTATTCTCAGTACGCAGTAATATTTCTCCCACACATTATATAGGCAACTGCCCCATTTATTCATAGTATTATTTCTTCCTAACATTATAAAGGAAACTGCCCCATGTATTCTCAGTTACAGTATTATTTCCTCTCGGGCATTTTATAGGGAACTGCCCCATTTATACTGAGTATGTAGGAATATTTTCCTCCCAGGCATTATATAGGGAACTGCCCCATTTATTCTCAGTACACAATATTATTTCCTCGCAGGCATTATATAGGGGAACAGCCCCATTTATTCTCAGTACACAATATTATTTCCTCCCAGGCATTATATAGGGAACTGCCCTATTTGTTAACAGTATGCAGTATTATTTCCTCTCGGGCATTATATAGGGAACTGCCCCATTCTCAGTATGTAGGAATATTTTCCTCTCCGTCATTATATAGGGATCTGTCTCATTTATTCTCAGTACGCAGTAACACTTCTTCCTCACATTATATAGGCAACTGCCCTATTTATTCACAGTATTATTTCTCCCAAACATTATATAGGAAACTGTCCCATGTATTCTCAATTACAGTATTATTTATTCTCAGGCATTATATAGGGAACTGCCCCATTTATTCTCAGTACAAAGAATTATTTCCTCCCAGGCATTATAGAGGGAACTGCCCTATTTACTCACAGTACGCAGTATTATTTCCTCCCAGACATCATATAGGGAACTGGCCTATTAATTCTCAGTACGCAGTATTATTTTCTATAGGGGATTATATAGGGAACTGCCCCATTTATTCTTAGAATGTAGGAATATTTTCCTCTCAGGCATTATATATGGAACTGCGCCATTTATTCTCAGTACGTAGTAATTTTTTTCCCACACATTATATAGGGAACTGCCCCATTTATTCTCAGTATGTAGGAATATTTTCCGCTCCGTCAATATATAGTGAATTTTCCCATTTATTTTCAGTTTGCAGTAAAATTTCTCCCACACATTATATAGGCAACTGCCCCATTTATTCATAGTAATTTTTCTCCTTAAAATTATATAGATAAGGGGAGAAAGCATAGGGACAACCCTGACTAAACCTCGGGAAATAATAAAGAAATTTGAAAATTATTATCAGGACATATACAAAGCATGCCCCTCGGACCAGGATAAAATAGAGAAAATACTTAATGAGGCCAAACTCCCAAAGCTCTCACAGAGTCAAAAAGAGTTGCTAGAGGCTGAAATCAAAGAAGAAGAGATTATAGAAACTATTACCAACATGGCGCTAGGAAAAGCACCCGGACCTGATGGGTTATCAATAGAGTATTATAGAATACTCTTAAAGGAGGTGACTCCAATTTTACTGACGATATTTAGTCAAATACATAAAAATCATATCTTATACCCAGCATTTAACAATGCACATACTATATTGATACCCAAAGCCGGGAAAGACCCATTAGAACCCTCATCCTATCGCCCAATAACCCTTCTTAACGTGGATTTTAAAATAATGGCCAAAATTATGGCAACAAGATTACAGAGTATAATAGCCCCAACCCTAACAGAACACCAACTAGGCTTTGTGAGTGGGCGGCATGCGGTCAAAGGGATCAGAACTGCCATATCAGCAATAATCGCAGGCGCCAAACATGGGACAAATATACTATTAAGTTTAGATGCACAAAAAGCTTTTGACACTGTCTCATGGCAGTACCTGGAAAAAGTCCTGCAATATAGGGGCTTTGGGGTAAACTTCAGAGAGGTTGTCAAGTTGTTCTATACCACTCCAGTTACATCACTTATGATAAACGGCCAAAAAAGTAGAAACATAGAAATGTCCAGAGGAACCCGGCAGGGTTGTCCCCTATCACCGCTCCTTTTTAACCTAACATTAGATCCAATGCTACGTATAATACAAAACTGGCCACTACTAAAAGGTATCCAAGTGGGAACCCAGACCATTAAAATATCAGCCTTTGCAGATGATCTCCTCCTTTATGTGGCAAACCCGGAGGAATCTTTGAAACCCCTTATGGAAAAGTTAAAAGAAATTGGTAATCAATCTGGCTTTGGGGTACATTTTGAAAAATCAATTGCAATGGCCTTAGACACCAATTGTACTAAACCTAAATGGGCACAAGATATAAACCTAAAATGGGCGAAGGAGGGGATTAGATACTTAGGGGTTTATCTCCCCAAAGACATTACACTCCTACATGAATTAAACATAAATAAAGCCATAACCCAACTAAAAAAAGAAATTAGGGGATGGAAACACCTGAAACTATCCTATACAGGTAGACTTAATTTATTAAGAATGATATTACTACCGAGACTGCTGTACCCTCTCCAAAACCTACCTCTTCTGTTAACACAGAAAAATACATCTGAAGTGAATAAACTGTTTCGTGACTTCATCTGGAAAGATAAGAAGGCAAGAATCAGTTTAATTAAGATGCAACAGAAATGTAACAACGGAGGTTTTAATTTCCCTAATGTGACATGGTACAACCAAGCAGCTGTGCTGAGGCACTTGAGGGATTGGATACAGCAGTCAGAAATTTACACAAATACATCTTTAGAACAAGAGTTTACCGGGGACATAAACCTCATTAATTTCCTACACTTGGAAAAAATCAAAAATAGAGCCGGAGATAATGAACAACCCACTATTAATGTCATCCAGAAGATTATGGTTTATCTTAAGGAAAAGAATGCAAATAAACCCACACAAATCACAATTTGTAACATTCTTACAAAACCCCGAATTCCAAGAAGGAAAAGCAGGAAACCCCTTTAGAAATTGGAAACAGCAAGGGATAAGTCGGATAGAACATCTGGTGGACGCAAAAGGGGGTAAAACCCTGACATTTGCTCAGGCGGTAGGGAAATATGGCTCCTTTACTACGCACAATATCACATTCCTACAGGCCCAACACTACACAAATCAGGTACTTCAACACCTAACAATAAGAGACCTGAATAACCCCTTGGACACACTCCTAAAAAAAACGGTCCCACACAAGAAAATCATAACAGCTCATTATAAATTTTTATACCAACCATTGGACTATGATAAAATAAAAACAGGCATAATAAAATGGAAAGAAGATTTCCCAAACCTCACGTTAGAAAAACTGTTAAAAACACTTGAAGAATCAGTGAAAACCATACCAGCAATAATGTACACAGAAATGTTCTATAACATCTCCCACCAGACATATCTAACTCCAAAAAGGAGGTTTAATATGGGTATAGCACCAAATTGCAAATGTCTAAAGTGTGATAGAGTGGAGGCAGATCTGTTTCATTGTCTGTGGAAATGTGGACAGATTAAAAAATTCTGGGAGGAAGTATGGCAGTTCACGATAAAATTACTGGCATACACTTTTCCACTAACCCCCGAATGGGCGATCTTTGGGATAATTGGGAGGGAGACAAAGATAGCAAAGGGGGAAAAAAAATTGTTACTGGCAATATCAGCTGCAGCTAGGAAAAGCATTCTCCACAGATGGATAGACAGATCTGCCCCCACAATGAAACTTTTTGAGGAAAAACTATTTTACATATTCCGTATGGAATGGGTGGAGGCGACACTCCAAAAAGAAAAAAGGGTGAAAGAGCTATTTGAAACATGGGGAAAGATTATAGAAAAACAGCCAAATACAATAAAAATACAATTAAGAAAATGTTTCCAAATAACGAGTTGGTATGAAAAGAGAATAGCACAAAATGAAGACCCGATAAGTGCTACCCAAATTTACTAAAATACGTAATTGGTAGGATTGTTGTTTATGCTGTGACTAAGATGTATAATAGGCCACTGTCCGCACCTGCTCCTATCGGAAGAAATAAATCTTAGAAATAATGGTTACCACCTATTACATAGGGGATCGGGGACCTTAGGCACTAGGCACAACAAAGTACCAAAAGTATTTATATGGGGATGACCCTATGGGAGGCCCCATCTTCCGACAGGCGGCACATAAGCGGTTTAATATGTACTTTTTAAATTGTTTGTTGTCTAATTGCTTTGTATATTTTATATTATTTGTGGTATGATTATTTATCTATTTTTTATGAGTTAGGATTAAATTAATAATTTTCTCCCCTATGGAGCATTTCACTAATTCAAGTAGTACTAATTAAAAAAAAAAAAAAAAAAAAAAAAAAGAGACCCCCAGGATCAACGGGTAACTGTCTGAAAGATAGAATACAAAAACCCTTAGAGGGGACCATCTTAGTGATTAAAATGACAAATTCTGAAGTAGGTCATATAGGCCCCTTATGGAACGTGTTCATATGAGAATGTATATAACCCTCCATATGAGAATAGAATTTAGTAAATGTGTTAATGTTTTCGGTATTAAAATTTACATGTGACCATCCCTGATGTATTGACTATCTGACGCAATTGAATGAATGTTCCTTTTAATAATGTACACATGATATTGAATCAAATCTTTTTGATTAATGTATACTTGCTTCAAAAAAAAAAGTTAAAAAATAAAATTATATAGGAAACTGCCCCATGTATTCTCAAGTACAGTATTATTTCCTCTCGGGCTTTTTATAGGGAACTGCCCCATTTATTCTTAGTACGTAGTAAATTTTTCCCCACACATTATATAGGGAACTGCCCCATTTATTCTCAGTATGTAGGAATATTTTCCTCTCCGTCATTATATAGGGAATTGTCCCATTTATTCTCAGTACGCAGTAATATTTCTCCCACACATTATATAGGCAACGGCCCCATTTATTCAAAGCATTATTTCTACCTAACATTATATAGGAAACTGCCCCATGTATTCTCAATTACAGTATTATTTCCTCTCGGGCATTTTATAGGGAACTGCCCCATTTATTCTTAGTATTTAGGAATATTTTCCTCCCAGGCATTATATAGGGAACTGCCCCATTTATTCTCAGTGCGTAGTTAGATTTCTTCCATACATTTTATAGGGAACAGCTCCATTTATTCTCAGTACACAATATTATTTCCTCGCAGGCATTATATAGGGAACAGCCCTATTTATTCACAGTACGCAGTATTATTTCCTCTCGGGCATTAAATAGGGAAGTGTCCCATATTTAGGTGTATTCAAAGTTTTTATTCCCCATGTGCAGCGAATCCTGTTTAGGATTTGCTGCACATTCGCAGGGTTCCGGAGGGCTGCAGCATTCGCTGCCAGCCCTCTCTGTCACCCTATTCAATGCAGCAGGGGCTCGCTGCCCCTGCTGGCAAATTTTAAACGGCGAATGCCGCAGGGAGCCGGGGGACGGAGGCAGGCAGGGTGATGTAAGTCTCCCTGCCTGCCCCAGAATTTGTGAGGAAGGGCTCCCGGGGCACAGGCAGCAGAGGCTGCCCCCTGGGAATGCTGGCACGGGACAGGGGGATAGGGAGACGTTTCTCTGGTCCCACACGTAACAAGTCCGGACCAGAGTTAAGTGAATATATGAATATCTAATGAGCGGCTCCCTGCTCCCGGCCCCCTGGTGAAAGTGTAAAAAAAATAAAAATGTAAAAAAAAAATATATATATATATATTAATGTGCTTAAAGCACATTATTAAAAATAGCATGCCCCTTCACAGAAAAAAATATCTGATTTTTTACACAAAAAAACCCCCTTTATTATAAAATATCACTTTCCAGTTCACCTTAAAAAGATGTCGAATGCAAAATGATGAATCATGGCAAAAATCAGGGAGAAAGCAATTCGCCATCCTAGCATTGAATACACTCTCGGCGAATCCCAGTGAAAACCCTATTGAAATACACCAGCGAATTGCAGCGAGCATGAAACGGAGAACTGACAGGCATTCACTTTTGGCGAACAGTGAACATTGAATAGGGTGAATCATATTTTCAGGGAAAAAATTCACCGCAAGGAGTGAAAACAGCCCGATTCGCAGAAAAAATCCCGGTGAATTGGGAGCATTGAATATTGGCCTTAGACCTCATCTTTGCAAGGTGGACTGTACATTGCACAAGTTGTCCCTCTTGTTGTGGAATGAGGAATTATTCTGAGCATAGCATATGTTAGAAAGGAAGAGATCAGTCACAGTCTGACATACGTCGAGAGGCTCTAGCAGACAAGTTAGCTTCTTTCAAATATGCTTCTGCATCCTGTACATTCAAGAAATCTTTATGGGAGGAGCCCTCAAATATTCGTAGGCGTGCGGGATATAGTAGGGCGAATTTCTGACCAGGGCGAAACAGACAGGGGAGAAATCTTTTCTTGCTTTGGTTAATAATTTCAGAAGAATAAACCTGGAATATGAGGATTTTATGTCCTTCCCAGGATATGTCCCTCATTCTGTGGGAAGCAGTCCAGTATAATTCTTTATGCAAGTAGTTTAGTGCCTTAAAAATCACTGCCCTTGGTCTTGCACCTTCCTGTGATCTCATGGGGCCCAGCCAGTGTGCTCTCTCAATGTCCAAATCATCACATCTATCCTGAATGTTAAGTATCTTGGGCAGGGTAATCTTGATCAAATTTAATAGGTCCTGGCCTTTCACAGACTCTGGTAAGCCTATTATAAGAAGATTATTTCTTCTTGACCTATTTTCGAGGTCTTGGACCTTATTCTGCAGCTGGTGTATGTATTTGGTATGATCTGTTGTGGTCTGCTTTAGCTCGAAGACTTACCCAAAAGTCTCTCCCACCCTGTCTCCACCATTCTTTGCTGGAGCTGGGCAATCTGCCTGTTTATGGCCTCAGTCTGAGTCTTAAGTTAGGGGCTAATGGCCGCCCTCACTGCAGCCACTAAGTCCCCATATAACACAGGAGTCAGAGGGTCTGGCATCTCCTGGGGTTTTTTATTATGTGTGGTGTGGGAGCCCTTGTCTGGCAGTACCTGTGATCTCTCTTGCAGGTCATCGTCAGAGGCATAAGGGCTGCGGGTGGGAGACGCTGGGAGCGACATGCTGCCTGTGTCCGTCGGCGCCATCTTGGAAACGTGGTCCCGTTTCTGTCTGTCGTGCTGGGCGCAGGACTTGGAGCCAGGCATGGCGGAAAAATAGTTGTCCATGCAGCTGAGCAGGTGTCAGAGCGGAGGGGGGAAATTCGCCATGTTCTGGAGGCTTGGGAGCCGTTAAATTGGTATATAGGGCGGCGGTGGGAGTGGAGCTATCTCCCTCAGCTGCTCATCCAGCCGCCGGAACCGGAAGTCCTCGAACTCAAACTGTTATTATGATTTTTAAAAGCACTATGGTGTTAAATGAACTGCAATTGAAGCTTTTGTGAATGTTTGACAGCAAATACATCCAGAACTTCCTCTGGGGTTAATTGAATATCCTCATGGATATTTAGCATGGCCAAACCTTTGAGTCTTCCTTGACCCATCGTCAATCTTAAATATGTTTTATTTATTTTCAATGAACTAAATGATCGTTCTGCTGTCACAGTTGTTACAGGTATTACACATAGAATCATCAATAGGCACCTAATATTATGAAACATATGTGCTAACTTATAAGCTTCTATTGGTGTATCAACTTTTTGGCCTCTGTTCCCAAATCTCCCTCCATATTTTTAGTTCACCTTCAAGTACTTGTACAGTAGATGGTAAAGCACACTCATATTGTAGCGGCATCCAATATGTCTGCATTTGAATTATCATATGCAAAATAATATTTTGGTATAATTTTGTGCAATTTTACAACATTTAAGGTGCTATCTTGTGAAAACCAAGAGTCTAATTCTGAAATCAGATAGTCAAGGTAAGGTAAGAATGTGTTTACTTAAAAATAGTCTTCCATATTGCTCATATTAGCTCATTGTTGGTGCACATTTCTGACTTTCCACATCTAAGCTGTCTGCAATAACTTTGATCTGTTCAAAGGGAACTCTAAATTTATCTTCTGAATTTTCTCGTATTCTGCTTTCAGATATGGAAATTTCACACATTCTACTATTTGAACAGACTTCCCAAAGTCTATGTTCACAGTTTGTAGTTGGACAGAAAGTGGCAGTGTTATGGCTAAAAATGTATTTAAATTTTTTTAAGCTTACCAAGAACTTAAATTGCAAATTACGGCAAGAAGAGAATGGGCCATGCTTCCTGCATTTGTACTAGTACTGTTGTTGTTACTGATATCTTCCAGGACACCAACAACTGCAGGGATTATTTCTAAAAAATGTAAGATCCCATCATGCCTCTTGACCCACGAGTTTCACAAAGCTTCTCGGCATTCACAGCTTTCTGACACTAACATTTCAGTATTTTTTTTAGTCAACAAATCCGTTCTAGCTGCTGATTCTCATGAAAAATTGCTAATGTTGGAAATAAAGCCAACTGCATTTCGAATACTTGGTACTGTATTTGCCTTGATTAAGGCTAAATTCAACCTGTGATTTGCACAATGAGTATAAATGGCAAGATGCTGCATTCGCAAAATTTGTGCCTATACTCCCTTTAGCAATCCACTCATGTTTGACCCACAATCGTAGCATTGTCCACACAAGTATGCAATATCCAAATTTGCCTTATTTAATAACTCAATTATATCAATGCTTCATCAGTTACACTAAATACTTTTGTAAAACCATGAAATTTCTCTTCAATACTGCATTTGTCTGTACCAAAGTACCGAACACAGAATGAAAGCTGTTCTGAAATACTAATATCTGTGGTTTCATCATCCAATATACTGTAACATTTTTACATTTGTATTTTGTCAACAATTTTACTTTGTAAAATTTTGCTGCAGCATTCAATTGAATCATTCTGTGTAGTTTTACTAATAAAAGTAGCATTTTTTCCAGCAGTCTGCAAATGCCTCTCAAGGACCTTGTCACCGGCAGCAATCCGAAATCTTACCCCATGATAACGCAGATGTTTATCTGATAAGATTAGATATGATTGATAACCCAAACCTGTATATATTTACTTTATTACCTTTAAATATAACGGCAACGCTGAAATGATTGCACACCCACACAACCTTGTTATAAAAGGTATGACAATGCTTTACTTAAAGAATAGCTTCATTTCAGGTATTTGCAAATGCAGACTAACACAAGAAACATAAAACTGACTAGCTAATACTTAAACAGTAATTCTAAACCAAATCAAAATGGACACCTTTCAAGGACAGTGATCAGCCATGATTAAACCTCCTTCATAATTACCTCCAGCCCCCCGTGCTTGCGTGTTCTTCCTCAACTGACTTTTCCCCTCCTTCTATCACTCTGATATTTAAACCTTTATCACATTAATTAATTAATTACTCATAAGCATTGAGTCTTATTGGAAAGCTCTGCTTTCAATCATGATGTCATAATTAACCCAACACCCAACTTCAGTGGCCTTGTGGGTCTACGCATGTGTGGCCTTGTTCCCATATAGTTGATGATTGTGGAGTCTAGGTGTCTGTCCTTGTTTTATTATACTGTCAACATCACATACTTAAGCTTCTAAAACCAAAAACAATATTCTATAAGAAATCACTTTTACAGCTCTGTTCTGAATGATCAGCCATTTTATAATATTTCTGCAAGTCATGCCTAACAAAATGGCTGCTGCTTCTAACAAACACCTGCTGCTTAGCGCAAAGGGTAGGCCTCATACGGCGTGGCTAGTACCTTGTGCAACAAGCTAACGCCACCTGCAGCAATAAATAACAATATTTGAGAAAACAGAGTATAACAAAAGTATATAATTATTGATGCGTTATTTCAGTTTTAACAGTCCATCCTCTGAACTTCTCCAAAGAAAGTTCATATCTCTTGCAAAACGCATCATTTGTTTCTCTCTTAATACATCGGAAAACCTTCTTGAAGCATTTAACTAGTATACAGAAAAATCAATAATATTATCTTGGCAAAAACATTAAACTTCTTAAAGCATATATAACATTGACTTATGCGAACCAGTTATTGGGGTTCAACCAAATAAACCAACTGTAGGGAATCACATCACTCACACCTGTTCAATAAACTAATTTTTAACCCAAATAATTTCATTCAACTTTCCTTTTAACGTCATCATCCGTTTAGTATTTGAGATGCTTGTACCATATTTTAATTATATTCACAAATTCAAATACAATTTTATAAACTTGGGATAATGTAAATAAGTGTGTTTCTTTAATATACCATGTGTTACTTTCAAATCTTTATGTTGAATCACCACTGTATTAATTAGTAAAAGTACAATTTATTACAATAGATCTTGTTTGTAACCATTTAGAAACCTTATAATCCTTGTGGTAATGTCCATGGCTTATGAGACGGTATGTTTGAGAAAACGTCATAAGAAACAATTCAATGAGTACCCCTTTTTTTTTTTCTAGATGTTATACTAGCACACCCAACTCTGT
This sequence comes from Crinia signifera, assembly GCF_055691185.1. Taxonomy (NCBI): domain Eukaryota; kingdom Metazoa; phylum Chordata; class Amphibia; order Anura; family Myobatrachidae; genus Crinia; species Crinia signifera. Next base: position 446,071,927 of record NC_139217.1, read on the forward strand.
CACATAACTACATGTTTTGTTGTACTCCAAAATATCTCCTGTTATTACACTCTTTACCAATTTTAAACCTAGGGAGAGTCAGTAACCTTATAAGATTCACTTGTGTAAATCCTACATAGAAAATGAAGTGTTGTTTGATTTGACTGCAAATATAAGTAGCCATTAACCCAACATTACCAGAGTGATACCGTAGATGACAATATAACCAACAATCAGTTTACCTTATTGTTCTTTTTATCAGCTCATGATGAGCGTCTTAAAGAAGAAATGTCAGTTTGCATATAGATATTATGTTTGCACCATTGTTACCATCCTTATTTAGAATGCCTCTTCTTTACTGATACCTTACTATATGTATTCTATCAATGGTTCTGGTGTGGGCGTTCTCAGTTACTTTTATGTTATTACTCATATATTTATTTTAAACCTTCTAATTAGTTTAACATATTGGCTATCAGTATTTTATTACCATCCTCTGATGCATACCGAAACCTGGGAGCATCAGTAGTATAATGTATATGTGTGTCTGTTATAATTATACTTGTGGGATTAAAATTAAAAGCAGAAGTAGAATACACCACCATGACTCTAGTAATACCTCTTTGATAACTATACACACTGTCCTTGCCAGCAACCAATCCCTGGTAACCCTCATTCACTATAAAAAGATGAAAACTTAAAAAACAAAAATGACTTCTTCATTTAGTAAGTGTATGGGAAACTTGGTCACTCATGGGGATCATTGTTTTACACCTTGTCCACAACCCGCAGGGACACCACTAAGGGTATCCCCCGATTCCGTGGACCTCTTCTTGCCCACAACCCGCAGGGACACCACTAAGGATGCCCCCCGATTCCGTGGACCTTGTCTTGGTCTGTGTGGGGGCCCTGGACAGGCCCATCATCAAATAAGTTTATTAAGTTAGAATCACAGTCACAATATTTATCTGCATCAGTTTATTTTTCTTTCAACTGATATCACCACCAGGTCGGAAACCTTCTTGCAGTGAGACGCATTAATTCAATTGGTTTGTTTCACAGGGACGGGTCTTGCCTTTGATCTATGAGACATTTAATTGTAAGAATTTTCTCACCATTGCATAGTCTCCAGGCTGGACCTTATAACAACATCCCTTCATAAGCTTGTTTGCTTTTCTGGTAAAGTATTTAGATGATGTGAGAATTAGAGTGACAAGTCTGCTGCTGGATGTTGATGGTCTCCCAAAAAAATGTATATATCAATTAAAATAATGATCTTATAAGAGGACAGGTTCAGTGGCTGCTGAGGAGTAGTGTGAATGTTATACAAAACCGAAGACAAAACTTCAAGTCAACTCATGGTAATTTCCACACCCACCCTAAATAATGTGTTCTCAATGTGCATTTGTTAACATGTTCAATTTTGACTAAAACCTTTTAGTGTGTGGTGAGTGCAACCAAATTTTCATACCCATATAGTGACTTATTCCTTAGAATACCTTTCCGGTCAAAATATGTACCTCTATGATTTTTTTTTTTTTAATAACATATACCTTATGGGATAACATATCTGAACACAAATTTCTCAAAAAAATTCTTTGCTGTAAAGGATGCTGTACATGGGACAGCTGGGATGTTCCTTATAATCAATATAACATATCATATACCATTTAAATATAATTACAATTTTATATGCATGTAAATTCCCCAAAAAATATTTTTTTAACCTTAGGAATGGACCAGTGGTAGGAGAAATGTTTGATGGTTCTATAGGAATAATTTTCCTGAGTTCATTCTTCTGCAGATGCGTTTGGGCCTCTGCATAAGATGAAATCAACATACATGCCCTCTCTCTCCTTACATGGGTCATCCCATGGGCAGCTTCCGCATATGCCAGGAGGAGGGGTTTGGGGAGCTACTGATCTGCCCCCACCATCTTTACATAGGCCATTAGCCTTTTGACTGCATCCATTTATCATCCATTGGCACATTCCTTTTAAATACACAACTCTTGATGGTTTATGAGATTCTGCTGGTCAATTGTAAAAACATTAAATTGTATAGTGGTGTGATTCACAACAGTGGCCATCTTATTTTTGTTACCAAGTGCAACAAGATCACTTTATAACATGTGAGCTTGACGCTTAACAACTACTGCCTTTGCAGGGAGTTGCACAGCCTCAATGAGCTCCTTTACTTGCTGTGATATTAGCATATTATATCATAGCAAAATCACGATGGAAAATGAGGATCTCTAAATCCAATACTACCGCATATCCCGTATATGGCCATCCTGAGTCTCCTTGTTGGTGCCAACTACAATCTTTGTAGATGGTAGTGGCGTGTCAGAGATATCAGGTCTAATTGGAGAAATTTTGCTTTAAATATTCCTCACAATCATGTTCTAAATCCTGCATCTCATCCATCCTCTGGGACTCCCGGGACCCACCAGGTAGCAGAGTAGCAGGATTTAGCGTACCACACCTGACAATGGTCAGGTCATGTGGCGCTGGGAGCAAAAGTTCCCAACGAGAGAACCATGCACTGGAAACATGTCTTGTCTGTGAGGAATTCAGTAGGAAAGCAACCGCATGAGGAACACATAATGTCAGTGGGTGTTGTAGTACAATGTCCTCTACTTTCTGCACTAAGGCCGCGGCAGCCGCCACAGCTCTTAAGCATGTCGGTAATGCAGCTGCCACTTGGTCAAGTGCGCAGCTGTAATACCCAATCGGTCTATGTGAATCCCCATGTATATTTGTTCATACTCCCAAGGCCTCTGCTTGTTGTTCATTACAGTAAAGACAGGTATATGATAAATCTGATATATCCAGTGCTGTGGTTTCTGTCAGTGCGTGTATCAGAGCCTCAAATGAAGCAATTATGTCAGTATATTGTACTTTGTCAGCTCTGTGTCAGTTAGATTTAGTAGTAGTAATAGAAAAGGTGTCAGTAAGAGAATCCTGTAAAGAATTTAAACACATCATTAGTTAATAAACATATCGAATCAGCATCGTGGTAGGAATCATGCAACTCATCGGGGGACATAGTGGGGCTGTCCATAAAACCTTGGCTTAATTAAGTCCACGTATATTGGACTGTGCTGTAAATAAATGTATTAAGTCCTGACTATCTGCTATTTGATAGTAAGAGATATGCAGATCATAAATCAATGATTAGATGACGGTAATACTTCCATAACTGTAAAGTGAATTGATTTACACTAAAAAAATAATCAGAATAATCGCATTGGGTAGATAACCTACAATAACAGAGTGTTGCAAATACTATGGGTATTAAATAGTATGCGTTGTTGTAAAATTTGAAAAAAAACTATTTCTTGTGGTCCATAGATGTTCAGAAACTTGTGACAGGATGAGTAGTTGAAAACTCATCAAAATACTAATTGCTAATGCCCTATGAGCATCACTCGTATCCTCTAACCCCGTGAGGGTCCTCATATCGGTTAGTGCCTTCTGACAGCAGTCTCTCATGGATTCCTGTTAATAATACACAATTTCTTCCAAACCACTCTGAGAAAAAACAATCATTAAATCATTACAAATATTTGAGAGAATATCATGATTAGTTGTGCAGCAAATGCGATTATTACTAGCAGTACCCAGTAGTGCTGCACCTAATTGTGACCTCCATTCCTTGGCCCTTATTCTGATTCGGACGGTACGGCCCGCGTGCGGCCGTACCGCCGATGTTTTTATTCTGCACATGCGCAGAGGTCAATCTGCGCATGTGCAGCCCCCTTCGCCGCAGACGTATTTCGTCCGCCGCAAAGGGGGCGTATAGGGGCGTGAGGGGCTTCATACCCTCATTTCCCTATGTGTACGCCCCGCGTTTCATGGGCGTTCCCATGCAAACGCGGGGCGTATGCATGGTAATGAGGGTATGACGCAACTCATGGGGGCGGAAAGCTGACGTCGCCGGATGTCAGCTCTCAGCCCCCATACAAGCTATCACACGGACGATTGTCCATGTGGTCTCAGCTTGCGGGAGCTGCTGGGGCGTGCGGACCTGCCTTCGATGGTCGACGACCATCGAATGCAGGGGGCAGCTCCCACCATGGTGGAGGCGTACGCCTCCACCATTTTTATGCGGATCGCCAGCCGTCCGTGTACGGACGGCCGTGGCGATCCGTCTCGTGGGCGGGGATTGGTTTGTGCGGCCGGAGCACCGTGTGCGGCTCCGGCCGCACCAACCAGAATAAGGGCCCTTATTCGTGGGCTCATATGCATGACCAATGGATCTAGTAAAGTGGCAACATGCAATCAGATAAATCAGTAAGCATAAAAATGCAACTCAATATATATCTTATAATAATCACTATAAAAATCTATATTTTTCAACAAGGGCTTTGATAAGGATTCTGCAGAGGTACCTGCAGACTCAATATTTTTTCTAAATAATTTCTAGTGGCTCAGTAATAATAATAATAATAATAATAATAATAATAATAATATTTTTTTAAAACACTTGCTTTTTTTTGTAAATTAATCTTTTCTCTGGAATGGTCACACCTCTATTGGCTGGTATTTAATTTAAATAAAACAAGCAAAAGCAATAGCATTATTAAGCTCAGACATCATATTAGCATTTGTCATTTGGAAAAAAATGGCAGTTTTTAAACAGAGGTTGACAAAACAACATTATCACATGAGGGAAGCAATGGGGAAGGGGGCTGGAGGTCATCCTTGGGTATGGCTGATCACTGTCCCATACAAACATTGCAATAACTTTAATCTATTCATTGTGCTTTTTCAAAAGGGTAAACAATATCTTCAATTCTAATATCTTTCAACACATAATTGTTTATATGTCCTTGTTATGGAAAACAGTTCTGTAACACTCCTTGGATCTTTCACATCATTTAGGAATAAAACTTTACTCTCTTATCAATCTCATTAACCATTTCCTGCCTTTAATCTCCTACAGAGTTATTTCTGATGTTACTCTCACCTCATCACTGAAAAAAACTTCTTCCCTTCTGCTTTTTCAAAAATAAACAAAAATTTCAAAATTATTCTTTTTTTTTTTCCAATTTTTTTTTCTCCCTAAGGCTCTAAAAAACATATCACCTCTCCTCACTTCTCACTGAACAGAATTAACCCCTCAGTGGTACAGTACAATCTTTCCAAACATATGTGGGTTAGTGGGATATACTATCTCAATTCTTGAAGCTTTCACCACCTGTCACCAGACCATTGCGCGTTAACTCTCATCAAATAATCATTACCTCACAGGTGCATCATCATCGCCAATTCCAACTAACTATGACCAGCATAGTATTTTCTATTCCTTCTCACTTGCTCACACTAGTCACATACTCAGAACTTTCTGTGATCCCATACAAATGCTTAAAAAGGTGTTACCTCTTTCAAAGACAAAAATGTAAATAAAATAAATGAAAAATTTCCCAAAAAAACCTAACCTTGCGTTATGTGTCTGTCACTGTTATCACACCTACGCCTTCCACATACTGTCCTCTGTTACCAGTATAGTGGGCCACCTACTGTCCATCTCTGTTATCAGCCTGGTGTTTCATCTACTGTCCTCTGTTATCAGTAGTCACGTGTCCCACCCCCACCCTGTCTTCTCTTGTTATGTTTCCCCATATATTCTACCTTGCACGTAGGTGGCAGATACCCCCTGTGAATCTCGCTACCGGTCAGCACTCTTCACAGGAAAAAATCCACTCATCAAATCAGAAAAAAATTATATGCAATATGTCATTCTTTGTTACCATATCTGCACATTGTCTAAGTGATCATTACACGATTAGATCACTATCTCCCCTGGTTATCTAGCTAACTGTGGCCACAGTATTAACCCCTTAAGATACTCTATCAATTTAGTACCCTCCCCCTTTCAAAACAAACAAAATTAAATTAACACAAATCAAAAACAAAACAAAAATTGGCTTAAAGAAAACCCCACAGCCTTGAGTCAGTTATCACTGATTACCTTCCATTCATAAGAATAAAAATAAATCCAGGACTTATCTGCGCATTACTCAAGGTATATCTGATTCAATATATGTATCCAGATCAAGCATATAGGCAACAGAAATTGGCAACAGAAAACATATATGAACCTTTAAGAATAGATGTTATATTGGACTTATATCTCATCGATATATATATCACTTTTCTTATTCAATTTGTATTACTCATTAACTGAAAAAAACATTGAATTCACATGATCATTTCCTGTTTCTTCACCTAACATGGACAACTCCTTATCTCGCATTACATCAACTGAATCCATCACTTTAGAGTTTCCAACTCACAGCTGCTTTGTTTAATAAACCAAAAAAATTAAATCAAAAACCCATAGCAGAAAAACATCAGTCCTACATTACGGACTTCATCTCTGCAAGACAGGAGACCAAAAAAACTTTACAATGAGATAAACTCGATCTTACTTTCTTTGTTATAAACAATATTCCAATTAACTTTATTTATTCTGGTGGTAAAAATGAACTGTTACTTGGCTTACAATATTAGCGTCTACTCCTTTAAACTCTGTATTTTAACGGACCTCTGTCTATGGATATAAAGAAATTTGCTCAAACTGTTATTGTAATCAGACTGCTTGCTAGCTCTAACAATGCAACGTATACTTAATTATTTATTAACATTTTCTTATATAAACCATATACAGTAGAAAAATCTGAGGGTTTCCAAACAATACAGATTATGGATAAATCATGCATTCCATTTCTTCCACATGTTGCTGGCCAGACAACCAGGAAGAAACGTAAATGCACAATCTCCTCTACCTATCTCTAATCACCAAATTATAAGCACGGGAAAACCTACAACAAATATATGCAACTTCTTTAAAATTTATAGATTGGACAAACAAAGAACTCTAATTATCAAAACAACCGCTACAGATTAGTTACTTCAGCAATATCCTCAGCAGACAATATACACCAAACAATCCAACCGCAGTCAAAAAATAAAAACAAACAAAAAAATACTGTCATTTAAAGAATATTTTTTTTTAAAAAGTAGAAAATTTATTGCCAGCATAACCTTTATATCAATATGCTTGCTATAGTCTGCATGCTTTGCAAATAAACGAAAGGAACAAGCAAGGTTGTTTAAAACTTCCTGCCAAGTTTCTCGCTGCTCTCTTTATCTATTCTCTGACACAGAGAAGAAATGGGCGATGCGGGGGGGTTTAGCAAGCTGACAGTCTGCAAAATGCAGCGTTGTCTTTCCATGCCTTAAATTACGATCTATTTGTTTTATAATTAAATAGCAAAGTTGTTTCAAGTAATTGTGGATTACCATACCTTAACAGATGTTTGAGAAGATTAGGGTACACAAATGCACCGACTTTAAAAAAAATTCTACACATTTTTTTTATTTATTTATTATTATTATTTTTTTAAATAGCTAATTTTTTTTTCAAACTTTGATTTTCTCAATAACTGATAAAATGGAAAAACCAACATCATTGGATATCGCTGGGGCCTCCAACTGATAACGCAGATGTTTATCTGATAAGATTAGATATGATTGATAACCCAAACCTGTATATATTTACTTTATTACCTTTAAATATAACGGCAACGCTGAAATGATTGCACACCCACACAACCTTGTTATAAAAGGTATGACAATGCTTTACTTAAAGAATAGCTTCATTTCAGGTATTTGCAAATGCAGACTAACACAAGAAACATAAAACTGACTAGCTAATACTTAAACAGTAATTCTAAACCAAATCAAAATGGACACCTTTCAAGGACAGTGATCAGCCATGATTAAACCTCCTTCATAATTACCTCCAGCCCCCCGTGCTTGCGTGTTCTTCCTCAACTGCCTTTTCCCCTCCTTCTATCACTCTGATATTTAAACCTTTATCACATTAATTAATTAATTACTCATAAGCATTGAGTCTTATTGGAAAGCTCTGCTTTCAATCATGATGTCATAATTAACCCAACACCCAACTTCAGTGGCCTTGTGGGTCTACGCATGTGTGGCCTTGTTCCCATATAGTTGATGATTGTGGAGTCTAGGTGTCTGTCCTTGTTCTATTATACTGTCAACATCACATTCTTAAGCTTCTAAAACCAAAAACAATATTCTATAAGAAATCACTTTTACAGCTCTGTTCTGAATGATCAGCCATTTTATAATATTTCTGCAAGTCATGCCTAACAAAATGGCTGCTGCTTCTAACAAACACCTGCTGCTTAGCGCAAAGGGTAGGCCTCATACGGCGTGGCTAGTACCTTGTGCAACAAGCTAACGCCACCTGCAGCAATAAATAACAATATTTGAGAAAACAGAGTATAACAAAAGTATATAATTATTGATGCGTTATTTCAGTTTTAACACCCATTACTTAAAATTTCCTTATTTTAAAAATTTTCATTGTCTTCTATAAGGATGGATCCATCATCTCGGTGACCCCGTAATCGAATATTGTTCACGCCACAAAATAGTATGGTTTTAATGATGGGAATTGATTTCTCTCTATTGCTCTCTGTTCTACGTCTGATAGCAGTGTCAGCTACAGCCTCTATACTTGAGGTTTTACCAGTCATTATGTCAACAAAATTCAGAGATTTCACAAAGTTGCTTTTATGATAGTCATTTCTCTCATGAACTCTAAAATCAACTTTTGCATCTTTATATGAACATACTAACTTTTCTAGCCTCACATGGCTACGGCCTCCTTCATCTGCTACAAACAAGACGCATATTCTGCAAAAACAACCATTACAACCTTTTGGTTGGGCTATCAATTAAGGCCCAGACACAGGTCTGCGACATTTTTTATTTAATCTGAATCTGGACGGCTATTTGCCGTGTGCAGAAATATTAATAAGAATATTGGAGATATTCCGGAGAGCAACATGAGAGGACAGGAGGACACCCATCTAACTTCTAATATCACCCAAACATACTGTTATCAACATACAAAAGTGAGCTAAGGACTTCACCACCTCCAACACACTCTGAATGCACAGCCTGGACAGCCCTCACCGAGCTCCCTGCCTGCAAGTCTCTAAGACCTATGGTCATAGCCAGTACTTTCGGTTCAACCTAATATTACTAGTTGTATTTTCTCTGTAACCATTTATTTTCTCTATTTTGACACTATCTTTCTGAACTACACTGTTGTACCAGAGCCATGGTTCCTCAATCCTGGGCTATACCTATTCAGTCTGCATGGTTTCTGCCCTCTAACAGGGTGTGTTGTGGCATGGGCCACAGTGCAGGGCTGCTAGGGGTCAAAGGTGCAGGTGGAGAGGAGGATAGGAGGAGGGAGATGCTGCCTCATGTCCTGACCCTCCCTGCCATCCTCACATCTTGCCTAAGGTCTCCTTACCTGCATCTCATGTCACCTGTCTGTCTCCCCCTCCTTCTAGAGTGTAAGCTCCTTAGAGCAGGGCCCTCTTCCCTCCTGTTCTCACAGCACCCTTCTTGCATTTCAACTACAGCTCTATTACTCACCTATAATCTATACCTGCATCTCTTCTCACTCACTTCCCTATATCTCAGCTGGCTCCTCCCTTCTGCATCCCATGAAGCTTCCGTTCGTTTTAGGTGCCCACAGGAGTGGGTGCTATGCTGATCGGCTGCAGCCGCAGTTTTTTCTTTGGATTTTACCAAAATAGTTATTAGCGCAGCAGAGGCTGACAGAAGCTCTGTGTGCGGAAAGACGCTGTCTGCTCCCTCTGCACAGCGCGTAACCTCAGGAAAGAGGTTTGCCTGGGCCCTGGGGGTGTCCTGAACTGGCTCCTTACATAGAAGGGGACCGTGGAGGACGGACCTCCCGCGATGGTGGCCGCCATCTTGGATGGGTTTATAGCCTGAAATCCCATTAGGGAGGTGAAGTCTATTACAGGTGTCCAGCACTGCTGGATGGCTCCAAGTGGTGCCGGAGAGAAGGGGAGGCGCTGGAGGTGAGGAGAAACACTTGTGGGAGTGGCTGAAGGGGGAAAGGTGCCCAAAAGGCTACCCTACCCCGCTGATGCAGAGACTTGGTCTCTTCCTGCTCTGTGTGCGGGCACCATTTCTATCCATCCTGCAGAGTTGAAAGAAGGTGTCATACAGAGGGCAGACAGTGCAGTTTCTCCTGGATAGCGCTTCCCCTGCTGATCGCTGAGGTCACTGGCAGCAGAAAGTAGACAGATAAGTAAACTGTTACATGACTCTGCTTTGCCTGATGTTGGGCACTGTGTGTCAAACAGGACTAAAGGGTGTGACGCTGCTGCCTTGGGGGAGGGAGCGCGGGCCATGTTACTTGACTGCAAGATTTGCTGGTTTAAATTAACATGTGAACAGATGGATCAAGGGGATTTGTGCCCTTCATGTGAATCTTTGCCCAGTGGAGCACAAGCCCAGAGGTATCTGAACCTGTGGGCTGCTGCGTTGGGGAGGTCTATGAATGTCTTGGTGGAGGCTTTAAACAGGCAGAGAGATAACTTAGTGAAGTCTCCTGGCCATATTTCTTCCTCCCAAACGTCTATGTGTTCCATTGCCCCATTGTAGGGGGATCTGGTGTTATTGCAGGTCATGCAGGACACTGCACAGGGTGTTCAGAGGATGAACTCCCTTATGGAGCAATTTGCTAAGCCTTCTGAGAGTGTTTCTTCCAGACGTCCTTTGGCTACACCCCCACTTTTGACTTTGGATTTTGATGAAGAGGGTGTGTGTGAAGAAGATTTGAGTTGGGACCAGAGGGAAGTAGCCAGTGAGCTGCGTTATCTTCGCCCGCCGTCTGACCTTTCATCCGCGACCTCCGGCATGTACCCCATGCCGGAGGAACATATGAAGTTCCTTTATTTGATGCTCCTGTAGCTAGATTGTCCAAGGCGACAGCTTTACCGGTACAGGGTGGGGCGGCCTTTAAGGAACCCTGTGGACAAGAAAGTGGAAAGATGCCAAAGGTATCCGCCACATCTGTGTCTGCAAGGAGAGCCCTCTGGCTAAAAGCTTGGAAAGCAGACAGCGAATCAAAAAAGTCGCTTTAGTCTTTGGCCTTTAGAGGATAGTTGCTTTTTGGGTTAGAGTTTGAATACATAAGCCTTCTTTTCGCTCGCCCTTTTGGGGTGGAGCATCCAACAGAGGACAGGCGGGAAGAGGTAGATTCCCAGCCAGTAGAGGAAGATCTTCCAAATCCAGGTTTGGAGCTTCCAAAGGAGCGTATAAATCCTCTGCATGAAGGAGCAGGGACTCCCCAACGGTCAGGTTCCAAGGTTTTGTTCTCGGGCAGTGGATGCCATTCCTTCTCGGATAAATGCCCATACTACCAGGTCAGTTGCTTCCTCTTGCGCTGTGCATCATGGGGCTACAGAGGAACAGTTGTGCAGGGCTGCCACTTGGTCCACTTTTCATACCTTTACCAACAGCGACCCCTCCGTTACGCTCAGTAAGTTATATCGTTCATGTATGTCATGTTATGGTTATATGATTGTGCATATAAGATGTTCGGGCATTGTACTGAGTTATGTATCCTAGTGTGCTTTAGAAGTTGAAATGAAGCTTCATGTGATGCTGAAAGGAGGAGCCTGCTTCCACAGGATTTCAGCATAGTTGCCCTGGCTCCTGTGGACCCTCCTACATCCCAAGGTTAGCTGTGTCACCAGGATGGACTTAGAGAAAGGTATTTGAACAGTAAGTTCTTACAAAAATCCCCTTTTATGTCTATAAGACAGCCAAGGAAACTCCTTTATCCAGTGCATTTTAAATTATCTTTTTTTTACCCTGTGCAACAGAAGGAAATTGATAATTTTCTTCTGGGTACCATGGTTCATACAATACTTTATAAAGTTCTTCATCTGTTATTTTCTGTGTAGAACCAACGTAATTGCCAATGTCTCTAAAATACCAAAAAACAATAGTAGGTGAATTTTCTTCCCTAGGGATTGATGTTGATGCAACTGCTGCAGTTTCCTGATCACATGCACTTTCATTTTCAATGTTTGGGACACTGCTCTCATTACTTTGGGACTTGAGAGTACACTGTTAGCCTGATCGTCTTTTGTCCATTACTGCCCATAATTAAGAATTATAAAATAAAAATGTAAATTAAAAAACTAACATTATAAAAACAATAATTTCATAGGAAAGACGTAATCTTTGTGCGTTTAACAATTCTAAATAAATGAATGTGGTCAACATATCAGCCAGCATCAGCAGCATCGTGTCCATGGATTGCCAATCAAACACAAGGAGCAACAAACAGACATGGCAGCCATCTTGACTGAAATACATAGGCTCCAGGGGGGGTTTGATAAGCAATATATGGAGAAGTGAAATATAAAGGGAAAAAAATCCAAAAAGCAGCAACATACAATACACAAATGCAAATCTCAGAACCAGCACATTACCAGAGAAGAATTCTGCCGTTGAAGACGTACCACACAAATTAAATGAAGTACAAAATATCCAATCTAAAAACACTAAATCACAATCAAAACCAACAGACATGGCTGCCATAGACTCCAGGGGGGGTTCGATAAGCAATACATGGAGAAGTGAACTATAAAGGAAAAAAATCCAAAAAGCAGCATCATACAGATGTGTCATTTTACATCTTTGCAGCGCACTGCAAAAGGCTTCAGCATGTATGCCATTGAAAAAGGGTCTCGCCAGTGGAAGAGTTCATGTTATTTGCACTCATGATCCCATAGGATTGCAAGGTGCGAATGCCATGAACTCTCCTGCCGGCGGGCTCTTTTATCAAGGCATACAGAAAATGCAGCACGCTGCAATGATATGAGGACACATCTGTACAATATACAAATGCAAATCTCAGAACCAGCACATTACCAGAGAAGAATTCTGCTTTCTAGGACATACCACACAAATTAAATGAAGTGCAAAACATTATCCAAGCTAAATACTGTTAGCATATACACAATTCTAAATAAATGAATATGGTCAACAAATCACCCAGCATCAGCAGTATCATGTCCATGGATTGCCACTCAACCCCCATTATGGCTCCAGGGGGTTCGATAAGCAATGCATGGAAAAGTATACCTACAGTTCTAGTCTATATGCTCACAATTCCATATATCAGATTTAGCCCACAATATATATATATATATATATATATCGAAATGTACAGAATAACCCCTTCAATGCGCTATTAAATGAGCAGCAACTCTATATATTCCCCCTGTCAATAGGGAAAAGGAAAATGGATAGCACAAGAGATAGAGTGCGCTAAAGTTTCAGTTGTAAAACCTCCACCACCAAAAAGATCTTTTACCACTGTAAAATGCAGGCTGTACGGTTTTAAACAAATTTAATAAAAAAAGTACAATATAAAATACAATAAAAAACTTTTTTTCATTCGTTTGACATGATTGAAGTACAGCAGAGGAGAAACACACCCAACGCGTTTCGTCATAACGACTTCCTCAGGGGTAATGTTCTAGGTGGTGGGGAAATGAGAAGTTATATGTTAGCTATGGGGAGGGATTTTGTTTGACTAACATAAATGATATAGCGGCTTTTACATACCAAAACGTAGTTAATGAATGAGATCAGTTTATTTCAATCCGCTAATGGTGTACCGGCTTGGGAATAGAACAGGCTGACAAGCCTTTTGATAATCTTCATTCACGACCAATCTGTGAATATTTGGTCCTAGTGTTAAATATGAAGGAGAGCATGTATAAATGGGAAAACAGACTAATGGTTTAGAGTGAATAGGGTATTCATACATACCAATATAGACAAGTACTGTAAAGAGGCAATTTCTAGACGGGGACTATCAATATCTTTGTCTCCCGCAATCAAACCACTGGGATTATATAGACAGAAGGGGTGTAGATCCGCACAGACTGGAAATTTACTAATTAATAAATTTTTAAACCAACTAATGTAAACTACTTTGAAAAGAAAGTTTCTGGTAGTTATGAGGTTGGCGGTGCGCCCAGCGTTTAGTATCAATGCTTATACACTGGGGTTTTTTGTCAGGAAAAGACTGACAAAGAAAGAAAAAACGCTTTGTGGGCGCACTCCTTTTTAAATTGGATACAGTAGATGATTGTTTTAAAACGTAACTTTTATTGAAGACTTTTTGTTAAATTAAATGGCACGTTGTGGTGGAAAAAATACATTTTTAAATTGATTTAGAATGTAGTATGATCCTTGAACTATGATTGTCAAGGAATAATGTACAGGTTGCGTATCCCGTATCCAAAATGCTCGGGACCAGGAGAATTTTGGATAACGGATTATTCCGTATTTCGGAATATTTTAATATTTCAATTATGTATTTTGAAGTATCTTGCATGTATGCTGTATAAACACATAAAATACACACAAATATATTTTATTACCACATAAAATACACACAAATATATTTTATTTGTTCAAAAAACAAGGGGTGAAATGTAATAGGATGAGAGATTCAGAAAGTGAGAGATTTGGTAAGAAATCTCCAGTTTTTTTAAAGTGGCAATCATTTACACAGCAAAACCAGTGTGATTTTGCTGTGTAAATGATTGCCACTTTAAAAAAACTGGAGATTTCTTACCAAATCTCTCACTTTCTGAATCTCTCATCCTATTACATTTCACCCAAGGTTTCAAAACATGAAACAAAATTTGTGTACTATCTCAGATATTGAATTTGAATGCCAAGCAATCATTTTCTTGCACATATATAGTGCCAGTTACATATCATGTCCTCAGTAGGGCTGTTACAAATGTCCCCAGTGAGTTTTTAGCAAAAAAAAAAAAATATTTTCACTTTCTGGAATGTATGGTTTTCAGAATAATTCGGATAACGGATACTCGGATACAGGATACTCAACCTGTATCACACTTTAATTTATCATTCATGCACTGATTTGTCAAAGGTATGATTTACCAGTGATCATAGGCAGATAAATGATTCAGTTCCCTTTGAGGATCAATAAACTCTTGTGCTGGGATTGCACAATAGGTATACCACGGATGATTTACCAAAAAAAGCCTCAAACATAAATTATCTCTAGTGGAAAAAACTCTCTCTGGCAGTCATATGTACAGAAATGGACTTGAAGTGGCGATTCACCTCCCTTGTGTTTATATTGCCACACCTGGTCTTCCCCAGGGGTCTCCCACTTTATACTTTAAACTAATGTAAGTTTTGTTGAATGAAGCAGACGTAAAAATCAGTAGCAGATAAAAATGCATGCTAATTCAAACGTCAGGGGTGGCATGTATATTCACCTGAAAAATAATTCTGACAAGGACCAATCTCTGGGTAGCTGGAAACTAAAGTTCCAAATTGGAGACAAAGAAGAAATAGTTTACAAATTCACACCGAAGTATGTGCTGAAAGCAGGCCAGTCTGTTAAGATATAACTTTGTAGAAACTTTGTTTGCAGGTGGCATGACTTCAAATGCAACCTCAAGAAGAAAATGGCCGCATGTTGGAACCACAGCCACACCACTGGGGCTGGGCCCATGCCTGCCCGACTGAAGCTCACCCCCCTGGAGGAGTTGGCTCTCGGTTGCATTGATATTGAGGAGGTCCGGGGGGTGAGCAACATGGACAGTGAGGCCCCAGTGGAAGTTTTTGCGGCTGAACTTGAAGGTAATTTGTTAGCATGCCATAAGTAGTTTGTACTAATTTTCAAGGAATGTGTTGTAACTGTAAGTTTCTCTTTCAGCATCATCTCCAACGTGCGGCAGCGATCTTCTTGAGGAGGAGGCAGAGTATACAGTGCCACCTACCACACGTGGCAGCAGCCAACGGCCACACAGGATGCGGACAGGTGGTTGCAGATGCTTGGGCACATTCACCAGCAGGGAGAGTTAGCATCAGAGCGGATGATTAGGACCGAGGAGGTCATGCAGGCTCTTGCCAGCACCCAGCAGGCCATAGCTGTGAGCCAGCAGGCCATCGCTGGGAGCCAGCAGGCCATAGCTGGCAGCCTGCAGGTGTTGGCTGATCAAGCCGTGTGCCAAAATGACCTCATCCGCCATAATGAGCTTGTGGCGGAGCTACTTACCACCAATAGGGCCCTATTGTCAGCCGTTTCTGGTGCTTTCCCAACACCAGCACTCCCTGCTGGCAGAAGGGGAACACCATCCCCCCCTTCCACATCATCTGCTCCACCTGACCCACCATCACAACGTGGGCATGGCCATGGCCGAGGAGCTGCTGCACGTGGCAAGGGCCCTACCAGGAAAAAACGGCAACGCTAGTGAGGTGGCCTCCGCATTAATCTCCACCCTTATGTCTTCCCAAATCTTTCATTTTGCTGTGTGTTTCAGCTTCATGTGTGCAACCAAATCCCATGCAAAGGGTACCCACATTTGCCCTCATTTGGAATGTTTTGTTTGGTTCCCCTGTTGCCCTCTTTCTGCTACCATTACTGTCTGCTGTTCTTGAAGTGTTGGTGCTATACTTTTCTTGTGAAGCCACCTGATTTGTTCCTAATGATTCTGCTGTGGCTATGTATGAAAAGAAAAAATTTTTGCACATTTTTGTTTGATTTGTAAATTCGTATTATGGTCCCTTTATTTTTTGGCATGTGCCAAATAACATGCTTTAAAAATCTTATGCTTTCCATAAAGGTAATAAATTTTCTTTTTATCCCCAAATGTGTGCTGTTATTGGTGAATCTCAGTGACATGTAGATTTATATTAGTGATACCAATTTCTGCCCATTGCTTGCAGTGTAAATGTGTGTAAAATATGCAGTCGTGCTTTCAGCATATATTTGTGTCTTTTGGAATGGTCCATTTCAGCTGCAATGCTTCCAATTGAAGCTATGAAAAGAGTGTAATTAATCACTAATGAGTAGAGGAGTGGATTGTATTGTGTTCAGCTGAGAGTGGTTCAGGTGCGGGCGTACTAATTGGGCGAACCGAATGCCTAGCGCATGAACAAGTGGTGTCCGCAAATTTATGAAGACCGCAAATTTCCTGCCTGTTGGTTCGTTTGCAGTTGGTGTGCTGTCCGAATGCACGCCTACCAGAGTTCGTGCACTCCCTCGGGTACGCCCATATTTACGCCCAGTTTAGCCCACTTTGAAACCACGCCCTTGTGTAGGTCCGAATGACGCCCATATTACGCCCATATTTTCCGAGTCAATGCGGTGCACATTTCTGTACGGTATTAGTGAGAACGAGTACGAAGACCGTGCGTGGCACATGCGCAGACGGCTAAAAATTGCCCTCTGAAAGAATTCGGAACAGACCGCACCAACCAGAATAAGGCCCTATATGTCAAAAATACTGACAGAAATAACACCTTACTTGCTAGCAGCCAGCATCCTGTCCCTTTGAAGAAGGGGTTACCCTTCTCTCAAATGCTCAGGGTTCGCCACATCACAAGCGACCCTGAGGACCTTGAGAAATCTTTTAATGACATGATGGCTAACTTTGCACAACGTGGATATGCATATATTGATCTTGTACAAGTTAAATCCGAAGTGCTAGCCCTAACTAGGGAACAGGCCCTCATTTCTTCATCTAAGAACAAAAATTTATTTGGGTCAATTCATTCCACGATAAAAGTAAACAGATTTCAGGGATTGCCAAGAAATATTGGCCTCTAATCAACAGTTACCCTCACTACCGGGGCTCAAAAAACAAACATTAATGAGTTCATACAAACGGGGCAAAAACTTAAAAGATCATTTGGTAAAAAATAACATCTCTTATCCCCCCATCAAGGTGTCGACCTTTCTGGGAACCCCTAAACCTGGATGTTTTCGCTGCTGTGGGTGTACCACAGGCAGCTACATGGTGGCTGGTGACACATTTCACCACCCTTATTCTGGTAAAAAGTTTAAAAAAAGACATCGTCTCAGTTGCCATTCAAAATTTGTCATTTACCTCCTTAGTTGCCCATGCGGCCGACATTATGTCGGAAAAACCGACAGGGCATTTAAGGAGAGGGCTTCCAACCATAGGTCCAACATCAAGATTGCGCTTGCTTCTGGACATGGAGAACATCCTGTCAGTAAGCACTTTGTAGAAGCTAGACATTCCCTTACCTCCCTACGGTATAGAATAATAGACCATGTACCCCCTATGAGCCGTGGGGGTGACAGGTCTCTGGTGTTATTAAAAGCAGAGTTCCGATGGATATACATCCTCGACACACTTGCACCCCGTGGTTTGAATGAAAACCTAGGTCTCACTTGCTTTTTATAATAAGTATGTTTTCTTAACATGTATAAATGCCTTTTTTCTATTAACTGTGCCATGTAGATTAACTCAGATTCTCTGAAGCTTTATTGTATTCATGTCATTTGGTTGACCTTGCACGTATGTGTGCTTTTAGCAGTACCTATTTGAAGCAATTTATAGCACTTCTCTTATGGTTGACTAATATCATCTAGTCCCGCATTTTCATTGTCCAGTTATAATGTTTTTAACTTCTATCATATGCTGCTATTTATGTGTGTATTTATGTCACATAATATGCAGCCACCACTGGTGTTTTTTTTCCTTTTCTTTTTTGTATAACTTTATTGTTCTTTGTTCACTTACAGTTGCATGTGCCGGAGGACCCCTCCGTGACACACTGTGCCGCCGATGCGTGTGACGTCATCTTCAGACGCAACGGACTGGGACGCCGCGCCTCATGGACAGGGACGGCGCGCCTCACGGACAGGTACCAAGGGCTATTTAGGTAAGATTATTTGAATTGCATTTTGTTCTTCTGGCATCTTGATAAAGTGGCGACACAAGCCACGAAAAGTTGATGAGCTACGTCTGACTGTGTATTTCTTTCTGCGAGTGCCGCCATCCCCCCTACACGCTATATAGATATATATATATATATATATATATATATGCAGTATTAAGAAGCCAGCAACATCCAATAGTTTTTTGAAAAAGTATCAAAAAAGGTTTTTTAATGGCATATAAAGTGCAATGTGACAGACATGACAAAAAGTCAAAAATTCAATGCAGGAATGAGATGGAATACTTAGCAGAAGATTCAGTCAGAAATTAGCCATCGCAGCATCCCTGAACCGCGGTCATACCGACAGCTGTTTCGGTGCATAAGTGATGCACCTTCCTCATGGGCATAGACCACTGACCCCCAGGGTGCTCTATATATACCTGCACAAACATACAATCATTGTATGTTACTTCTGCTAAGTATTCCATTATTCTGCTAAGTATTCTAAGCACCCACAAAGTAGTCCCCAAAACCTTTTATCTGGATTGCTGCAGCGTCAGTCAAACTCCACTTGGAGGTGATGTTCAGGGATCAAAATTGAGGCTGACTACAGATGGAGCCATTCTCTACCTAGATCCTGATGTTATTGATTTTGGCAAATTTCTTAAGGTGTTGTCGTCGAACACATCATGGTCGTGGTCAGGGATTGACATCATCAGGTGAGTCAGTTCTACGTATACAAATTCCACGTGCACGTCAATACCGTATTAGACGTGCACTGGAGTCTCTCTCCGAGGCGGAAGTGATTAGTACGTTTCGCTTACCGTCACGGGAAATTTATTCGCTGTATGAGCTGATGGAGCCAGACCTTGAGCCCCGGATTCGGGCAAAATATGCAGTCAGTGGTTTCCAGAAACTGCTGGCTGCGCTGCAATTTTTTGCGTCAGGTACTCTCCAGCCTACACTGTCTCAAACACGCGGTTTTTCACAGCCCACAATGTCACGCTGTATTACTCAGGTCATGTTGGCTTTCCGCAAATTAACGACCCAGTTTATTCGATTACCAGACTCTGACAGCGAATGGAGAGACATTAAATTTGGCTTTTTCCAAAAAATGCAAGTTTCCCAATGTACTGGGCGCTATAGATCGCACTCATGTGAGAATCGTGCCACCTAGGGAATCAGAGGAATGCTTTCGTAATCGAAAGCACTTTCATTCCCTGAATGTTCAGGCTGTGTGCGATTCAAAAATGCAAATTTTGGATTTGGTTTCCTGGGTCGACCCATGACTCCTTCATCTTAAGCCAGTCATCTCTTTTTGATGATTTCGAAAACGGAAGAATTCCAGATGGCTGGCTGTTAGGTAAGTTTTTCCTGTATTTATGTGTGTATGTATGTATGTATGTATGAGAGAGAAAGACAAGGATTAGAGAGAGAGAGATGACGGTTGAATGGATGTGAATGAGAGAGTGATGGTTGGTTTGATGTGAGAGAGAGATGAGAAAGAGAGAGAAATGGATGAAAGAGAGAGAAACGGATGAGAGAGAGAGATAGATTATCTCCTCTTTTTTGTTTTAGGTGATGCGGGTTACTCTAATAAAACTTGGCTACTGACCCCATTGTCTAATCCTGTGAGTGATGCTGAGAAAAGATACCAAGAGGCACACATAACATCAAGGGATGTAATTGAGCGTACCTTTGGTGTTCTTAAGAGCCGGTTTCGATGTTTCCCCAAAACCTGTTATCTGGATTGCTGCAGCGTCAGTCAAACTCCACTTGGAGGTGATGTTCAGGGATCAAAATGGAGACCGGCCGGCCAATCCTTAGGGCAGAGAAAAGATTTGCAGATCAGTTAGTTGTAAGACCAGGTCTCGGCTCCAAAACAGGCTCCATATCCAATCAGGAGCAGGATGATATCCTGAAGTTTGGTACCGAAGAACTCTTCAAGGATGAAGCCACAGAAAGCCATACAGATGGAGTCCTCCTCATTTAGGGGGGGTATTCAGAGAAAACTGATGAATTTATCAGTATGAATGAATCAGTGTATTTTTCACTGAGAAATGGATGAAAGAGAGAGAAATGGATGAGAGAGAGAGAGACAGAGAGAGAGATAAATTATCTTCTCCTTTTTGTTTTAGGTGATGCGGGTTACCCTAATAAAACTTGGCTACTGACCCCATTTCCTAATCCTGTGAGTGATGCTGAGAAAAGATACCAAGAGGCACACATAACATCAAGGGGTGTAATTGAGCGTACCTTTGGTGTTCTTAAGAGCCTGTTTCGACGTTTAGACATCTCCGGTGGTGCCCTTTTATATTCACCTGCAAAAGTTTGTGGCATTATAAATGTATGCTGTATACTGCATAACATTTGTGTGTAACAAAATTTGCCAGTGAATATAGATGCTAGAGTTTATCGGCATGGTGATCTCTCCTCAGTATTACAAGCGGGCATGGATGAAGGAGAAGATTCTCGGAGATTTGTTATCCAGCATTTTTTTACATGTGAGTATTTTCTTTAAAGAATCCTTATAAATCAATGGTACTTGTGGAGTATCACAGCTCCCATCGCATGCCATATATAGTGGCATGCGATTGGATGCGATCGAAATCGCATGCGATCGAGCGCAGCGTACACCTGTGAAGCCCGCGAGGGGACGCGTATACCTGTGAAGGTATTCGTGTGCGCTCGCCAGGCTTCGGGCTCGGTGGCTTGCTGCGCTCGCCACACTTTCTATTCTCAACTCCACGCCGACGTGGATAGTGGGGGTATGAAAAGGTTGTAGGACGCGTACCGCCGCCCCTCACGGGCTCGCTGCGCTCGCCACGCTTTAGGTTCGCGTTGATAGTGGGGGTGGTACAGCCTCAAAAATGACATTTGGGGGCCATTGAACATGTTTGATACTTCTTTCAATGCATTTGGATGCTTTTCTGTTAAAAAAACGCATGCGATCGCATGCACATCGTGGGAGCTGTGATTGTCCACAAGTACCAAATCAATTGTCTGTTTTGTATCCTTAAAACATTTTTTATATTTTTTAACAGAGTGCTGGAGTATTCAACCAGTGGTGCTGACCAATAGTTCCCATTTAAAAGATACAAAGGATGTACTTAATAAAATCAAAGCGGTGAAGTGGGATGGTGATTGTTTCTTGATCACCGCAGACGTCACATCCTTATACACCATCATTAGACATACAGATGGGATACAAGCGGTTAAGCTGTCCCTCCAGGAAACAAATATTAATCCGGATTTACAAGACCTACTCATACAAGGGATAGAATTTATCCTTATGAATAATTATTTTAATTTCAATGGCACCTTTTACAACCAGGAAGTGGGCACAGCTATGGGGACCAGGTTTGCCCCCAGTTATGCCAACATGTTCATGGCCAGATGGGAAAACCTAATGGTATGGCATGGGCATGACTGGGAGGCAAATCTGGTCCAATGGTGGAGGTATATTGATGACGTGTTGTTTATATGGAGAGGTCCAGAAACATAATTGAAGAAGTTTTTTGAATATCAACCAGAACCAATTTAATATTCAGTTGACCTTTAATATTAGCAAAATCGAGGTGAACTTCTTGGATCTTAGGATCTTTATAGAAAACAACAATATCGAAACATCGGTTTGTTATAAACCATCTGACTCCAATTCATATATTAACCCTTCCAGTAACCACCACAAGAAGTGGATTTCAAATATTCCTAAAGGGCAGTTTGTACGTTTGAAACGAAATTGCTCCAACGATGTCAATTTTGAGGATAGTGCCATAAGAATGAAAGATAAATTCATCAATAAAGGGTACAGTACCAAACTTGTTGAGGGGGCTTTAGAAGAAACCAGATTGCTCTCAAGGGGAGATCTTCTCAAAAGCAAACCTATTACCACTACTGATACCAATAACTACATAATAGCATTCAGTACACAATACAATGCTTACCACAGATCAATAGAGCATATCATTAGAAAAAACTGGAGAGTGTTATTAGAGAATCCAGTCCTAATTAGCATTTTACCACAGAACCATAAATTTATTTACAGGAGGGCGGCCAGTCTTAAAGACCAATTGGTTAGCATTGCGTTTATGGAAAGGGGCATTATGTCCACACGCAACAATGGGTTCCACAGATGTGGAGATTGCGCTATGTGCAAATCCCATCCTTCAGTAATCAGAAAATTCAGAGATTAAATTAAATAATATCACAATCAAACCCAAGCAGTTCATCACATGTAACTCGAATTATGTAATTTACGCGATTCGTTGTTCTTGTGATAAATTTTATGTCGGCAAGACAAAAAGGAATTTAAAAGTTTGTGCGGAATATCAAAAAAGGCTTTAAGGATCATCCCTTTTCTCTACATTTTTTAGAAACTCATGGCAGCTCCGTGAAATCTATTACAGGATTTTGGGGGTTGGAGGCCGTGAAGTGTAACTGGAGGAATAACAACAGAGATGTTAGATTGGCACAAACGGAGATGAGGTGGATATTTAATTTATCCACCCTGGCTCCACAAGGTTTAAACCATGAATTTGAATTAAAATGGTTTTTATGACCTATGTCTTATGCCCCTCTTCTTTGCTGCTTTTTCTTAGTGTTGTTTTAATATGTGTGTTTTTAACATTTTTATATATATTTTATATATTAATTATTATCCAATATATGTAATGTAAATTATTTTGTAAATGGAGGAACCTTTTCATGTCAAAATTACCTTTTTATATCTTCCAGCCCATCAATTAACTTATATGTGTAATTTCTAGCTCCCTGCAATAAACAATATATGTTCAGGGTGATGGGATACATTCTACGTTTGATATACAGTGAAACGCATATATTACTTCCATATATGCGGTTCATACGCCGGAAGCCGGTAGTACAACTATGCGCTCTATCTGTGGGATCTCTACAGCCGGCTGCGTGCCATAGTCACGGCACCGGATATCTGGGGGTGCGTTCCACTAGCCGGAAGCCACTACCCGACGTTACTAAAACTTTATTGGACTGTCCGGCGCATCGGTACAGCCGGCTGCGTGCCATAGTCACGGCACCGGATATCCGGGGGTGCGTCCCACTAGCCGGAAGCCACTATCCGACGTTATTGATACGTTATTGATACTTTATTTGACTGTCCGGCGCATCGGTACAGGTAATCTATTATGTTATTAAGGCTGTCCGGTCAGAGAGCACATGCCGGAGGCTTGTGCCGGAGACTTAAAAGTCTGATTCTTACAAGCTCACGCACTTGCACTTTGAATTGAAGTGACCCGGAAACGGTTCCTCCATATTGCTATAAATACCCTGTAAGTTTGACTCACTGACTATCCTTGAAAAAGGCGGCTGAGACCTTTTAATTGACTATTTTTAGGACAGGATCCATTACGTGATCCAAACGTAACTCTTTAGATACCAGTTGCTCCCGATGGATGATGCAGTGAAACGTCGAGAAGTCAGGGAACCGTTCATCAGCCTGGCACAGTCCCACAAGGCCATTCACAGATCCGATCATGGATGGTTCCCCATCAGTTGCTTTTGCTGTAAGCTTTGATAAAGGCGACTTTGATTTAGCGAAAACATCCATCAGTGTTTCTTTCACATCAATGCCCCGGGTTCGGTCTGTTAAAGGCATTATATCAAGGAGCTCTTCCTTGATTACACAATCCTTTGAAACAGTCCGTACAAATTTTGCCAATTGAGATTTGTCCTGGACATCACAAGACTCGTCTAGTGCAATGCTGAGGTATTCACATTTTTGGAGATCAGAAGTTAATTGAGATTCAACAGAAGCATTTATGTTTGATATTCTGTGCTCAATTGTATGTCGTGAGAGTTGAAGGTCTGAAACCATTTTTTTAAGAGATATATTTTCTGGGCACAGGATGGACACTACATCTGTGAGACATTTTTTTAACAAATTCACCTTCATTATAAGTTTTTTTTGGCACTGTCAATATTCCAAGCGACTTTATACGAGGCATGTGTAACTGTTTGAGAATGTTTGGAAAATTTCTGGAACACTTGTGTTTGCTTTTGCAATTTGACCCCTTATAGTTTTTAGCTTGTTACGATCTTAGGCCTCGTACACACCAGAACGATCACGATCGTGCGTCGATCGTGAACCGATTTGCTGTGAACTTCTCGGGAGCGCTCCCCCGGGCCCAGACTCACGATTTGCATAAGATGGTGTATTTTTTTACTTACGATCCTCAAACGATCGCGAGTCGTTTGCGATGGTCGTCCGACTGTCGTTTTGGTGCATCGTGTGTGCACAGTGACTGTCGTTTTTGAAATTTAAATAATGGGCAGGACTAGTTGTGGGGTACAAATAACAGCAGCCATTTTAGATCTGTGCATTTGTGCTTTGTGACTAGTGAGGCTTGGTGTATACCTGCTGAACGCTGTACATAGCTGTTTGCTCTGCTTTGTTTTTGCCTGGCATTACAAAGTGTGCTTTTCCTGTGTCCATTATGCAGTCTGCAGTGATGGATTCGTACCAGCAAGATTTTCTGCTTTCCTATGCTGTGCTCAGGGTGAGGCAGCTGAGGGCCCAGCGTAGAAGAGCTAGGCTGCTGAGCCGTCAGGCTCGTTCTCACATGCCACTGCTCCTGGAAATTCGTGAGAATAATCCCAATGATTATAGGAATTTCTTACGTTTGGATGATGCCACCTTCCATGAGTTGCTGCGTCTCGTCACCCCCCACATCCAGAAGCAAGATACCAAGTATCGCATGGCTATACCTGCTGAGGAGCGGCTGGTGGTGACCCTGAGGTTTCTGGCTACAGGACGGTCTCTGGCTGACCTGAAGTTTGGATCCCTCATCTCCCCGCAAGCTTTGGGCCTCATCATCCCCGAGACCTGCAAAGCAATCGTGAAGGTACTGCAGCACGAGTATTGCAAGGTAAGGAAAAATACACCACACACTTGTAGTGAAAACATATAATGTTTTATTAAAATAAATCAAACTTTGACATCCACACATTTTTAGTTTTCCTTTTTTTTGGATTAAATACAAATGGTACAAAAATAGAACCCATTGATACGCATAACTGCAAACTGTTCCAAAGTGCAATAACATGTCCAAAAATATATAAAACATTTCACTTTTCTGCCTTGAGGTACGGAGCAGTAGAACACACAGTGCTTGTGGCGCAGATAATCAAAGTACCTTCATGCACACGCGGTGCATAGTGCAGAAGCAGTGGTCCCGGCCCCATTGCTCCGCACCATGTGCCACGTGAGCATAGGCTTTATCTGCGCCACAAGCATCATGTGTCATACTGCTCCATGCATGTGCAAATGGCAAAAGTGTCATTTTAGAAACATTAGGTACGCATAATATAAAAATAGACCAAAGTGCTATAACAAGTCAAAAATTTTGTAACAAACTGAGCTTTAAAACCTACTGCCGCACTCACTAGAGGTACGGAGCAGTAGAACACACAGTGCTTGTGGCGCAGATAATCAAAGTACCTTCATGCACACGCGGTGCATAGTGCAGAAGCAGTGGTCCCGGCCCCATTGCTCCGCACCATGCGCCACGTGAGCATGGGCTTTATCTGCGCCACAAGCATCATGTGTCATACTGCTCCATGCATGTGCAAATGGCAAAAGTGTCATTTTAGAAACATTAGGTACGCATAATATAAAAATAGACCAAAGTGCTATAACAAGTCAAAAATTTTGTAACAAACTGAGCATTAAAACCTACTGCCGCACTCACTAGAGGTACGGAGCAGTAGAACACACAGTGCTTGTGGCGCAGATAATCAAAGTACCTTCATGCACACGCGGTGCATAGTGCAGAAGCAGTGGTCCCGGCCCCATTGCTCCGCACCATGCGCCACGTGAGCATGGGCTTTATCTGCGCCACAAGCATCATGTGTCATACTGCTCCATGCATGTGCAAATGGCAAAAGTGTCATTTTAGAAACATTAGGTACGCATAATATAAAAATAGACCAAAGTGCTATAACAAGTCAAAGATTTTGTAACAAACTGAGCTTTAAAACCTACTGCCGCACTCACTAGAGGTACGGAGCAGTAGAACACACAGTGCTTGTGGCGCAGATAATCAAAGTACCTTCATGCACACGCGGTGCATAGTGCAGAAGCAGTGGTCCCGGCCCCATTGCTCCGCACCATGCGCCACGTGAGCATGGGCTTTATCTGCGCCACAAGCATCATGTGTCATACTGCTCCATGCATGTGCAAATGGCAAAAGTGTCATTTTAGAAACATTAGGTACGCATAATATAAAAATAGACCAAAGTGCTATAACAAGTCAAAAATTTTGTAACAAACTGAGCTTTAAAACCTACTGCCGCACTCACTAGAGGTACGGAGCAGTAGAACACACAGTGCTTGTGGCGCAGATAATCAAAGTACCTTCATGCACACGCGGTGCATAGTGCAGAAGCAGTGGTCCCGGCCCCATTGCTCCGCACCATGCGCCACGTGAGCATGGGCTTTATCTGCGCCACAAGCATCATGTGTCATACTGCTCCATGCATGTGCAAATGGCAAAAGTGTCATTTTAGAAACATTAGGTACGCATAATATAAAAATAGACCAAAGTGCTATAACAAGTCAAAAATTTTGTAACAAACTGAGCATTAAAACCTACTGCCGCACTCACTAGAGGTACGGAGCAGTAGAACACACAGTGCTTGTGGCGCAGATAATCAAAGTACCTTCATGCACACGCGGTGCATAGTGCAGAAGCAGTGGTCCCGGCCCCATTGCTCCGCACCATGCGCCACGTGAGCATGGGCTTTATCTGCGCCACAAGCATCATGTGTCATACTGCTCCATGCATGTGCAAATGGCAAAAGTGTCATTTTAGAAACATTAGGTACGCATAATATAAAAATAGACCAAAGTGCTATAACAAGTCAAAGATTTTGTAACAAACTGAGCTTTAAAACCTACTGCCGCACTCACTAGAGGTACGGAGCAGTAGAACACACAGTGCTTGTGGCGCAGATAATCAAAGTACCTTCATGCACACGCGGTGCATAGTGCAGAAGCAGTGGTCCCGGCCCCATTGCTCCGCACCATGCGCCACGTGTGCATGGGCTTTATCTGCGCCTCATGCATCATGTGTCATACTGCTCCATACCAACAGGGCAAGAATTGGTTTTACAATTCGCGTAAAACCGGAGGGTCCTGCTCTCCTGTGAACTCAGGCAATAATGAGGTGTACAGGTGGGTATAGCGGGCTGGAGTTGAAGGTTGTGCGGAGGATGCTTGGACAGGTGGAGATTGATTTGGCAAAGTGGAAGGGACTGGTAAGGGTGCTGGGGGAGTAGGCCCTGGTGGTTGTTGGCAAGGAAGAAGGCCAGCTATGTTGCATTCAAATGTAAGGCGGTCTAAACGGCCAAAAAACAATAGCTCGCTGCTTATGCGTTCAAAGGCCATTTGCTGGGTTGGACTCAGCTGGCGTAAGCCGTCAGACAAATATTTCCCGAAAGCATCAAATCGGTCGGGAGGCCTACGTAGAACCTGTTCGGCCCGTATCAGTAATTCCTCCTCTGGGTTGTCTATTTTCTTTTCCTTGCGGCGCGATTTTTTACAGGCCTGTTGTGGCGGTGTGGGTGTAGTGGATATTCCTTGCGATGTTCCTGGAGACTCCGACAATCCAGACAGGTCCAGGGTCGGTGAATGTTCTGTCTCTGCACTGTGTTGCTGTGGAAACAAATACAAAGTTCAATTTATTAATCAAGTTTATTTATTATTTCTACAGTTCCCTACCAGCGTGAAGGATTGGCAAAACATCGCTGCAGAGTTTGAAGAGACATGGAATTTCCCAAATTGTGGAGGAGCCATTAATGGCAAACACGTCCGCATCAACCAGCCTGCACAGAGTGGTTCCTACTACTTCAATTACAAGGGATACTTTAGTATCGTTCTAATGGCTGTGGTTAATGCGAACTACGAGTTCATCTTCCTGGATGTTGGCAGGAATGGGCGTGCTTCGGATGGTGGAACTTTGAAGGATACCAAGTTCTACCAGAGGCTCACCTCCAACACTCTTCACTTGCCGTCGGTCCAGGAAACCAAACATGGGCTCAATTTTGTGTTCGTGGCAGACGAGGCATTTGCCCTTCATGAGCACATCATGAAGCCATATGCCAAAAGGGGCCTGGACCACGACAAAAGAATTTTCAACTACAGGCTTTCCAGGGCACGGCGGCTTGTGGAGAGTGCGTTTGGTATCCTGGCAAGCCGTTTCCGCATTTTCCATACTGCCATCAACCTGAGGGTGGACAAAATAGACTGGGTCGTCATGGCGTGCTGTGTCCTGCACAATTTACTGCGCCGCAAGGAAAGACCACAAAGGCCTACAGGACCAGCACCACCAGAGGTCCCAGAGGAGCCAAAGGAGGTAGTGCAGATATCCTCTGTGGAAACGCCGGCGCAACAGTATAGGGGGACTACACGCGCCATGCAGGTTAGAGACCAGTACGAGGACTATTTTAATGGAGTGGGTGCTGTCCATTGGCAGGAGAACCACATTTAAGACATGTGTGGACTGAACCTATTCTCCGGGCCCAAAAAAATAATGAGGAAGGACATGTGTCAATACCGGGTCTGTACTTACCGACAATGGTTGGGAACTTTCATCCACAGTCTGCAACACCTCATCCCCCTCACTCTCCACCATGAGGTACAGTCCGGTCCTCTGTGCCTCCTGACTCAGGGTGAAGGTTAAGAGATTGTAGTACCACAAGGAGGTCTCATACACGTCGCCGGCTCCGGCACCAGATCTCTTGGTGGTCTGCATTTTCTTATGCTCTTTTAGGAACACAGTGCGGAGATTTTGGATTTTTTTCCGCACCCACTCCGCATTGGCTTCAGGGTGATATGAACGGCTGAAATTGGCCAACTCATCCAGGGCATTTGCTCTTTTAATTTTGTTACTGTAGTCTTTGGACTTCGTCTTCCAAAGACATTCGTACTCCCTGTATTTGTCGATAAATGCTTCGACGAAGTCACGCTCCTTTGCCAGAGCCTGACACATGTCTATAAGAAAATAGATAAAAAAAATTATTAAATGATTATAGTTTATATATTGTTAAGACACTTCTTTTATTTCAGGTTCACTTTTGTTAATATCACAATAAAGTTTTAAGTTTCACCAACCAGTTTCCTTTTTATTGTAAACAAGGTGATAGTGTACACAGCTTCATCTATTCCAGTGTTGGCCAACCTTGACACTCCTGCTTTAGTTGAACTACACATTCCAGCATGACCTGCTGTGGTTTTGCTATTTACCATTTACACACACAGATATATCACTGCACTGCATTGGTGGGCATCAAATGCACTGGGGGGGAATTGGTGCGCAGCTAATGCATTGGTGGGCAGCTAATGAATTGGTGGGCATTGGCGGGCAGCTAATGCATTGGTGGGCAGCTAATGCAGTGGTGGGCAGCTAATGCATTGGTGGGCAGCTAATGCATTGGTGGGCAGCTAATGCATTGGTGGGTAGGGAAGGTCCAAATACCTGTCTTCAATTTGGCTGTGCTCCAGGATCCTCCGTCACTGCTATCCTGTACCATCGACGAGTCTCACAAAATGCCTGCGGAGGGAGTGACACACACAGATATATCACTGCACTGCATTGGTGGGCAT
This sequence comes from Crinia signifera, assembly GCF_055691185.1. Taxonomy (NCBI): domain Eukaryota; kingdom Metazoa; phylum Chordata; class Amphibia; order Anura; family Myobatrachidae; genus Crinia; species Crinia signifera. Next base: position 446,102,179 of record NC_139217.1, read on the forward strand.
CAAATGCACTGGGGGGTAATTGGTGCGCAGCTAATGCATTGGTGGGCAGCTAATGAATTGGTGGGCAGCTAATGCATTGGTGGCCAGCGGTGGGCAGCTAATGCATTGGTGGCCAGCGGTGGGCAGCTAATGCATTGGTGGGCAGCGGTGGGCAGCTAATGCATTGGTGGCCAGCTAATGCATTGGTGGCCAGCAGTGGGCAGCTAATGCATTGGTGGGCAGCGGCGGGCAGCTAATGCATTGGTGGGCAGCGGTGGGCAGCTAATGCATTGGTGGCCAGCTAATGCATTGGTGGCCAGCGGTGGGCAGCTAATGCATTGGTGGGCAGCTAATGCATTGGTGGGCAGCGGTGGGCAGCTAATGCATTGGTGGCCAGCGGTGGGCAGCTAATGCATTGGTGGGCAGCGGTGGGCAGCTAATGCATTGGTGGCCAGCGGTGGGCAGCTAATGCATTGGTGGGCAGCTAATGCATTGGTGGGCAGCTAATGCATTGGTGGGCAGCGGTGGGCAGCTAATGCATTGGTGGCCAGCGGTGGGCAGCTAATGCATTGGTGGGCAGCTAATGCATTGGTGGGCAGCTAATGCATTGGTGGGTAGGGAAGGTCCAAATACCTGTCTTCAATTTGGCTGTGCTCCAGGATCCTCCGTCACTGCTATCCTGTACCATCCACGAGTCTCACAAAATGGCTGTGGAGGGAGTGACCAGGAAATGAGTATAAACAAGCAGGATCTGACGACGGTCTGACGAGGCAAGTGCACACGATCATCTCGCAATCTGCATACAATCAGCCCCCAATCTGAGGTCGGATTGACAGATCTTTACTGCAGTAGGTAGGATCTTCAATCCGACCTACGACCGGCGGGTACGCGCATCGGATCGGAATTGTGGGCTTAAAACAAAAGATTTTGCACCAATCTATAGCAAACGCTCGTACGACCCATCGAAATCGGAGGTTTTTATGCCAAATCGTCCTGGTGTGTACGGCCCCTTAGTTCAGTACCTTTAGGAAATTCCTAATCCATGTTAGCATGATGTGTGTTAAAATTGCGGTGAAGATTTGAACACTTGAAGTGTGTTAGTGCAGTCTGGCATATCAGACAAAGGGGTTTACCTTTGTGTTCTATGAAAAAATAAAAAAAAATCCATTCTGGTAAGAATGTTCTGTGTTCATCCTCGTATTTACGTTTATTTTTACTTTTTTTTTTCCATGTTTAAAGAGGCTTGGTATATTCTGCAATTAAATATAAAATAAAATACAGTCATACGCTATCAAAAATGTTTAAATTAGGTCTGCAGACAATTATCAATCGAATATGTATATGGCACAAGTTCACTATTGCACACAAAAAATAATCCACATAAAATCACAGCAGCCTACAAAAGATTCTTAGCATGTATAAAGCTGTACATCAGGTATAAGAGGCATGTAACCTGGTGGGGTATAAGGGCCTAATGCAAGTCAGGGCACTGTGCCGCAATGGCAGTCCCTTACAGTAACCAGGGAAAATGTCCTTTATGCCTTGGGCTACACAGCGACAACAAGCAACACTGGCTTCACCACTGACATCACGCTCTTCTCATAATTTGTTTATAGTTACCATTGCCAATCTATACTGTCACACAGTTTATTTCAGTGGCGTAACTTTGTCCCAGTTGCCCGGAGGCAAGATTAAATTATATATTTTATAATTTTGTCAAAAATAATAATTTGTCTATGGTAAACTGAAGGTAAAGCAGATTTAATTTATATATAAAAAAGAGAGTTTTTAGATACTGATGAATTTTCTGCAGACATGAAATCTGTTTTACATTCTGTTTAACATATATATTAGTGTCCCTTACAAATTACACCACATGGATTGAGCCAAAATTCTCAGTATACCACATGGAATGAGACAAGATTCACATTATGCTATACAGTATGAGCCCAAATTCTAATTAATCCACACAGAATAAGGCAAAATTCCCACAGAATGAGACAAAACTCATATTACGCCAAACAGTATGTGACATAATTCACACTATGCCACACGGAATGAGACAAAATTCACACTATGCCACACGGAATGAGACAAAATTCACATTATGACAAGGGCGATAACTGCTCTGTTTGTGTCCCGGCGTCTCTCCTGCTTGATGCCCTTCTGCCTTTTGGTGCATGAGACTCTGCAGTGCAATCCAGTGCCTGTGGTTTTCTCCAGTTCCCAAGGACATATGTGGCTTGAGAGGAGCAGTTTGCTCCGGTATTGTTATATATCACAGTGCTTTTACTTATGGTACGAGCAATTGTCTTTTTATGTCGGGAACTTGTTATGTTCTCCTATTAAAATGCTTTTATCTGCACTATGAGGCGCCCCTCACTTTTCTGTTTGTTTTAGAAGATATATAAATATATATATATATATATATATATATATATACAGATAACATACGTTTGATTTAGCCTAGAAGGGCTCAGGATGGCAGGAGGCTGACGCGGTAAAGGAGCCAGACAGAGCAGGAGCACGAGGGATCAATGTGGCATACATATGCACTGACTACGCAGTGACTAAAATGGTGCCGGGGACACTGCCTCCTAGCATGCGTGGGCTTGCCGCGGCTCGTCACACACATGAAAGGGAGGGACTGAGCCGGCGTCGCCGAGCCGCTCATTAAAGGTAGGGAGCCGCCGAGCCGCTCATTAAAGGGAGGGAGCCGCCGAGTCGCTCATTAAAGGGAGGGAGCCGTCGAGCCGCTCATTAAAGGGAGGGAGCCGCTCATTAAAGGGAGGGAGCCGCCAAGCCGCACATGAAAGGGAGGAAGCCGCCGAGCCGCTCATGAATGAGAGAAGACCCGCGGGTTGGCCACCCCTGTCCTACTGTATTGTTCTATGTATTGTATTGCTTTGGAAAAAAATAGAATAGCCATGGCTAGCCGTGGTGAGCCATGACCTAAGGAACAAAGTTAACAGGGGATTTCCCCTTACAGAAGAATAATGCAAATACGAGATAGGACCTCATGAACGTGATTATGATGAGGGTCTAAACTTTTGGAAAAAATTAGGATGTCATTGAGATAGACCACAACGAACATGTATAGGATGTCCCAGGAGATCTCATTGACAAACTCTTTGAAGACCCCTGGCGCATTACAGAGACCAAAGGTCATGACTAGATATTCATAATGACCATCTTGAGTGTCGAACACAGTCTTTCATTTGTCACCCTTTTTGGTTCTGAACTGCTTGTAATCACCACAGATATCTAATTTGGTGATTACTGTGGCTACTTTTACTCGATCCATCAGCTCTGAAATAAGTGGTAGCAGATATTTGTGTTTAATAGTAATATATTTTAAGTCTCGATAATCGATTTAGGGTCGTAAACCGCAATTTTTTATTTTTTACAAAAAAACAACCCGTTCAGTCCAGGGATGTGGAGGGTCTGATGAACCCCTTGGAGAGGTTGTCTTTGATTTATTCTGTCATGGCTAAAGATTCTGGTTGTGACAGGGTATAAACAACCTCTTTGGGTGGGATTTTACTATGAACTAAATCCATAGGAGTATTGGCCTTTTGTTTAGAAAAGACATCTGTAAAGTCTTTATGTCTTTATAGGCTTCCGGTAACTGAAGATCTAAAGACGATTGTCTAGTTGAAATTTTTCGAATGGAAAACTTTGGTTAAACAATGTGAAAACAGGTGGGACTTCAGGAGAGGATTTGAGCAGTGGACCAGTCGAAATGAGGATTGTGTCTCTGTAACCATGATAATCCTATGTTGTGGGAAATGTTGTGAATAACAAAGAATTCTAACTTGAATTGAGAGCGCCAACTTGAATATGGAGTGGCTCAGTTAGAAGGAAAATAGTCCTGTCAGCAATACGACTACCATTAAGGGCAGTGAGATAGTTTGGGGACTCTAAGGATTTAGTAGGTAGAGATAATCTGCAAACTAGTTTAGCAGAAATGAAATTCCCTTCCACTCCTGAGTCCACCAAGGCTGAGAGTACATAAGATGTTGTCGTGATTGACTCTAATAGTAGTGTGATGACACAATAATCTGACTCCTCTGGGATAAATTAGGTTAGCTTGTTTCTTGGATGAATAGGACAATACTTTTTTCTTTGTAAAACAATTTTTATTAAGCGTCAGTGATAATACCGCATAACAGTCAATAAACAAATTCCTAATAACACTCATTGCTTTTTATTTTTATTTTCCCTTCAAAATAAAAATAACAATATTATAGCCGTAATACAAACAGAACTATGAAATAAAATGAAACTAAGGGGTACAAGAGTATTCCATGCATCATATATTACATACACAGTATTTTATAACACCCCTTAAACTCAAATGTATCCCCCTCATCCCTGGTCCCCCACCTCCCCCCTGCAGGAACATCCCAGAACGTCTCAAGATAATGCACAAATTACAGTAGGTACCATGTGGTCTTCGTGGTTGTATCCAAAACCGATTTCTTTCCCCAAAAAACTGGTCGGGCAAATTAACTCTTTTCCTACCGTAGGAGCAACCCTTCGAACCTCCTCCTGTGACTCTACCCGCAGGGTGAGGTCCTGCAATTGTCAGGTAAGGAGGTACTCTTGATCAGTCAATACCTGGGCCGGACTTGCTTGATTTGGATCCGTAGAGACACCGCAAAAATGTTAGGGCCGGTTATAATGTAAGGAGAGGTGTGTACTGAACCCTTGTTGCAGAGCCCAACTGTGCTGGTGGCCTCCTGCAGACTAAGACTTCACCTTTAACAGCCACGTTCAAAGGGGTAAATTAGGTTCACCCCAACCACGGTGCCGCGAGGACTTATGGATGACAAGGCTGCCGCAGGAGGTAGAGCGCCGCAAGATGGGAATACACAAGCAGAAGTACATACACTCTCCAAATGCGGGTATGACCCACAAATGCAACAATGCATATGATATTACCTGGGATTAATACCAACTGCCTAGACGTGTAACAATTCACATGCTGATACAGAAAAATACCCAAAGAATAATAACAAGTGCAACAATGCAAAAAGATTGTACTAATAAGATAATAATACGCAGAGGCTGTTAATCCCTGACTTAACTGGAATAGGCTGACCACAGACTAGTACAGGAGCCAGAAAGTATGCCGAAAACAAGTCAGACTAGCAGGCAGGAGGACCAGTAACACGCTGACTGAGGCACCAGGGCACATAGGACGCTATAACTGGCATCCTAGCAACGACTTGACAGGTTTAATATCAATCACCTCGCCTACAGGCATGGATGACGTCCCACTGCTGGTGCCAGGAGGAAGTTTGGGGCGTTGCCTAGCGAAGCCCTGATGCCAGTCCACTGTAAATCACGGGCGGAAGTTTGGGGTGTTGCCTGGCAACGGCCCTAATGCTTCCCCGCTGCGTGTCCCAGATATCGCCATCCGCCGCCAGCCCCTGTCTTGCCAGCACCCGTCTTACCAGCACCCGCTGAAGAAGGAGCACTCCGTAACACGGCGGACGGCCGGCGGCGGCTAACAGCAATAACATTAACACACTAAAGGTAACGTGTAAACCATGCACATCAATTAAAACAATTCACACAATACAGTTATCTTGCCATGGAACTGCTTCTTTGCCATTGAAATCCGACACATATTGGTCTTGCACAGTTTTCACATTTGTGGTCACATAATTGGCAGAGAATGTACTTTTAATTTTTTTTTTAATGGGCAATGGTCAGTAATTTGCACAATAGGGTTGGGGTCATTTGGGATAGAAGTTAGCCTTCTTGAAGATGCCTTCTGCCACAAAAAAATATGTAGCGCACAAGCCGCTAACAGAATTGTGTACATTTTTTCAGGGGTTAAATCGATGGTTGTGTGAAATACACAGAATCGATTGCATAGTATGACAAAAGTTTTTCTACTGGCATGAGAAAGTCTCTTATTAAAAACTTTCTTTTCTTTTGTAAGTGACCGCTGCGGAAAAGGCTTCATTATGTGTTCTTCTGATGCAAAGGCCTCATTGGCAACAAATACATAATTTAGGCCATATTTACAAAGAGATGCATCGGGCAAATGAAGACTGTCTTCTTTCAGCCGGGTATAGAACTTGGTGGCTTTGAAGGTTCCCCCATCAAAAGAACGGCCATTTGTTCCCACGTCGAAAAAAATCAATTCCTAATTGCCATTTGCAATGACCATCATTACGATACTAAAATAACCCTTATAGAGCCCTTATAGAACATCGAACCACTTTTTTCTGGTGGCTTGATTCGTAAATGCTTTTCTTCTATGGCACCCCCACAATTTGGAAACTACCATCTATCTTCAAATTTTTGTGCCACTAACATCCATTCTTCTGCAGTTTTTAGAAACTGGTTGTGAGAAAAGGGAAAAAAGATTATGTGCCAAATGTATTAGGGTGAGAGTTTTAGAAAGTGAGAGATTTTGGGAGAGTTTCCCCCTTTTTTTAAAGCAGCAATCAATTACACTGCAAAACCAGGTTGATTTTGCCATGTAATTGATTGCTGCTTTAAAAAACATGGGAGAACTCTCCCAAAATCTCTCACTTTCTGAAACTCTCACCCTATTACATTTGGCCCTATGATTCGTATTTATGGCCTTTAGCTGTACAATTCAAATTTCCCAAACATGTAAAGTGTCAGCAACAGGCATTGTCACACTCAGGTGCAAACCCTCCAGATCCACTGTATTCCGCATCACCATGAGGTTCCAGTGGGGCACATTTAAGGGTAACATCTGCAAAACAATCTAGGTAGAATATCACCAGCCAGAATAACATTATAATATGCAAGCCTATCCTGGGCCCTTATTCTGATCGGTGCGGCCGGATGCGAATATGCGGCCAGGACCGTGCGTCCGAAACCCCGCCTTCCATACGGATCGCCAACTCCGTCCGTACGCGGTAAGAAGCTGTCCGAACGGACCGCACCTGTATTTCTCATGGAATACGCCTCCTCCATCTCAGGGAACCTCCCCCATCATTCGATGGTCGCAGACCATCGAATGCAGGACCGAGTGATCCGCCCGCTCCCGCAACCTCAGACCACACGGACATTTCTCAGTGCAAAAGCAGGGATCTGGGCAGGCAGCTGACATCCGGCGATGTCATATGTCCGCCCCCTATACGTGCGTCACGACTGCATTACCATACGTACGCCCAGCGTTTGCATGGGAACGCCCATGAAACGCGGGGCGTATGCATATGTTAATGAGCCCAAATAGCCCTTCACGCCCCTCGCCACCCCCTGTTCGGAGTGTTCACATTTCATGCGGAATTTGGCCGTACGCCCCGCTCGCACATGCGCAGAGACGCCTCTGCACATGCGCAGACACAAATCATCAGCGGCACGAACGCACGCGGATATTACCGCACCAACCAGAATAAGGGCCATGGTGATGTATTACCCTGCACACTCAGGGACTGGCTCCGAAACAAGGCCATCCCTGTGATGCACTCAGCCTAATGCCGGTGGGGTCAGCACATGTACCCCACCAGCAGTGCGGTCTCTAGCCCATTCGCCGAAATGGTCTATCGCCTTCTCTGAATGGCGGTAGGCTAGGGACCCAAAGGTCCCATGAGCTTTTTGGCCAATGTTGATACATCGGGCAGCTTTGCATACCCTATAGTAACCCATGTACGATACCATACCATTTGGCGGTACAGGAGGAAATGCAGCAGGGATTAAAGATACAATCAGGTCAGCTTGGCAACCAACATTATTTGCATGAAATTTACCATTATAGGTTAGGGGCTTTACAATGTACTTCTAAAAAGGTTTTGATATTGCTGGTCATTGAGACCTTGTGGGATGCCATCGCCAGTTCTTGGAAAGGGAGGGATGAATGGGGCCAGGGGTGGCTAGGAAGAAAAAGGCCATGCTGCACAAAACATCACAGACACAGCCATTCTTCAAAGAAATGGCAGTATAAGAAATTTAAATTCTGGTAGCTTTAGAGGGATATTCAATCCCCCAGTGGGGGAAATAGCTGAAGGTGCCTATTCAATGCTGTCTTTCACAACAGCAATAAAGAGCCACCTCGGCAGAAAGGACCCGAAGTTAAATTGAATCGGGCCCATTTCGCCAATAACGGCCATGGATTGTCGATATTACGGCCGTATCTCGATGATTTACAGCCATTTCAGGCTGACAAGCCCCATTTTCGCAGCTCACCAGGCGGAACAATGAATTCCGGCTGCTGATAAACGTGCCAAGAATAAGACAGTCGTGACCCCACATTGAATATTCCCCTTTAAGTATGGATTTCAGAAATTCATCTTTGCATTATATTCCAGAAAAGGTACAAAGGGTAATGCTTATGACAAACAGGACACATAAGTAAGAATTCATTAAACACAGTTTGGAGGGCATTCTGGTTGCAAAGGAGCTTCATAAAATTAAACATAATAATAATAATAATAATAATACATACTAATACACAAAATAATAATCTGAATTCTGAAAAATATATTAAAAAGAAATATTTGGAAATATTTTAATTCCAATCGATTATTACATTAGTAAGCATTTTACTACTATGTGAACACACAGATATGTTTTGTTCTTGACATTGTTACAAAGTCTCACTCTATTGAACATTGGAACAATCTTAATGTTTGCAATAGTATAATGAGAAGGGGCGTTTCAGACTTGTAGTACCATGATTTAAATATTGTACAAACTATATCTATCAAAGCTGTGTTTTTGAAAGTAAACCACTCCATACTAGAGAGGTCATTTATGCAGACGACAAAAATCTCACTTTATTGAACATTGGAACAATCTTGATGTTTACAATAGCATAATGATAAGGGGCATTCCAGGCTTATAATGCCATGATTTAATTACCATGCAAAATGTGTCTATCAAAACTGTATTTTTGGGAATAAACCACTACATATTAAAAAATCATATTATAAATGACCATACACTAGGAGATTGTGAACAATTACGAAAAATTACCAAGTTTTCAGTGGGAGAAGGGGAGGGGGGTTATAGAAAGAAGACTGAAATGGGAGGGAGGGGGAGCCCCAAATTCCTGATCACCTCCGCCCAGCTCCCGCACCTACAGTATGGCCTAGTAAATTACACTGGGTTTGACGAGGACAGAGGGGGATTAAAGTTTGTCATTATATAAACTAAAGGTGCATACACACTGTACAATTTTTTGACCAATTTTGTTGAAAGACATTTCCATTGAACCCAGTGTCCTGTACGAAAGATGTTGACGAAAGATATTGATGACAGACGAATGATGATGCGCATACCCGCCAGTTGTTCATCAAGATTGTTCGTCAACTGTGCGTGCAGCTCAATTTGAATATCTTTCAAAAAGAGCCTATAAACTGTAGCTAGATCTTTCGTCTGTCGTCAATATCTTTCCTCAACAGCTTTCGTCCAGGACACTGGGTTCTATGGAAATGCCTTTCAACAAAATTGGTCAAAAAAGTTGTACAGTGTGTATGCACCTTAACTCAATCCGGGTTTCCCAGGAATCCCAGAATTAGGCATTTTTCAATTCCCATATCCCGGGATTGAAAAAATGTCCTGGGATTGGCATCCCTAGTGGTAAAGTAATTTTCAAAAAAATATATATATTTTTTTCATTTAATCTACTCCTACTAATCTGGTCCCAGCAAGCATGCACTTTCAAACCATTAACATACACTGTCAATTTTTTTAGTAAAATGTATTACAATGTTTATATATGTGTCCAACTAACTTCATTGTACGTTAAACAGCTATTCTAGTACCACCGTGCCATGGGGCAAATAGGATGCACAAGCAGCTTAAACTGATTCAAATGATATACAGGATACCTATATTCTGTGTGTGACTGGCTGCATATTAGACAAAGTTTTACTGGAAATCACTGTAATAAAGCATTTCATATGCAGGTACATATGCAGTGGGCATAAAGAATATAGGCATGCTGCATATCATTTTCATCTGCTTGTTTGCTCTATTCAGATCACTTTGCAAATAAAATATTTTGATGGCAAATGTCGCACAAAAGATACTTGGCGCTACCGAGTAACGCGCAGAGTATATATGTATGTGGACACATCTGTATGCTATCCTTTTACAACCATATCATATACCCGGTATAACAATTCTATGATAATTTTATACAAACATTATTTTATGTGTACTGTAGGTTACCCAGTTTTTATGAAAATGTATTTATTACTATTATAATTTTATTTATAAGTGTTTCGCAGCACCGTACAAAGGAACAATACAGGGAGACAAAACTTGGCATAACATTGAATAAATGTCATATTTATTTTGCCTTCTATAACCTACTGTAATTCGCATGCAAAAATGTCAGTTTATAAAGTTAGCATATAACAAATTACATATTTGAATAGAATGTTGATAACATATATTTAAATAATCAGGTATATAAAGGCATCATTTATCATTTCATTTATGGTATATTAACATTAATTTATCAACAAAAACATATGATACATAGTTAATTAACATCCTAGATCATAAGCGTTCTGTTCACATAGCAGTGAAAATAGTGATGTGTGCTATCAGAGAAGTTGCCGCTGGTCATTAATTACTACACATTAGTTCTTAAGCCCTGTACACATGCATCAATTTTCCCAGATTTTCGATAAAATTTTGCTTATAGAAGCAAAATTGAATCAAATCCTAAACAAAATCGAATGGTTTTTGTGTCACTTTCGATCTACATTCGATTCGATACGCGCTCCCGTTTTCACAAAATCGAACAGAAAAATGTACTGTGCAGCCAAGGAAATATCGAATTTGATCTAGTAAATCGAATGTGTGCAATGTACCATAAATGAATATCGAATTCGATATCTAATGCAAAAGTACAGATCTAATGCCAAATTGAATGGAAAGATCTAATGCCAGATCTAATAGAAAATCAAATCTAACATTGAATCAAAAGCAAATCGATGTGTGTGTACAGGGCTTTATACTCATATTATATTAGTACATAGCTGTGTATTAAAAACAGGCCCTTATTCTGGTTCACTTGCAAAGGCAAATCCATTTTCAAACGGACAAAACCATGTGCACTGCAGGGGGGTAGATGTTACTTGTGCAGAGAGAATTAGATTTCGGTGGTCTTTTACTTCAAATTCAGATCTATTTTGCAGTGTAAAAATAAAGCAGTCAGTGTTTTCAATGCACAGAAACAAAATAACTCACCCAAATCTAACTCTCTGCACATGTTACATCTGCCCCCCCCCCCCCTGCAGTGCACATGGTTTTGCCCATATGAGAAGGAATTGGCCTTTGCAAGTGAACCATAATAAGAGCCACACTCTTGCTCCTTGATTGACTGAAGGAAACACATTGTGAACATATTAGCCCTGCAGGGAAACTTTGATTGGTCAGATATGTCACATGACAGAATGGGGAACACTGATTGGTTTCACAAAGCAAATAAATACTCTCTAATGCATTCAATCTGGTCAGTCTTGACAAAGCTGCTTAGTGCAGTGCATGTTGGTCTGTAGCTGTTATGTGTCCTGTTATAGGTCTCCAAATAATGTTACCTGTATGATGTGTGTGTAGCTTAGTTAGTAAGTGGGGTGGTCCATGAAGCCTTAGAATAGATAAGATATGAGTGCTGACCCAATGGCTGGAATATTGAGGCTCTGTCACCATGGCTTAGAAGGATTATTACTACCCTATCATTTACAAGCTATCAAACCAAGTGACTTGATTTTTTAGATTTTCAAAGACAACTCCCATATATGTATTCCACTGTTACTTGTGTTTGTACTAAATATGTGCCCTCCTTTTTACTTAGTTTGAATTGATATATATTGAGTATTAATGGTATCTAATGGCACTTATTTAAATGAACTTTTACTGGTATTTTGACTTAATACATTCAATACATACATTGTAGCCATTTCCAACACATTATATTGGGACAATCTCAATCCCGAGCACATGATTCCCAGGCCTCCTGTGAAATAATTAGCAGCAATCTTTTACAATGTCATTGTGTAATGACTACACCTGTGCACCTTCTGAACATTTTTTAAGGTGTTTGAGAACTGCCATGCTAGGAAATATAGAATATACAACTACAGTACTAAGCACAAAAGATTTGGTATTAATGGTCCATCTATGTGTTACTGAATCACAGAGGAGTAAATTAATCTATTTGGGGAATAGAAGAGAGGAAGGGTGATTACTGCAGCTGAATAGTTAGGCTTTGATTAACATGCACAATGAAGTTCTTACCCATTAACCCTTCCCCTCCTGCCAGTGTCTGCACATATACAATGGTGGTTCTTCTATTTGACTCTGAGCAACGTTGAATATCCTATTTCTACACAAGGAATTTATCAAAAAACATTTACTTTATTAATGAAGTGTTTCTTAGAACCCATCTGTGCTCTGTGTACAGACGTGCGCCACAGATTTTTGACCCCCAAACAATTCTGTATATGATATGAGAATATCTATTAAAATGAGGCATAACTCGGCTAACCATACCCTCCCTTTAACCTAGGATGCTCATTGAGTACACATGATCTGTGGCTGGTTAACCCTTTGAGTGCCAACATCTGAGGTGTTCAAAATCTGCTAAAAATTTCAGTCGCTCACATTTGTTATATCAATTAAAAAAAAAAGTTTTTTTAAAAGAAAAAAAAATTGTCGTATATACTGTAAGGTGAGCCTTACAAGTCATTATAACGAATAAAAAAAGGTATGCTTGGCAATTTTTTACACCTATTTTGGTAGTCATTTGGCACGCTAAGGGTTAAAACTAGGTGAAATGCTGGCTTCAAGTTTCCCAGTCACAGAACCTGTGCCAGTCATAAATTTATTTGTTTACAGTTTCTTATATAGCGCACACATATTCCGCTGCGCTTTACAGAGAATATTTGAACATTCACATCGGTCCCTGCCCCAGTGGAGCTTACCATGTATATTCCCTACCACTTGTACACACACACAGGCATTCTAGGGTTAATTTTTGTTGGAAGCCAATTTACCTACCTGTATATATTTTTTTGGATTGTGTGAGGAAACCGGAGTAAACCCACGCAAGCACGGGGAGAATATACAAACTCCGCACAGTTAGAGCCAAGGTGTGAATCGGACCCATGACCTCAGCGCTTTGAGGCAGTAATGCTAACCATTACACCGTCCGTGCTGCCCCATAAATGTCCCAATCATATTTATATTATGTCTTACTATGGAAATATTTGTTTTACTACAGACGCCTTGGTTTTTCACCTTAATGCAGTCTAATCATTTATGGTATAAGTTTAATATTTTAGTTAACATTCATAATACATACACCCAAACCTGGTATATTTATAGCCACACAACTTATTCCACATAATGAATAGGCATAATAAAAGATGCAGCAGGAATAACTTGATTTTAATCACACAAATTCCTGACTGAAATTTTTGTATATAAGTTTTCTGTGTATTTAAGATTTTTTTTTTTATGTTTTTGTCCAAAGTATTAGTATTAAACAGAATAATTGTCTTGTTTTATTGTAATTTTGTGCATCATCCAAAAACTACCCCATTTCCATCATCCTGTTTGTATTTACATCTATGGTTGGTGGCGTCAGCACCCCTGATGATGGATCACTAGAGCGCAATAATGTGGGGAACAGTGTGTTATTTAAAAGGGACCTACTATCCCCTTCTACACCTGTTAAACCCCCTGTGCCAGCATGACCGAGCATCAAGGGTGCTCTGGCACCTGTAGTCTACCTGTAAAAGCCAAAAAAAATAAATGACATGACACAGACCGTGGAGAAAAAATACTTTTATTAAGGACTCCTCTAGACTTATTCACCCCTTTACAGTTCTCAGTACAAGAGGGGAGGTCAATCACTCAAAAATTGGCCCAAAGTAAGGACATTTATCCACTGTATAAGAAACATTTACTAATAAAAATTGTAATGATAAAAACAAATCTTGTGTTCTTCCTTCTATAGGGGCATACACATGTAGAGATCTGTGCTAAGCTATCTTGCTGGTGTCAAGATCTCCCATGGAGAGCACATACACACGCAGAGATTTGTGCTAAGCAATTTTGCTTAAGCAAAAAAAAAGTCCGGGTAGTGGTTCAGAATGAGAAATTGCGATCAGTATCTCTCATTCTGTACACACAGAGAGATTTGCAGTCATTTGCTAAGCAATCTGACTAGATTTTTACTGCATGCACTGACTTAGGGGGTTATTCTAGATCATTCTTTCTGACAAAATCCTTCTTAGATGGACAAAACCATGTGCACTGCGGGTGGGGCAGATGTAACTTGTGCAGAGAGAATTAGATTTGGGTGGGGTTTTTCTTCAAAGTGAGATCTATATTGCAGTGTAAAATAAAGCAGTCAGTATTTTCCCTGCACAGAAACAAAATAACTCACCCAAATCTAATTCTATCTGCACATGTTACATCTGCCCCCCTGCAGTGCACATGGTTTTGTCCATCTAAGAAGGATTTTGTCAGAAAGAATGAACTAGAATAAACCCCTTAGTTAGCAAGAGATATTTCATCTCTCGGAGCATACACACAGCGAGATCTGTGCTTACTTTCTAAGCAATCTAGTCCGATTGCTTAGAAAATAGCATAAATTTGGTCTGTGTGTACACCCCTTTAGCTTAACCGAGACTAGTACAGCTATAAATTGTTGTAGACAGAAACCATAAAGCAGTGTATAAAGTGCGATTTCACTACATTGGCTGTTAGACACGTGTGCCGTGTAGTTTGGGAAAGGTGACATCTGGTAGATGCAAAGTGGTATTACAGTCTCCCATACTTAGTATGTTATAATGCAAGTGAATAATGTATTTTTTATTTACAGTTTCCTACATAGCGCAGCATATTCAGTTGCGCATTAGAATTAGTGATAAAACAAACTGGGTAGTAACAGCCCGATGCTAACAATCTATAGATACAGTATGAATCTATAGATGTGAATATGCCATGCAGCACAGTGGTAAATGGCAGATTAAGGGTTTGAGGACATATCTGCAGTTATGGTAATGGTACTCTTTACCTAGAACGGCGCCCATCGCGGTGATCGCGACATCGCGGGCAGTACATAAACGGCCGCGACGCGATGCCCGCGATCACCGCGATTTTCCCATAGGGAACAATGTTAAAAAGCCTAATTGACCGCGATTTTGCATTCAATGCCTCAATGCCCGCGATTTTCCCATAGGAATCAATGTTAAATGGGCTACAGAGCCCAAATAGGCACAATTAACCCTTAAATGTCCCCCCAATTTTTGTACGCCACCCCACGATCCACGCCAACCCGAAGCGTGGCGAGCCCGCGAGGGGCGGCGGTACGCGTCCTCCGACCTTTTCATGCCCTACTATCCACGTCGGCGTGGAGTTGAGAATAGAATAGTGTGGCGAGCGCAGCGAGCCACCGAGCCCGAAGCGTGGCGAGGGGACGCGGATACCTTCACAGTTATACGCGTCCCCTCGCGGACTTCGCAGGTGTCCGTGGCGACGCGGACACCTGTGAAGCCCGCGAAGGGACGCGTTTACCTGTGAAGGTATCCGCGTCCCCTCGCGGGGCTCGCTGCGCTCGCCACGCTTCGGGCTCGGTGGCTCGCTGCGCTCGCCACACTATTCTATTCTCAACTCCACGCCGACGTGGATAGTAGGGCATGAAAAGGTCGGAGGACGCGTACCGCCGCCCCTCGCGGGCTCGCTGCGCTCGCCACGCTTCGGGTTGCCGTGGATCGTGGGGTGGCGTACAAAAATTGGGGGGACATTTAAGGGTTAATTGGGGCTATTTGGGCTCTGTAGCCCATTTAACATTGATTCCTATGGGAAAATCGCGGGCATTGAGGCATTTTAAAGTAAAATCGCGGTCAATCAGGCTTTTTAACATTGTTCCCTATGGGAAAATCGCGGTCATCGCGGGTACCCGATTTTGATGTACCCGCGATTTACCCGCGATGCCCGCGATGACCGCGATTTTTTACCCCCGACGCCCGCGATTCTGATCGCGGGCGCCGTTCTAGGTAAAGAGTACCATGGTTATTCATGATACTTTATATCTGGGGATGGATGAAGTAAAATCTAATGAACCTAGAGGCTTAAGTACAAAAAGTGTAATAACCTACTATACAATGTATTATGTGTCATGATGAAGCAGGCTATGGTGAATTTGTTTACAGTGGTTAATAATTCCCAGCAGCCTCGGCAACAAGTCAGTAGCATGTCACATGACCTGTGTCAGGAAGAGAGTGAGCAGCAATTGGGCAGGGCAGTCTGTGTGAGGATAAGTCCAGACTGAAAGAGTGAGGCAGATAGCGGGAGCATAGAGGATGCTTATACTTACTGGGGGTATGCGAAGACTGCTCATTAGTTGCTGGGAATCCCTCTCATGTTTTTGCTGTGACCTGTTGGCCTGTAAATGATAAAAGGAGAGGTGTGGTGAAACCAGCACCAAAATAAATTCATACCTGTACCAGCCCAGGAAAGAGGTGTTCTTATATTTTCATACACAGCTGTATACAGTTTAAAGACATTTTACCTCAGAAAAGGATATTTTACCTCAGAAAAGGACATTTTACCTCAGATAGCTAAAGTCTGCTATATTTATGCACAGCCACAGACAGAAAAGAGACATTTTACCTCAGAAAGGCTGTAATACGCTCTCTCACCCAAATGTATAAATAAAAAGATATATTCTCCCCAGAAGGTTAAAATAAGCTAACAACCTAATGCAGGGTTAACACAGAGAGTATGTTTACCTCAGATGATAACTGTATAAGGTGGCGATACATCAGAAAGATATTGTACCCAATCATACAATCTCAACTGATTGTTAAGGTGCCCACAGACGCATCAATTATCGAATGCGTTTTGTACTTTTTAAGCACAAATTGCATCTTATGTACAATTATTGGATGGTGTTTATGGGCTTGTGCGATGCGATAAGCCCGATATTGTATGTCTAAAAAAGTACGTGCTGCACGTACTTTTTAGACTACATCTGAAATTTAACATTACAAACATGGGTTCATCACATGCATCCAAGTGCACATCTCATAGCAAGCTGGAAGAAAAATTGTATAGAACCATTGTACAGTCAAAAACGCATAGCACAGTACAATTGTAGCGTTTGTGGGCACCTTAAGATGGATTGTATGCAGATTGTGTGCACATCTTATGTACATAATCATACAATCAATCAGCAGATGGATTGTATGACTGATTGTAAGATGGATTGTATGCAGATTGTGTGCACATCTTGTGTACACAATCATGCAGTAGATGGATTGTATGATTGATTGTATGATCGATTGTGTGTAGATTGTGTGTCCAAAACCCACCAAGGACTGCCGGGGATTTCAAGGGAAATTGTACACAATCATGAGCGCAATCGATCTTAACCCCTTCATGACAGAGCCAGTTTGTGCCTTCATGACAGAGCCCTTTTTTTCAAATCTGACATGTCTCACTTAAGTGGGGATAACTTTTTTTTGCTTTTACTTATCCCAGTGATTTTGAGATTGTTTTCTCGTGACACATTGTACTTCAAGTTAGTGGTAAATTTTGGTCGATACAGTCTGTGTTTTTTTGTGAAAAATACCAAAATATCGTGAAAAAATGGAAAATTTAGCAATATGCAAAATGTCAAATTTTCTGCTTGTGAGACAAATAATCATACCACTCAAAATAGTTAATAACTAACATAGACCATATGTCTACTTTATGTTGCCATCATTATTTCAACCCCCTTTTCATTTTTTTGGACACTAGGAGGCTTCAAATATGACTAGCAAATTCTCAAATTTTCAAGAAAATTTCAAACACTGATTTTTTTAGGGACCAGTTCAGTTCTGATGTGACTTTGAGGGACTTGTATGTGAGACACCCCCATAAATGATGCCATTTCAAAAACTGCACCCCTCACAGTATTCAAAACAGCATTTTGGAAGTTTGTTAACCCTTTAGGTGTTTCACAGGAATTAAAACAAAGTGTAGGTGAAATTTCAAAATTTCTTTTTTTTTGCAGTTTCAATTTTAATACATTTTTCTAACAAATACAGTAGATTTTACTAGAGAAATGTGACTAAAAATTGATTCCCCCAATTCTTGTGTTTTCAAAAATATCCTATATGTGGCCCTAGTGTGCACGATGACCAAACCACAGGCTTCATAATAGAAGGAGCACCTACTTGATTTTGGAGCCTCCTTTTTATGAGATTTTTTTTTAGGCACCATGTAGGTTTCTAGGCACCATAAGTGCTAAAAGTTAGGAACTTTCCCCACAAGTCACCCCATTTTGCAAAGTACACCCCTCAGGGAATTCATCTAGGGGTATAGTGTACATTTCAAACCCCCAGGGGTTTCACCAATTTTGGTACAACTGGGATGTGAAAATGGAAAATTACATTTTTTTACACAAACATGCAGTTCTGGCTCAAAATTTTTCATTTTCACAAGGAATGAAGGAGACAAAGCACCCCAATATCTGTGCCCCAATTTCTCCCGAGTACGGCAATGCCTCAAATGTGACCAAAAAATACCAGTGGGGCGCATGGCAGGACTCAGAAGGGAAGGAGTGATTTTTGGATTTGGCAGCACAGATTTTGGTGGAATGAATGGTGGGTGCCATGTTGCATTAGCAAGACTCCCAAAGCACCAATACAGTGGAACCCCCCCACAAGTCACCCCATTTTGCAAAGTACACCCCTCAGGGAATTCATCTAGGGGTATAGTGTACATTTCAAACCCCCAGGGGTTTCACCAATTTTGATACAACTGGGATGTGAAAATGGAAAATTACATTTTTTTACACAAACATGCAGTTCTGGCTCAAAATTTTTCATTTTCACAAGGAATGAAGGAGACAAAGCACCCCAAAATCTGTGCCCCAATTTCTCCCGAGTACGGCAATGCCTCACATGTGACCAAAAAATACCAGTTGGGCGCATGGCAGGACTCAGAAGGGAAGGAGTGATTTTTGGATTTGGCAGCACAGATTTTGGTGGAATGAATGGTGGGTGCTATGTTGCACCAATACAGTGGAACCCCCCCACAAGTCACCCCATTTTGCAAAGTACACCCCTCAGGGAATTCATCTAGGGGTATAGTGTACATTTCAAACCCCCAGGGGTTTCACCAATTTTGGTACAACTGGGATGTGAAAATGGAAAATTACATTTTTTTACACAAACATGCAGTTCTGGCTCAAAATTTTTCATTTTCACAAGGAATGAAGGAGACAAAGCACCCCAAAATCTGTGCCCCAATTTCTCCCGAGTACGGCAATGCCTCACATGTGACCAAAAAATACCAGTTGGGCGCATGGCAGGACTCAGAAGGGAAGGAGTGATTTTTGGATTTGGCAGCACAGATTTTGGTGGAATGAATGGTGGGTGCCATGTTGCATTAGCAAGACTCCCAAAGCACCAATACAGTGGAACCCCCCCACAAGTCACCCCATTTTGCAAAGTACACCCCTCAGGGAATTCATCTAGGGGTATAGTGTACATTTCAAACCCCCAGGGGTTTCACCAATTTTGATACAACTGGGCAGTGAAAATGAAAAATTACATTTTTTTACACAAAAATGCAGTTCTGGCTCAAAATTTTTCATTTTCACAAGGAATGAAGGAGACAAAGCACCCCAAAATCTGTGCCCCAATTTCTCCCGAGTACGGCAATGCCTCACATGTGACCAAAAAATACCAGTTGGGCGCATGGCAGGACTCAGAAGGGAAGGAGTGATTTTTGGATTTGGCAGCACAGATTTTGGTGGAATGAATGGTGGGTGCCATGTTGCATTAGCAAGACTCCCAAAGCACCAATACAGTGGAACCCCCCCACAAGTCACCCCATTTTGCAAAGTACACCCCTCAGGGAATTCATCTAGGGGTATAGTGTACATTTCAAACCCCCAGGGGTTTCACCAATTTTGATACAACTGGGCAGTGAAAATGAAAAATTACATTTTTTTACACAAAAATGCAGTTCTGGCTCAAAATTTTTCATTTTCACAAGGAATGAAGGAGACAAAGCACCCCAAAATCTGTGCCCCAATTTCTCCCGAGTACGGCAATGCCTCACATGTGACCAAAAAATACCAGTTGGGTGCATGGCAGGACTCAGAAGGGAAGGAGTGATTTTTGGATTTTGCAGCACAGATTTTGGTGGAATGAATGGTGGGTGCTATGTTGCACCAATACAGTGGAACCCCCCCACAAGTCACCCCATTTTGCAAAGTACACCCCCCAGGGAATTCATCTAGGGGTATAGTGTACATTTCAAACCCCCAGGGGTTTCACCAATTTTGGTACAACTGGGATGTGAAAATGGAAAATTAAATTTTTTTTACACAAACATGCAGTTCTGGCTCAAAATTTTTCATTTTCACAAGGAATGAAGGAGACAAAGCACCCCAAAATCTGTGCCCCAATTTCTCCCGAGTACGGCAATGCCTCACATGTGACCAAAAAATACCAGTTGGGCGCATGGCAGGACTCAGAAGGGAAGGAGTGATTTTTGGATTTGGCAGCACAGATTTTGGTGGAATGAATGGTGGGTGCCATGTTGCATTAGCAAGACTCCCAAAGCACCAATACAGTGGAACCCCCCCACAAGTCACCCCATTTTGCAAAGTACACCCCTCAGGGAATTCATCTAGGGGTATAGTGTACATTTCAAACCCCCAGGGGTTTCACCAATTTTGATACAACTGGGATGTGAAAATGGAAAATTACATTTTTTTACACAAAAATGCAGTTCTGGCTCAAAATTTTTCATTTTCACAAGGAATGAAGGAGACAAAGCACCCCAAAATATGTGCCCCAATTTCTCCCGAGTACGGCAATGCCTCACATGTGACCAAAAAATACCAGTTGGGCGCATGGCAGGACTCAGAACGGAAGGAGTGATTTTTGGATTTGGCAGCACAGATTTTGGTGGAATGAATGGTGGGTGCCATGTTGCATTAGCAAGACTCCCAAAGCACCAATACAGTGGAACCCCCCCACAAGTCACCCCATTTTGCAAAGTACACCCCTCAGGGAATTCATCTAGGGGTATAGTGCACATTTCAAACCCCCAGGGGTTTCACCAATTTTGATACAAGTGGGCAGTGAAAATGAAAAATTACATTTTTTTACACAAAAATGCAGTTCTGGCTCAAAATTTTTCATTTTCAGAAGGTATGAAGGAGAAAAAGCACCCCAAAATCTGTGCCCCAATTTCTCCCGAGTACGGCAATGCCTCACATGTGACCAAAAAATACCAGTTGGGTGCATGGCAAGACTCAGAAGGGAAGGAGTGATTTTTGGATTTTGCAGCACAGATTTTGGTGGAATGAATGGTGGGTGCTATGTTGCATTGCCAATACAGTGGAACCCCCCCACAAGTGACCCCATTTTGCAAACTACACCCCTCAGGGAATTCATCTAGGGGTATAGTGTACATTTCAAACCCCCAGGGGTTTCACCAATTTTGATACAAGTGGGCAGTGAAAATGAAAAATTACATTTTTTTACACAAAAATGCAGTTCTGGCTCAAAATGTTTCATTTTCAGAAGGTATGAAGGAGAAAAAGCACCCCAAAATCTGTGCCCCAATTTCTCCCGAGTACGGCAATGCCTCACATGTGACCAAAAAATACCAGTTGGGTGCATGGCAGGACTCAGAAGGGAAGGAGTGATTTTTGGATTTTGCAGCACAGATTTTGGTGGAATGAATGGTGGGTGCTATGTTGCATTGCCAATACAGTGGAACCCCCCCACAAGTGACCCCATTTTGCAAACTACACCCCTCAGGGAATTCATCTAGGGGTATAGTGTACATTTCAAACCCCCAGGGGTTTCACCAATTTTGATACAAGTGGGCAGTGAAAATGAAAAATTACATTTTTTTACACAAAAATGCAGTTCTGGCTCAAAATTTTTCATTTTCAGAAGGTATGAAGGAGAAAAAGCACCCCAAAATCTGTGCCCCAATTTCTCCCGAGTACGGCAATGCCTCACATGTGACCAAAAAATACCAGTTGGGTGCATGGCAGGACTCAGAAGGGAAGGAGTGATTTTTGGATTTTGCAGCACAGATTTTGGTGGAATGAATGGTGGGTGCTATGTTGCATTGCCAATACAGTGGAACCCCCCCACAAGTGACCCCATTTTGCAAACTACACCCCTCAAGGAATTCATCTAGGGGTATAGTGTACATTTCAAACCCCCAGGGGTTTCACCAATTTTGGTACAACTGGGCTGTGAAAATGAAAAATTACATTTTTTTACACAAAAATGTACTTCTGGCTCAAAATTTTTCATTTTCACAAGGAATGAAGGAGACAAAGCACCCCAAAATCTGTGCCCCCATTTCTCCAGAGTACGGCAATGCCTCACATGTGACCAAAAAATACCAGTTGGGTGCATGGCAGGACTCAGAAGGGAAGGAGTGATTTTTGGATTTTGCAGCTCAGATTCTGGTGGAATGAATGGTGGGTGCTATGTGGCATTAGCAAGACCCCCGATGCACGGTGAAATGATGAACCTAATAATCCATCGATGTGTGGTATATTTTGAAACACTCCTTTATACATAGGCCGGGTTTGTCGGGGCAAGTTTCACAGTGGAAAATAGTTTCCTTTCTTATTCCCTTTTTATAGCAAACTTTGCACCTTTTTTTTGTCCTGCCCTTTCTTGCAGTGGAGGGGATTTCGTTGGGAAAATGCTGCCCTGGTACAATACGGGGGCCAGTACTAGAAGTACTGGGGCCCTCTGCCTGCTGATTCCCAAATGTTAGGCTCTTTATGACTTCCTCTTGAAAGTGCATAAATGTCCCCCTCTGGCCGGTAGAACGGAATAGCACGTAAGCGTTATACAGTGCCATCTGGATGATATACACGGCCAGCTTCTTGTACCAGATATTTGTTTTCCGCAGGGCACTGTACGGCTTCAGTACCTGATCTGAAAGATCCACTCCACCCATGTACTTATTGTAATCTAGGATACAATTTGGTTTTGAGGTGTGGGTACTGGTACCTCGTACAGGGATGGAGGTGGTACTGTCTCCATGAATTGTTGTCAGTATAAGGACATCCCTCTTGTCCTTATATTTGACCAACAACATATTTTCGGTGCATATTCCCCTGCTTTCACCCCTTCTCATTACTTGGGCAATGTGCGTTTTGGGGAGGCCTCTTTGGTTCTTGCGCACAGTACCGCAAGCTGCTGTACCTCTTGAACCAAGGGCCTTAAACAGGGGGATGCTGGTGTAAAAGTTATCCACATAGAGGTGATAACCCTTATCCAGGAAGGGGTGCATTAAATCCCAGACAATTTTTCCACTAACACCTACGAGGGAGGGGGGGCATTCTGGTGGTTCAATTCTTGAATCCTTCCCTTCATATACCCTAAACTTGTGGGTGTACCCTGTGGTGCTTTCACACAGCTTATACATTTTTATCCCATACCTTGCCCTCTTACTGGGAAGGTACTGGCGGAATTTAACCCTTTCTTTAAAATGTATAAGGGACTCGTCGATACTAATACATTTATCAGGGATGTATAGCTCTGCAAATTTGGCACTGAAATGATCAATGACCGGCCTGACTTTGAATAGCCTGTCAAAGGTGGGATCATCTCTGGGTGGGCACTGTGCATTATCGGTGTAATGTATAAATTTATGGATTGCCTCAAAACGAGCCCGGGGCATGGCCATACGGTGAAATGGGGTGCTGTACAGAACATCTGTACTCCAATATTGCCTAATTTGTGGCTTTTTTACTATGCCCATATGTAACACCAGACCCCAAAACGTCATCATCTCTACTGCATCTACAGGGGTCCACCTAGCAAATGATGACGTGGGGTTTTGAGCAATAAACTGCTGGGCATATAAATTAGTTTGGTCCACCATTAAATTTATAAAATCATCAGAGAAAAATAATTTAAAAATGTCAATTTCTCTGAGACCTGTTGAATCAAATTGGATTCCTGGGATGGCCAAAAACTCAGGAACCTGGGGCTCAAAATTGTCTGGTGGTGGGGTCCATACGAGATCAATTATTGGGGGGGGGGTCTCAGCTGCTCTACGGGGGCGTCTTTGAGGGGGTCCCTCATCATCAGAGGAGGAAGAGGAGCTTAAGACAAATCCTTCAAATTCCCCGCTTGCCTCACTTGCTGTGTCAGAGTCAGAGGCAAGCATGGCATATGCCTCCTCCACCGAATACATTCTCCTGGATGACTGGGACGACATTTGGGATGACATTTGGGATGCCATTTATATTTTTGTGTTACTGGTAGTGAAATGTTTCAACACGTGTATAGTGTAGGGGGGGGTACAAACTTTATTTCAACCCGGGGGGTATGTAGTGTGTATGTATGTAGTGCAGAAAAAAAAAAAAATACAAAAATAAAAAAATTGAAGGGTTCAAAAAAAAAAATGGAAGGGGTTAAAAAAAAATGGAAGGGGTTAAAAAAAAAAAAAAATGGAAGGGGTTAAAAAAAAAAAAGGTCCTGCGCCAAAAATTGAGCACAGATGTTGGTCAGTAACGTCTGTCACTGAACAGCGCTCAAAGGCAACAGGAATTTGATTAAAAAAAAAATAAAATAGATCAACCCTGTGCCGAAAAAGCTGATCAGTGATGTACGTCACTGATCAGCGCACAGTGGCCACAGGACACACACAAAATCACAGTGTGTGTAAAAAAAAAAATGTAAAAAAGACCCCACAGCACTCACAAAAAATAAAAAAAGGTGATCAGTGATGCGACACTGATTACCAGTGAGGGGCAGCAGGTGCACAACCTTTGGTGGTACTGACAGGTATATATAAAAAAAAAAACCTCTGCACCCCTAAAAAGTTGCTGATCACCTCAGATATAGTGATCAGCACAAAAGGCGGGGGCAGCAGACACAAAATTTAGCACTCTCTATCACTCTCTGTCACTATCTCTCTCTATCTCTCTATCTCTCACTATCTATCACTCTATGACACTGCAGCAGCAGCACTGACAGGTATATCTATATATAAAAAAAAACCTGCGCCCCCAAAAAGTTGCTGATCAGTTAATTTATACTGATCAGCACAAAAGGGGGGGCAGCAGTCAGTTATAAAAAAAATATATAGCACAATCTGTCACTATCTCTCTATCTCTCTCTCTCTATCTCTCTCTATCTATCTATAGCTCTATCACACTGCAGCAGCACAAAATATAGCACTAGGCCTCTCTATCTCTCTCTATCTCTCTCTATCTCTTTCAGTTATATAAAAAATATATAGCACAATCTGTCACTATCTCTCTCTCTATCTCTCTCTCTCTATCTCTCTCTATCTCTCTATCTATAGCTCTATCACACTGCAGCAGCACAAAATATAGCACTAGGCCTCTCTATCTCTCTCTATCTCTCTCTATCTCTCTCTCTCTAACTCTCTCTCTATCTAATAAATCGCAGCAGCACAAGATGTCACAGGATGTCACAAGATGTCACAAGCATAAGCAATCTCAATGATCAGGTAAGTATTTTGGATGGGTTCTGGTCAGTATAGGCGGCAGCTGGGCACGGTGACCGCACTGCACGCTATTCCAGACCGGAATGGCGTCTGCAGTGCAGTCACCGTTAGTTTAAACCCCCCTCCATGGCTGTGATTGGTCCGTCGGTCCGACGAACCAATCACGGCCTTTGGGGGCGGGAGGGGTGAGGTGGGGTGACACCAGTGTCACCCTTATGCTAGGTACACACCAGGACGACTAGGGCCCGATCAGCACAATCTAGATCCAATTCCGATCAATCGGATGTAGATTGTGTGCTGATTGGGCCCTTTTCTGACCTGGTGTGGAGCGATTCCGATCCGATGCGCGGTCCCGCGGGTCGGTCGGTCGTTATTGAGATCCTACCTGCTGCAGGTAGGATCTCAATGACGACCATAGAACCGGGTGCGGGTCGCCATCGGATCGGACCCGCTCACGGTGCACATCGTGAGCGGGTCGTGCCCTCCCGCGTCATCGTGAGCGGGTCGGACGAGACACTGACGACCCGCTCACGATGTGCATCGTGAGCGGGTCGTCCTGGTGTGTACCCCGCATTACACCCCGCGGTGATTGGTGCTGTACTTTACAGCACCAATCACCTCCGATCCCGTGTCACCGGCGAACGTTATTCGCCGGTGACACAGAAAACGCTGTGAATGGCTGTTCACAATGAACAGCCAATCACAGCGATCGCTGACGGGGGGGCGGCATCGCCGCCCCCCCTGGGCATGCACGGACATGTCTGCTGTCAGGGACAGCAGACATCGTCCCTCTGTCACTGCGTCTCTAGACGCAGTGACAGTTTTAAGCCATGACGTATATATACATCAACGGTCGGGAAGTACTTCCCGGCCATGACGTATATATACGTCAAATGTCGTGAAGGGGTTAAACCGGTAAAGCAACTTGGAGCTTTCGCACTGCAGCTCTACCCGTTTAAAAAGGCTAAAAAAAATGGCAATTTACCGTAAAAATACCTGATATATAAACAAAAGAAACATTGCCATGGACATTCCTACAATGGTACAATTACCTGCTAGAGGAATGGAAAAGGTAATTAATTAATATACATTCTGGTTCATTACAAAAGCTCTTTCATTACTTGATGTTATGAGACAAGGGTATATTACTGCAGCTGTAGGAGGTCCTTTTTTATGGATTCACCTAAATCTGATATCATCCCAGGCCTATACATTTTACCACTGTCCTGAGAAATGAATCAGTTCTAACTTTCCGATGGCCAAATCAGGTATTGCAAATACAAAAATTCAAGGGGAGATATTCCAGCACTTACATACAGTATACACACAGTACTTCCCTTCTCATATGTGATACTCAAATGCCTTGTTGGTCAGCACACCCATATTCTCTCATAGGTGGAAGGTCATGTTGAAATGTCCATATAAAAGAGAACACAAAATACAACAAATCATGAAGTATGTTCACACAGGGATTCTGATTCACACCCTTGGCTCTGGATGAGGGATATAAAGTGATTCCTTCCACCAGAAATGTTCAACAAAACAAGACGGCGTACCCAACTCACATAGACATTGGGTTTATTGAGGCATATTTGGGTATCTTTTGTTATATAGAGAACACTTCGTACACCAATAACTTTTAATGATTTTGCAAATAAAAAGGTGAAATATTAAAACGTTAGCGACAGATGTGAGAAAGATAAAGAAATTGAAATAAGTGTATTAAAACAGTGTCGGACCACTGCCTCATTAAATCCTTAATTTGCAGGGATACGATGTCCCTATATGTTTTTTGTATATTTGTGCAAGTACAAATAAATAGTGATATACACCAGCCTTCTCTGTGTGTCTTTTAATGTACTATTATTATTATTTTATAACCAATACACTTTAATTCAGACACAGTGAGTGTGTATTCTTCTTTTACTTTTTTACCACTGTAACGTTAATTTTTTCGCAAAATCGTCAGATCTCGCACTATCATACACACCATACAATTCGTAGATTGATAGTACAATTTATTTTGTATATTCTTGTTACTTTCTTAATAGAGGAGTCTCTGATGTGTATGTATGTTTTTTAACCCCTTCCCGACATTTGACGTATATATACGTCATGGCCGGGAAGTACTTCCCGACACATAACGTATATATACGTCATGGCTTCTAACTGTCACTGCGTCTAGAGACGCAGTGACAGAGGGACGATGTCTGCTGTCCCTGACAGCAGACATGTCCCTGCATGCCCAGGGGGGGCTGCGATGCAGCCCCCCCCGTCGGCGATCGCTGTGATTGGCTGTTCAGTGTGAACAGCCAATTACAGCGTTTTCTGTGTCACCGGCGAATAACGTTCGCCGGTGACACGGGATCGGAGGTGATTGGTGCTGTAAAGTACAGCACCAATCACCGCGGGGTGTAAGGGTGACACTGGTGTCACCTCACCCCGCCCGCCCCCAAAGGCCGTGATTGGTCCGTCGGACCGACGGACCAATCACAGCCATGGAGGGGGGTTTAAACTAACGGGGACTACACTGCAGACGCCATTCCGGTCTGGAATAGCGTGCAGTGCGGTCACCGTGCCCAGCTGTCGCCATTTACTGACCAGAACCTTGCTCAATACTTACCTGATCACTGCTTGGGATCTTGCTTCATCTTGTGACATCCTGTGCTGTGTTGTGCTGTGTTGTGCTGCTGCAGTGTCATCGAGTTAGAGAGAGAGAGAGATAGAGAGGCCTAGTGACAGAGAGTGCTATATTTTGTGCTGCTGCAGTGTAATAGAGTTATAGATAGAGAGAGAGAGATAGAGAGATAGTGACAGATCGTGCTATATATTTTTTATATAACTGACTGCTGCCCCCCCTTTTGTGCTGATCAGTATAAATTAACTGATCAGCAACTTTTTGGGGGCGCAGGGTATTTTTTATATATATATATATATATATATATATACCTGTCAGTGCTGCTGCTGCAGTGTCATAGTGTCATAGAGTGATAGATAGTGAGAGATAGAGAGAGATAGTGACAGAGAGTGATAGAGACTGCTATATTTTGTGTCTGCTGCCCCCCTTTTGTGCACCCCCAGCAACTTTTTGGGGGTGCAGGGGTTATTTTTCATATATATAACTGTCAGTGCTGCTGCTGCAGTGTCATAGAGTGATAGATAGTGAGAGATAGAGAGATAGAGAGAGATAGTGACAGAGAGTGATAGAGAGTGCTAAATTTTGTGTCTGCTGCCCCCGCCTTTTGTGCTGATCACTATATCTGAGGTGATCAGCAACTTTTTAGGGGTGCAGAGGTTTTTTTTTTTTATATATACCTGCCAGTTGCACTGTCAGTTGCACCAAAGGTTGTGCACCTGCTGCCCCTCACTGGTAATCAGTGTCGCATCACTGATCACCTTTTTTTTTTTTGTGTGTGCTGTGGGGTCTTTTTTTAATTTTTTTTTTACACACACTGTGATTTTGGGGGTGTCCTGTGGCCGCTGTGCGCTGATCAGTGACGTACATCACTGATCATCTTTTTCGGCACAGGGTTGATCTATTTTTTTTTTTTTTTTTATCAAATTCCTGTTGCCTTTGAGCGCTGTTCAGTGACGGACGTTACTGACCAACATCTGTGCTCAATTTTTGGCGCAGGACCTTTTTTTTTTTTTTTTTTTAACCCCTTCAATTTTTTTTTTTTAACCCCTTCATTTTTTTTTTTTGTATAAAGTATTTTTTTTTTTCTGCACTACATACACACTACACACTACATACCCCCCTGGTTGAAATAAAGTTTGTACCCCCCCCTACACTATACACGTGTTGAAACATTTCACTACCAGTAACACAAAAATAAAAATGGCATCCCAAATGTCATCCCAAATGTCATCCCAAATGTCATCCCAGTCATCCAGAAGAATGTATTCAGTGGAGGAGGCATATGTCATGCTTGCTTCTGACTCTGACACAGCCAGTGATGCAAGCGGGGAATTTGAAGGATTCGCCTTAAGCTCCTCTTCCTCCTCTGGTGATGAGGGACCCCCTCAAAGACGCCCCCGTAGAGCAGCTGAGACCCCCCCCCAATAATTGATCTCGTATGGACCCCACCACCAGACAATTTTGAGCCCCAGGTTCCTGAGTTTTTGGCCATGCCAGGAATCTAATTTGATTCCACAGGTCTCAGAGAAATTGACTTTTTCAAAGTCTTTTTCTCTGATGATTTTATAAATTTAATGGTGGACCAAAGTAATTTATATGCCCAGCAGTTTATTGCCCAAAACCCCACGTCATCATTTGCTAGGTGGACCCCTGTAGATGCAGTAGAGATGATGACGTTTTGGGGTCTGGTGTTTCATATGGGCATAGTAAAAAAGCCAGAAATTAGGCAATATTGGAGTACAGATGTTCTGTACAGCACCCCATTTTACCGTATGGCCATGCCCCGGGCTCGATTTGAGACGATCCTTACATTTTTGCATTACAACGATAATGCACAGTGCCCACCCAGAGATGATCCCACCTTTGACCGGCTATTCAAAGTCAGGCCGGTCATTGATCATTTCAGTGCCAAATTTGAAGAGATGTACATCCCAGATAAATTCATTTGCATAGACGAGTCCCTTATACATTTTAAAGGAAGGGTTAAATTCCGCCAGTACCTTCCCAGTAAGAGGGCAAGGTATGGCATAAAAATGTATAAGCTGTGTGAAAGCACCTCAGGGTACACTCACAGGTTTAGGGTATATGAAGGGAAGGATTCAAGAATTGAACCGCCAGAATGCCCCCCCTCCCTCGTAGGTGTTAGTGGAAAAATTGTCTGGGATTTAGTGCACCCCTTCCTGGATAAAGGTTATAACCTCTATGTGGATAACTTTTACACTAGCATCCCCCTGTTTAAGGCCCTTGGTTCAAGAGGTACAGCAGCTTGCGGTACTGTGCGCAAGAACCAAAGAGGCCTCCCAAAAACGCACATTGCCCAAGTAATGAGAAGGGGTGAAAGCAGGGGAATATGCACCGAAAATATGTTGTTGGTCAAATATAAGGACAAGAGGGATGTCCTTATACTGACAACAATTCACGGAGACAGTACCACCTCCGTCCCTGTACGAGGTACCAGTACCCACACCTCAAAACCTAATTGTATCCTAGATTACAATAGGTACATGGGCGGAGTGGATCTTTCAGATCAGGTACTGAAGCCGTACAGTGCCCTGCGGAAAACAAAAATCTGGTACAAGAAGCTGGCCGTGTATATCATCCAGATGGCACTGTATAACGCTTACGTGCTATTCCGTTCTACCGGCCAGAGGGGGACATTTATGCACTTTCAAGAGGAAGTCATAAAGGGCCTAGTATTTGGGAACCAGCAGGCAGAGGGCCCCAGTACTTCTAGTACTGGCCCCCGTATTGTACCAGGGCAGCATTTTCCGAACGAAATCCCCTCCACTGCAAGAAAGGGCAGGACACAAAAAAGGTGCAAAGTTTGCTATAAAAAGGGAATAAGAAAGGAAACTATTTTCCACTGTGAAACTTGCCCCGACAAACCCGGCCTATGTATAAAGGAGTGTTTTAAAATATACCACACATCTATGGATTATTAGGTTCATCATTTCACCGTGCTTCGGGGGTCTTGCTAATGCCACATAGCACCCACCAACATTCCACCAGAATCTGAGCTGCAAAATCCAAAAATCACTCCTTCCCTTCTGAGTCCTGCCATGCACCCAACTGGTATTTTTTGGTCACATATGAGGCATTGCCATACTCGGGAGAAATTGGGGCACAGATTTTGGGGTGCTTTTTCTCCTTCATACCTTATGAAAATGAAAAATTTTGAGCCAGAACTGCATTTTTGTGTAAAAAAATGTAATTTTTCATTTTCACTGCCCAGTTGTATCAAAATTGGTGAAACCCCTGGGGGTTTGAAATGTACACTATACCCCTAGATGAATTCCCTGAGGGGTGTAGTTTGCAAAATGGGGTCACTTGTGGGGGGGTTCCACTGTATTGGTGCTTTGGGGGTCTTGCTAATGCGACATAGCACCCACCATCATTCCACCAGAATTTGTGCTGCAAAATCCAAATATCACTCCTTCCCTTCTGAGTCCTGCCACTTTTTGGTCACACATGAGGCATTGCCGTACTCGGGAGAAATTGGGGCACATTTTGGGGTGCTTTGTCTCCTTCATTCCTTCTGAAAATGAAAAATTTTGAGCCAGAACTGCATTTTTGTGTAAAAAAATGTAATTTTTCATTTTCACTGCCCACTTGTATCAAAATTGGTGAAACCCCTGGGGGTTTGAAATGTACACTATACCCCTAGATCAATTCCCTGAGGGGTGTAGTTTGCAAAATGGGGTGACTTGTGGGTTGGTTCCACTGTATTGGTGCAACATAGCACCCACCATTCATTCCACCAAAATCTGTGCTGCAAAATCCAAAAATCACTCCTTCCCTTCTGAGTCCTGCCATGCACCCAACTGGTATTTTTTGGTCACATGTGAGGCATTGCCGTACTCGGGAGAAATTGGGGCACAGATTTTGGGGTGCTTTTTCTCCTTCATACCTTCTGAAAATGAAAAATTTTGAGCCAGAACTGCATTTTTGTGTAAAAAAATGTAATTTTTCATTTTCACTGCCCACTTGTATCAAAATTGGTGAAACCCCTGGGGGTTTGAAATGTACACTATACCCCTCGATGAATTCCCTGAGGGGTGTAGTTTGCAAAATGGGGTCACTTGTGGGGGGGTTCCACTGTATTGGTGCTTGGGGGGTCTTGCTAATGCGACATAGCACCCACCAAAATTCCACCAGAATCTGAGCTGCAAAATCCAAAAATCACTCCTTCCCTTCTGAGTCCTGCCATGCACTCAACTGGTATTTTTTGGTCACATGTGAGGCATTGCCGTACTCGGGAGAAATTGGGGCACAGATTTTGGGGTGCTTTTTCTCCTTCATACCTTCTGAAAATGAAAAATTTTGAGCCAGAACTGCATTTTTGTGTAAAAAAATGTAATTTTTCATTTTCACTGCCCAGTTGTATCAAAATTGGTGAAACCCCTGGGGGTTTGAAATGTACACTATACCCCTAGATGAATTCCCTGAGGGGTGTAGTTTGCAAAATGGGGTCACTTGTGGGGGGGTTCCACTGTATTGGTGCTTGGGGGGTCTTGCTAATGCGACATAGCACCCACCAAAATTCCACCAGAATCTGAGCTGCAAAATCCAAAAATCACTCCTTCCCTTCTGAGTCCTGCCATGCACCCAACTGGTATTTTTTGGTCACATGTGAGGCATTGCCGTACTCGGGAGAAATTGGGGCACAGATTTTGGGGTGCTTTTTCTCCTTCATACCTTCTGAAAATGAAAAATTTTGAGCCAGAACTGCATTTTTGTGTAAAAAAATGTAATTTTTCATTTTCACTGCCCAGTTGTATCAAAATTGGTGAAACCCCTGGGGGTTTGAAATGTACACTATACCCCTAGATGAATTCCCTGAGGGGTGTAGTTTGCAAAATGGGGTCACTTGTGGGGGGGTTCCACTGTATTGGTGCTTGGGAGGTCTTGCTAATGCGACATAGCACCCACCAAAATTCCACCAGAATCTGAGCTGCAAAATCCAAAAATCACTCCTTCCCTTCTGAGTCCTGCCATGCACCCAACTGGTATTTTTTGGTCACATGTGAGGCATTGCCGTACTCGGGAGAAATTGGGGCACAGATTTTGGGGTGCTTTTTCTCCTTCATACCTTCTGAAAATGAAAAATTTTGAGCCAGAACTGCATTTTTGTGTAAAAAAATGTAATTTTTCATTTTCACTGCCCAGTTGTATCAAAATTGGTGAAACCCCTGGGGGTTTGAAATGTACACTATACCCCTAGATGAATTCCCTGAGGGGTGTAGTTTGCAAAATGGGGTCACTTGTGGGGGGGTTCCACTGTATTGGTGCTTGGGGGGTTTTGCTAATGCGACATAGCACCCACCAAAATTCCACCAGAATCTGAGCTGCAAAATCCAAAAATCACTCCTTCCCTTCTGAGTCCTGCCATGCACCCAACTGGTATTTTTTGGTCACATGTGAGGCATTGCCGTACTCGGGAGAAATTGGGGCACATATTTTGGGGTGCTTTTTCTCCTTCATACCTTCTGAAAATGAAAAATTTTGAGCCAGAACTGCATTTTTGTGTAAAAAAATGTAATTTTTCATTTTCACTGCCCACTTGTA
The DNA here is from genome assembly GCF_055691185.1 of Crinia signifera. Taxonomy (NCBI): domain Eukaryota; kingdom Metazoa; phylum Chordata; class Amphibia; order Anura; family Myobatrachidae; genus Crinia; species Crinia signifera. Next base: position 446,135,849 of record NC_139217.1, read on the forward strand.
TCAAAATTGGTGAAACCCCTGGGGGTTTGAAATGTACACTATACCCCTAGATGAATTCCCTGAGGGGTGTACTTTGCAAAATGGGGTGACTTGTGGGGGGGTTCCACTGTATTGGTGCAACATAGCACCCACCATTCATTCCACCAAAATCTGTGCTGCAAAATCCAAAAATCACTCCTTCCCTTCTGAGTCCTGCCATGCACCCAACTGGTATTTTTTGGTCACATGTGAGGCATTGCCGTACTCGGGAGAAATTGGGGCACAGATTTTGGGGTGCTTTTTCTCCTTCATACCTTCTGAAAATGAAAAATTTTGAGCCAGAACTGCATTTTTGTGTAAAAAAATGTAATTTTTCATTTTCACTGCCCACTTGTATCAAAATTGGTGAAACCCCTGGGGGTTTGAAATGTACACTATACCCCTAGATGAATTCCCTGAAGGGTGTAGTTTGCAAAATGGGGTCACTTGTGGGGGGGTTCCACTGTATTGGTGCTTGGGGGGTCTTGCTAATGCGACATAGCACCCACCAAAATTCCACCAGAATCTGAGCTGCAAAATCCAAAAATCACTCCTTCCCTTCTGAGTCCTGCCATGCACTCAACTGGTATTTTTTGGTCACATGTGAGGCATTGCCGTACTCGGGAGAAATTGGGGCACAGATTTTGGGGTGCTTTTTCTCCTTCATACCTTCTGAAAATGAAAAATTTTGAGCCAGAACTGCATTTTTGTGTAAAAAAATGTAATATTTCATTTTCACTGCCCAGTTGTATCAAAATTGGTGAAACCCCTGGGGGTTTGAAATGTACACTATACCCCTAGATGAATTCCCTGAGGGGTGTAGTTTGCAAAATGGGGTCACTTGTGGGGGGGTTCCACTGTATTGGTGCTTGGGGGGTCTTGCTAATGCGACATAGCACCCACCAAAATTCCACCAGAATCTGAGCTGCAAAATCCAAAAATCACTCCTTCCCTTCTGAGTCCTGCCATGCACCCAACTGGTATTTTTTGGTCACATGTGAGGCATTGCCGTACTCGGGAGAAATTGGGGCACAGATTTTGGGGTGCTTTTTCTCCTTCATACCTTCTGAAAATGAAAAATTTTGAGCCAGAACTGCATTTTTGTGTAAAAAAATGTAATTTTTCATTTTCACTGCCCAGTTGTATCAAAATTGGTGAAACCCCTGGGGGTTTGAAATGTACACTATACCCCTAGATGAATTCCCTGAGGGGTGTAGTTTGCAAAATGGGGTCACTTGTGGGGGGGTTCCACTGTATTGGTGCTTGGGGGGTCTTGCTAATGCGACATAGCACCCACCAAAATTCCACCAGAATCTGAGCTGCAAAATCCAAAAATCACTCCTTCCCTTCTGAGTCCTGCCATGCACCCAACTGGTATTTTTTGGTCACATGTGAGGCATTGCCGTACTCGGGAGAAATTGGGGCACAGATTTTGGGGTGCTTTTTCTCCTTCATACCTTCTGAAAATGAAAAATTTTGAGCCAGAACTGCATTTTTGTGTAAAAAAATGTAATTTTTCATTTTCACTGCCCAGTTGTATCAAAATTGGTGAAACCCCTGGGGGTTTGAAATGTACACTATACCCCTAGATGAATTCCCTGAGGGGTGTAGTTTGCAAAATGGGGTCACTTGTGGGGGGGTTCCACTGTATTGGTGCTTGGGAGGTCTTGCTAATGCGACATAGCACCCACCAAAATTCCACCAGAATCTGAGCTGCAAAATCCAAAAATCACTCCTTCCCTTCTGAGTCCTGCCATGCACCCAACTGGTATTTTTTGGTCACATGTGAGGCATTGCCGTACTCGGGAGAAATTGGGGCACAGATTTTGGGGTGCTTTTTCTCCTTCATACCTTCTGAAAATGAAAAATTTTGAGCCAGAACTGCATTTTTGTGTAAAAAAATGTAATTTTTCATTTTCACTGCCCAGTTGTATCAAAATTGGTGAAACCCCTGGGGGTTTGAAATGTACACTATACCCCTAGATGAATTCCCTGAGGGGTGTAGTTTGCAAAATGGGGTCACTTGTGGGGGGGTTCCACTGTATTGGTGCTTGGGGGGTTTTGCTAATGCGACATAGCACCCACCAAAATTCCACCAGAATCTGAGCTGCAAAATCCAAAAATCACTCCTTCCCTTCTGAGTCCTGCCATGCACCCAACTGGTATTTTTTGGTCACATGTGAGGCATTGCCGTACTCGGGAGAAATTGGGGCACATATTTTGGGGTGCTTTTTCTCCTTCATACCTTCTGAAAATGAAAAATTTTGAGCCAGAACTGCATTTTTGTTTAAAAAAATGTAATTTTTCATTTTCACTGCCCACTTGTATCAAAATTGGTGAAACCCCTGGGGGTTTGAAATGTACACTATACCCCTAGATGAATTCCCTGAGGGGTGTACTTTGCAAAATGGGGTGACTTGTGGGGGGGTTCCACTGTGTTGGTGCAACATAGCACCCACCATTCATTCCACCAAAATCTGTGCTGCAAAATCCAAAAATCACTCCTTCCCTTCTGAGTCCTGCCATGCACCCAACTGGTATTTTTTGGTCACATGTGAGGCATTGCCGTACTCGGGAGAAATTGGGGCACAGATTTTGGGGTGCTTTTTCTCCTTCATACCTTCTGAAAATGAAAAATTTTGAGCCAGAACTGCATTTTTGTGTAAAAAAATGTAATTTTTCATTTTCACTGCCCAGTTGTATCAAAATTGGTGAAACCCCTGGGGGTTTGAAATGTACACTATACCCCTAGATGAATTCCCTGAGGGGTGTAGTTTGCAAAATGGGGTCACTTGTGGGGGGGTTCCACTGTATTGGTGCTTGGGGGGTCTTGCTAATGCGACATAGCACCCACCAAAATTCCACCAGAATCTGAGCTGCAAAATCCAAAAATCACTCCTTCCCTTCTGAGTCCTGCCATGCACCCAACTGGTATTTTTTGGTCACATGTGAGGCATTGCCGTACTCGGGAGAAATTGGGGCACAGATTTTGGGGTGCTTTTTCTCCTTCATACCTTCTGAAAATGAAAAATTTTGAGCCAGAACTGCATTTTTGTGTAAAAAAATGTAATTTTTCATTTTCACTGCCCAGTTGTATCAAAATTGGTGAAACCCCTGGGGGTTTGAAATGTACACTATACCCCTAGATGAATTCCCTGAGGGGTGTAGTTTGCAAAATGGGGTCACTTGTGGGGGGTTTCCACTGTATTGGTGCTTGGGGGGTTTTGCTAATGCGACATAGCACCCACCAAAATTCCACCAGAATCTGAGCTGCAAAATCCAAAAATCACTCCTTCCCTTCTGAGTCCTGCCATGCACCCAACTGGTATTTTTTGGTCACATGTGAGGCATTGCCGTACTCGGGAGAAATTGGGGCACATATTTTGGGGTGCTTTTTCTCCTTCATACCTTCTGAAAATGAAAAATTTTGAGCCAGAACTGCATTTTTGTGTAAAAAAATGTAATTTTTCATTTTCACTGCCCACTTGTATCAAAATTGGTGAAACCCCTGGGGGTTTGAAATGTACACTATACCCCTAGATGAATTCCCTGAGGGGTGTACTTTGCAAAATGGGGTGACTTGTGGGGGGGTTCCACTGTATTGGTGCAACATAGCACCCACCATTCATTCCACCAAAATCTGTGCTGCAAAATCCAAAAATCACTCCTTCCCTTCTGAGTCCTGCCATGCACCCAACTGGTATTTTTTGGTCACATGTGAGGCATTGCCGTACTCGGGAGAAATTGGGGCACAGATTTTGGGGTGCTTTTTCTCCTTCATACCTTCTGAAAATGAAAAATTTTGAGCCAGAACTGCATTTTTGTGTAAAAAAATGTAATTTTTCATTTTCACTGCCCAGTTGTATCAAAATTGGTGAAACCCCTGGGGGTTTGAAATGTACACTATACCCCTAGATGAATTCCCTGAGGGGTGTAGTTTGCAAAATGGGGTCACTTGTGGGGGGGTTCCACTGTATTGGTGCTTGGGGGGTCTTGCTAATGCGACATAGCACCCACCAAAATTCCACCAGAATCTGAGCTGCAAAATCCAAAAATCACTCCTTCCCTTCTGAGTCCTGCCATGCACCCAACTGGTATTTTTTGGTCACATGTGAGGCATTGCCGTACTCGGGAGAAATTGGGGCACAGATTTTGGGGTGCTTTTTCTCCTTCATACCTTCTGAAAATGAAAAATTTTGAGCCAGAACTGCATTTTTGTGTAAAAAAATGTAATTTTTCATTTTCACTGCCCACTTGTATCAAAATTGGTGAAACCCCTGGGGGTTTGAAATGTACACTATACCCCTAGATGAATTCCCTGAGGGGTGTAGTTTGCAAAATGGGGTCACTTGTGGGGGGGTTCCACTGTATTGGTGCTTGGGGGGTTTTGCTAATGCGACATAGCACCCACCAAAATTCCACCAGAATCTGAGCCGCAAAATCCAAAAATCACTCCTTCCCTTCTGAGTCCTGCCATGCACCCAACTGGTATTTTTTGGTCACATGTGAGGCATTGCCGTACTCGGGAGAAATTGGGGCACATATTTTGGGGTGCTTTTTCTCCTTCATACCTTCTGAAAATGAAAAATTTTGAGCCAGAACTGCATTTTTGTGTAAAAAAATGTAATTTTTCATTTTCACTGCCCACTTGTATCAAAATTGGTGAAACCCCTGGGGGTTTGAAATGTACACTATACCCCTAGATGAATTCCCTGAGGGGTGTACTTTGCAAAATGGGGTGACTTGTGGGGGGGTTCCACTGTATTGGTGCAACATAGCACCCACCATTCATTCCACCAAAATCTGTGCTGCAAAATCCAAAAATCACTCCTTCCCTTCTGAGTCCTGCCATGCACCCAACTGGTATTTTTTGGTCACATGTGAGGCATTGCCGTACTCGGGAGAAATTGGGGCACAGATTTTGGGGTGCTTTTTCTCCTTCATACCTTCTGAAAATGAAAAATTTTGAGCCAGAACTGCATTTTTGTGTAAAAAAATGTAATTTTTCATTTTCACTGCCCAGTTGTATCAAAATTGGTGAAACCCCTGGGGGTTTGAAATGTACACTATACCCCTAGATGAATTCCCTGAGGGGTGTAGTTTGCAAAATGGGGTCACTTGTGGGGGGGTTCCACTGTATTGGTGCTTGGGGGGTCTTGCTAATGCGACATAGCACCCACCAAAATTCCACCAGAATCTGAGCTGCAAAATCCAAAAATCACTCCTTCCCTTCTGAGTCCTGCCATGCACCCAACTGGTATTTTTTGGTCACATGTGAGGCATTGCCGTACTCGGGAGAAATTGGGGCACAGATTTTGGGGTGCTTTTTCTTCTTCATACCTTCTGAAAATGAAAAACTTTGAGCCAGAACTGCATTTTTGTGTAAAAAAATGTAATTTTTCATTTTCACTGCCCACTTGTATCAAAATTGGTGAAACCCCTGGGGGTTTGAAATGTACACTATACCCCTAGATGAATTCCCTGAGGGGTGTACTTTGCAAAATGGGGTGACTTGTGGGGGGGTTCCACTGTATTGGTGCAACATAGCACCCACCATTCATTCCACCAAAATCTGTGCTGCAAAATCCAAAAATCACTCCTTCCCTTCTGAGTCCTGCCATGCACCCAACTGGTATTTTTTGGTCACATGTGAGGCATTGCCGTACTCGGGAGAAATTGGGGCACAGATTTTGGGGTGCTTTTTCTCCTTCATACCTTCTGAAAATGAAAAATTTTGAGCCAGGACTGCATTTTTGTGTAAAAAAATTTAATTTTTCATTTTCACTGCCCACTTGTATCAAAATTGGTGAAACCCCTGGGGGTTTGAAATGTACACTATACCCCTAGATGAATTCCCTGAGGGGTGTAGTTTGCAAAATGGGGTCACTTGTGGGGGGGTTCCACTGTATTGGTGCTTGGGGGGTCTTGCTAATGCGACATAGCACCCACCAAAATTCCACCAGAATCTGAGCTGCAAAATCCAAAAATCACTCCTTCCCTTCTGAGTCCTGCCATGCACCCAACTGGTATTTTTTGGTCACATGTGAGGCATTGCCGTACTCGGGAGAAATTGGGGCACAGATTTTGGGGTGCTTTTTCTTCTTCATACCTTCTGAAAATGAAAAATTTTGAGCCAGAACTGCATTTTTGTGTAAAAAAATGTAATTTTTCATTTTCACTGCCCACTTGTATCAAAATTGGTGAAACCCCTGGGGGTTTGAAATGTACACTATACCCCTAGATGAATTCCCTGAGGGGTGTACTTTGCAAAATGGGGTGACTTGTGGGGGGGTTCCACTGTATTGGTGCAACATAGCACCCACCATTCATTCCACCAAAATCTGTGCTGCAAAATCCAAAAATCACTCCTTCCCTTCTGAGTCCTGCCATGCACCCAACTGGTATTTTTTGGTCACATGTGAGGCATTGCCGTACTCGGGAGAAATTGGGGCACAGATTTTGGGGTGCTTTTTCTCCTTCATACCTTCTGAAAATGAAAAATTTTGAGCCAGAACTGCATTTTTGTGTAAAAAAATTTAATTTTTCATTTTCACTGCCCACTTGTATCAAAATTGGTGAAACCCCTGGGGGTTTGAAATGTACACTATACCCCTAGATGAATTCCCTGAGGGGTGTAGTTTGCAAAATGGGGTCACTTGTGGGGGGGTTCCACTGTATTGGTGCTTGGGGGGTCTTGCTAATGCGACATAGCACCCACCAAAATTCCACCAGAATCTGAGCTGCAAAATCCAAAAATCACTCCTTCCCTTCTGAGTCCTGCCATGCACTCAACTGGTATTTTTTGGTCACATGTGAGGCATTGCCGTACTCGGGAGAAATTGGGGCACAGATTTTGGGGTGCTTTTTCTCCTTCATACCTTCTGAAAATGAAAAATTTTGAGCCAGAACTGCATTTTTGTGTAAAAAAATGTAATATTTCATTTTCACTGCCCAGTTGTATCAAAATTGGTGAAACCCCTGGGGGTTTGAAATGTACACTATACCTCTAGATGAATTCCCTGAGGGGTGTAGTTTGCAAAATGGGGTCACTTGTGGGGGGGTTCCACTGTATTGGTGCTTGGGGGGTCTTGCTAATGCGACATAGCACCCACCAAAATTCCACCAGAATCTGAGCTGCAAAATCCAAAAATCACTCCTTCCCTTCTGAGTCCTGCCATGCACCCAACTGGTATTTTTTGGTCACATGTGAGGCATTGCCGTACTCGGGAGAAATTGGGGCACAGATTTTGGGGTGCTTTTTCTCCTTCATACCTTCTGAAAATGAAAAATTTTGAGCCAGAACTGCATTTTTGTGTAAAAAAATGTAATTTTTCATTTTCACTGCCCAGTTGTATCAAAATTGGTGAAACCCCTGGGGGTTTGAAATGTACACTATACCCCTAGATGAATTCCCTGAGGGGTGTAGTTTGCAAAATGGGGTCACTTGTGGGGGGGTTCCACTGTATTGGTGCTTGGGGGGTCTTGCTAATGCGACATAGCACCCACCAAAATTCCACCAGAATCTGAGCTGCAAAATCCAAAAATCACTCCTTCCCTTCTGAGTCCTGCCATGCACCCAACTGGTATTTTTTGGTCACATGTGAGGCATTGCCGTACTCGGGAGAAATTGGGGCACAGATTTTGGGGTGCTTTTTCTCCTTCATACCTTCTGAAAATGAAAAATTTTGAGCCAGAACTGCATTTTTGTGTAAAAAAATGTAATTTTTCATTTTCACTGCCCAGTTGTATCAAAATTGGTGAAACCCCTGGGGGTTTGAAATGTACACTATACCCCTAGATGAATTCCCTGAGGGGTGTAGTTTGCAAAATGGGGTCACTTGTGGGGGGGTTCCACTGTATTGGTGCTTGGGAGGTCTTGCTAATGCGACATAGCACCCACCAAAATTCCACCAGAATCTGAGCTGCAAAATCCAAAAATCACTCCTTCCCTTCTGAGTCCTGCCATGCACCCAACTGGTATTTTTTGGTCACATGTGAGGCATTGCCGTACTCGGGAGAAATTGGGGCACAGATTTTGGGGTGCTTTTTCTCCTTCATACCTTCTGAAAATGAAAAATTTTGAGCCAGAACTGCATTTTTGTGTAAAAAAATGTAATTTTTCATTTTCACTGCCCAGTTGTATCAAAATTGGTGAAACCCCTGGGGGTTTGAAATGTACACTATACCCCTAGATGAATTCCCTGAGGGGTGTAGTTTGCAAAATGGGGTCACTTGTGGGGGGGTTCCACTGTATTGGTGCTTGGGGGGTTTTGCTAATGCGACATAGCACCCACCAAAATTCCACCAGAATCTGAGCTGCAAAATCCAAAAATCACTCCTTCCCTTCTGAGTCCTGCCATGCACCCAACTGGTATTTTTTGGTCACATGTGAGGCATTGCCGTACTCGGGAGAAATTGGGGCACATATTTTGGGGTGCTTTTTCTCCTTCATACCTTCTGAAAATGAAAAATTTTGAGCCAGAACTGCATTTTTGTGTAAAAAAATGTAATTTTTCATTTTCACTGCCCACTTGTATCAAAATTGGTGAAACCCCTGGGGGTTTGAAATGTACACTATACCCCTAGATGAATTCCCTGAGGGGTGTACTTTGCAAAATGGGGTGACTTGTGGGGGGGTTCCACTGTATTGGTGCAACATAGCACCCACCATTCATTCCACCAAAATCTGTGCTGCAAAATCCAAAAATCACTCCTTCCCTTCTGAGTCCTGCCATGCACCCAACTGGTATTTTTTGGTCACATGTGAGGCATTGCCGTACTCGGGAGAAATTGGGGCACAGATTTTGGGGTGCTTTTTCTCCTTCATACCTTCTGAAAATGAAAAATTTTGAGCCAGAACTGCATTTTTGTGTAAAAAAATGTAATTTTTCATTTTCACTGCCCAGTTGTATCAAAATTGGTGAAACCCCTGGGGGTTTGAAATGTACACTATACCCCTAGATGAATTCCCTGAGGGGTGTAGTTTGCAAAATGGGGTCACTTGTGGGGGGGTTCCACTGTATTGGTGCTTGGGGGGTCTTGCTAATGCGACATAGCACCCACCAAAATTCCACCAGAATCTGAGCTGCAAAATCCAAAAATCACTCCTTCCCTTCTGAGTCCTGCCATGCACCCAACTGGTATTTTTTGGTCACATGTGAGGCATTGCCGTACTCGGGAGAAATTGGGGCACAGATTTTGGGGTGCTTTTTCTCCTTCATACCTTCTGAAAATGAAAAATTTTGAGCCAGAACTGCATTTTTGTGTAAAAAAATGTAATTTTTCATTTTCACTGCCCAGTTGTATCAAAATTGGTGAAACCCCTGGGGGTTTGAAATGTACACTATACCCCTAGATGAATTCCCTGAGGGGTGTAGTTTGCAAAATGGGGTAACTTGTGGGGGGGTTCCACTGTATTGGTGCTTGGGGGGTTTTGCTAATGCGACATAGCACCCACCAAAATTCCACCAGAATCTGAGCTGCAAAATCCAAAAATCACTCCTTCCCTTCTGAGTCCTGCCATGCACCCAACTGGTATTTTTTGGTCACATGTGAGGCATTGCCGTACTCGGGAGAAATTGGGGCACATATTTTGGGGTGCTTTTTCTCCTTCATACCTTCTGAAAATGAAAAATTTTGAGCCAGAACTGCATTTTTGTGTAAAAAAATGTAATTTTTCATTTTCACTGCCCACTTGTATCAAAATTGGTGAAACCCCTGGGGGTTTGAAATGTACACTATACCCCTAGATGAATTCCCTGAGGGGTGTACTTTGCAAAATGGGGTGACTTGTGGGGGGGTTCCACTGTATTGGTGCAACATAGCACCCACCATTCATTCCACCAAAATCTGTGCTGCAAAATCCAAAAATCACTCCTTCCCTTCTGAGTCCTGCCATGCACCCAACTGGTATTTTTTGGTCACATGTGAGGCATTGCCGTACTCGGGAGAAATTGGGGCACAGATTTTGGGGTGCTTTTTCTCCTTCATACCTTCTGAAAATGAAAAATTTTGAGCCAGAACTGCATTTTTGTGTAAAAAAATGTAATTTTTCATTTTCACTGCCCAGTTGTATCAAAATTGGTGAAACCCCTGGGGGTTTGAAATGTACACTATACCCCTAGATGAATTCCCTGAGGGGTGTAGTTTGCAAAATGGGGTCACTTGTGGGGGGGTTCCACTGTATTGGTGCTTGGGGGGTCTTGCTAATGCGACATAGCACCCACCAAAATTCCACCAGAATCTGAGCTGCAAAATCCAAAAATCACTCCTTCCCTTCTGAGTCCTGCCATGCACCCAACTGGTATTTTTTGGTCACATGTGAGGCATTGCCGTACTCGGGAGAAATTGGGGCACAGATTTTGGGGTGCTTTTTCTCCTTTATACCTTCTGAAAATGAAAAATTTTGAGCCAGAACTGCATTTTTGTGTAAAAAAATGTAATTTTTCATTTTCACTGCCCACTTGTATCAAAATTGGTGAAACCCCTGGGGGTTTGAAATGTACACTATACCCCTAGATGAATTCCCTGAGGGGTGTAGTTTGCAAAATGGGGTCACTTGTGGGGGGGTTCCACTGTATTGGTGCTTGGGGGGTTTTGCTAATGCGACATAGCACCCACCAAAATTCCACCAGAATCTGAGCCGCAAAATCCAAAAATCACTCCTTCCCTTCTGAGTCCTGCCATGCACCCAACTGGTATTTTTTGGTCACATGTGAGGCATTGCCGTACTCGGGAGAAATTGGGGCACATATTTTGGGGTGCTTTTTCTCCTTCATACCTTCTGAAAATGAAAAATTTTGAGCCAGAACTGCATTTTTGTGTAAAAAAATGTAATTTTTCATTTTCACTGCCCACTTGTATCAAAATTGGTGAAACCCCTGGGGGTTTGAAATGTACACTATACCCCTAGATGAATTCCCTGAGGGGTGTACTTTGCAAAATGGGGTGACTTGTGGGGGGGTTCCACTGTATTGGTGCAACATAGCACCCACCATTCATTCCACCAAAATCTGTGCTGCAAAATCCAAAAATCACTCCTTCCCTTCTGAGTCCTGCCATGCACCCAACTGGTATTTTTTGGTCACATGTGAGGCATTGCCGTACTCGGGAGAAATTGGGGCACAGATTTTGGGGTGCTTTTTCTCCTTCATACCTTCTGAAAATGAAAAATTTTGAGCCAGAACTGCATTTTTGTGTAAAAAAATGTAATTTTTCATTTTCACTGCCCAGTTGTATCAAAATTGGTGAAACCCCTGGGGGTTTGAAATGTACACTATACCCCTAGATGAATTCCCTGAGGGGTGTAGTTTGCAAAATGGGGTCACTTGTGGGGGGGTTCCACTGTATTGGTGCTTGGGGGGTCTTGCTAATGCGACATAGCACCCACCAAAATTCCACCAGAATCTGAGCTGCAAAATCCAAAAATCACTCCTTCCCTTCTGAGTCCTGCCATGCACCCAACTGGTATTTTTTGGTCACATGTGAGGCATTGCCGTACTCGGGAGAAATTGGGGCACAGATTTTGGGGTGCTTTTTCTCCTTCATACCTTCTGAAAATGAAAAATTTTGAGCCAGAACTGCATTTTTGTGTAAAAAAATGTAATTTTTCATTTTCACTGCCCAGTTGTATCAAAATTGGTGAAACCCCTGGGGGTTTGAAATGTACACTATACCCCTAGATGAATTCCCTGAGGGGTGTAGTTTGCAAAATGGGGTAACTTGTGGGGGGGTTCCACTGTATTGGTGCTTGGGGGGTTTTGCTAATGCGACATAGCACCCACCAAAATTCCACCAGAATCTGAGCTGCAAAATCCAAAAATCACTCCTTCCCTTCTGAGTCCTGCCATGCACCCAACTGGTATTTTTTGGTCACATGTGAGGCATTGCCGTACTCGGGAGAAATTGGGGCACATATTTTGGGGTGCTTTTTCTCCTTCATACCTTCTGAAAATGAAAAATTTTGAGCCAGAACTGCATTTTTGTGTAAAAAAATGTAATTTTTCATTTTCACTGCCCACTTGTATCAAAATTGGTGAAACCCCTGGGGGTTTGAAATGTACACTATACCCCTAGATGAATTCCCTGAGGGGTGTACTTTGCAAAATGGGGTGACTTGTGGGGGGGTTCCACTGTATTGGTGCAACATAGCACCCACCATTCATTCCACCAAAATCTGTGCTGCAAAATCCAAAAATCACTCCTTCCCTTCTGAGTCCTGCCATGCACCCAACTGGTATTTTTTGGTCACATGTGAGGCATTGCCGTACTCGGGAGAAATTGGGGCACAGATTTTGGGGTGCTTTTTCTCCTTCATACCTTCTGAAAATGAAAAATTTTGAGCCAGAACTGCATTTTTGTGTAAAAAAATGTAATTTTTCATTTTCACTGCCCAGTTGTATCAAAATTGGTGAAACCCCTGGGGGTTTGAAATGTACACTATACCCCTAGATGAATTCCCTGAGGGGTGTAGTTTGCAAAATGGGGTCACTTGTGGGGGGGTTCCACTGTATTGGTGCTTGGGGGGTCTTGCTAATGCGACATAGCACCCACCAAAATTCCACCAGAATCTGAGCTGCAAAATCCAAAAATCACTCCTTCCCTTCTGAGTCCTGCCATGCACCCAACTGGTATTTTTTGGTCACATGTGAGGCATTGCCGTACTCGGGAGAAATTGGGGCACAGATTTTGGGGTGCTTTTTCTCCTTTATACCTTCTGAAAATGAAAAATTTTGAGCCAGAACTGCATTTTTGTGTAAAAAAATGTAATTTTTCATTTTCACTGCCCACTTGTATCAAAATTGGTGAAACCCCTGGGGGTTTGAAATGTACACTATACCCCTAGATGAATTCCCTGAGGGGTGTAGTTTGCAAAATGGGGTCACTTGTGGGGGGGGTTCCACTGTATTGGTGCTTGGGGGGTTTTGCTAATGCGACATAGCACCCACCAAAATTCCACCAGAATCTGAGCCGCAAAATCCAAAAATCACTCCTTCCCTTCTGAGTCCTGCCATGCACCCAACTGGTATTTTTTGGTCACATGTGAGGCATTGCCGTACTCGGGAGAAATTGGGGCACATATTTTGGGGTGCTTTTTCTCCTTCATACCTTCTGAAAATGAAAAATTTTGAGCCAGAACTGCATTTTTGTGTAAAAAAATGTAATTTTTCATTTTCACTGCCCACTTGTATCAAAATTGGTGAAACCCCTGGGGGTTTGAAATGTACACTATACCCCTAGATGAATTCCCTGAGGGGTGTACTTTGCAAAATGGGGTGACTTGTGGGGGGGTTCCACTGTATTGGTGCAACATAGCACCCACCATTCATTCCACCAAAATCTGTGCTGCAAAATCCAAAAATCACTCCTTCCCTTCTGAGTCCTGCCATGCACCCAACTGGTATTTTTTGGTCACATGTGAGGCATTGCCGTACTCGGGAGAAATTGGGGCACAGATTTTGGGGTGCTTTTTCTCCTTCATACCTTCTGAAAATGAAAAATTTTGAGCCAGAACTGCATTTTTGTGTAAAAAAATGTAATTTTTCATTTTCACTGCCCAGTTGTATCAAAATTGGTGAAACCCCTGGGGGTTTGAAATGTACACTATACCCCTAGATGAATTCCCTGAGGGGTGTAGTTTGCAAAATGGGGTCACTTGTGGGGGGGTTCCACTGTATTGGTGCTTGGGGGGTCTTGCTAATGCGACATAGCACCCACCAAAATTCCACCAGAATCTGAGCTGCAAAATCCAAAAATCACTCCTTCCCTTCTGAGTCCTGCCATGCACCCAACTGGTATTTTTTGGTCACATGTGAGGCATTGCCGTACTCGGGAGAAATTGGGGCACAGATTTTGGGGTGCTTTTTCTCCTTCATACCTTCTGAAAATGAAAAATTTTGAGCCAGAACTGCATTTTTGTGTAAAAAAATGTAATTTTTCATTTTCACTGCCCAGTTGTATCAAAATTGGTGAAACCCCTGGGGGTTTGAAATGTACACTATACCCCTAGATGAATTCCCTGAGGGGTGTAGTTTGCAAAATGGGGTAACTTGTGGGGGGGTTCCACTGTATTGGTGCTTGGGGGGTTTTGCTAATGCGACATAGCACCCACCAAAATTCCACCAGAATCTGAGCTGCAAAATCCAAAAATCACTCCTTCCCTTCTGAGTCCTGCCATGCACCCAACTGGTATTTTTTGGTCACATGTGAGGCATTGCCGTACTCGGGAGAAATTGGGGCACATATTTTGGGGTGCTTTTTCTCCTTCATACCTTCTGAAAATGAAAAATTTTGAGCCAGAACTGCATTTTTGTGTAAAAAAATGTAATTTTTCATTTTCACTGCCCACTTGTATCAAAATTGGTGAAACCCCTGGGGGTTTGAAATGTACACTATACCCCTAGATGAATTCCCTGAGGGGTGTACTTTGCAAAATGGGGTGACTTGTGGGGGGGTTCCACTGTATTGGTGCAACATAGCACCCACCATTCATTCCACCAAAATCTGTGCTGCAAAATCCAAAAATCACTCCTTCCCTTCTGAGTCCTGCCATGCACCCAACTGGTATTTTTTGGTCACATGTGAGGCATTGCCGTACTCGGGAGAAATTGGGGCACAGATTTTGGGGTGCTTTTTCTCCTTCATACCTTCTGAAAATGAAAAATTTTGAGCCAGAACTGCATTTTTGTGTAAAAAAATGTAATTTTTCATTTTCACTGCCCAGTTGTATCAAAATTGGTGAAACCCCTGGGGGTTTGAAATGTACACTATACCCCTAGATGAATTCCCTGAGGGGTGTAGTTTGCAAAATGGGGTCACTTGTGGGGGGGTTCCACTGTATTGGTGCTTGGGGGGTCTTGCTAATGCGACATAGCACCCACCAAAATTCCACCAGAATCTGAGCTGCAAAATCCAAAAATCACTCCTTCCCTTCTGAGTCCTGCCATGCACCCAACTGGTATTTTTTGGTCACATGTGAGGCATTGCCGTACTCGGGAGAAATTGGGGCACAGATTTTGGGGTGCTTTTTCTCCTTTATACCTTCTGAAAATGAAAAATTTTGAGCCAGAACTGCATTTTTGTGTAAAAAAATGTAATTTTTCATTTTCACTGCCCACTTGTATCAAAATTGGTGAAACCCCTGGGGGTTTGAAATGTACACTATACCCCTAGATGAATTCCCTGAGGGGTGTAGTTTGCAAAATGGGGTCACTTGTGGGGGGGTTCCACTGTATTGGTGCTTGGGGGGTTTTGCTAATGCGACATAGCACCCACCAAAATTCCACCAGAATCTGAGCCGCAAAATCCAAAAATCACTCCTTCCCTTCTGAGTCCTGCCATGCACCCAACTGGTATTTTTTGGTCACATGTGAGGCATTGCCGTACTCGGGAGAAATTGGGGCACATATTTTGGGGTGCTTTTTCTCCTTCATACCTTCTGAAAATGAAAAATTTTGAGCCAGAACTGCATTTTTGTGTAAAAAAATGTAATTTTTCATTTTCACTGCCCACTTGTATCAAAATTGGTGAAACCCCTGGGGGTTTGAAATGTACACTATACCCCTAGATGAATTCCCTGAGGGGTGTACTTTGCAAAATGGGGTGACTTGTGGGGGGGTTCCACTGTATTGGTGCAACATAGCACCCACCATTCATTCCACCAAAATCTGTGCTGCAAAATCCAAAAATCACTCCTTCCCTTCTGAGTCCTGCCATGCACCCAACTGGTATTTTTTGGTCACATGTGAGGCATTGCCGTACTCGGGAGAAATTGGGGCACAGATTTTGGGGTGCTTTTTCTCCTTCATACCTTCTGAAAATGAAAAATTTTGAGCCAGAACTGCATTTTTGTGTAAAAAAATGTAATTTTTCATTTTCACTGCCCAGTTGTATCAAAATTGGTGAAACCCCTGGGGGTTTGAAATGTACACTATACCCCTAGATGAATTCCCTGAGGGGTGTAGTTTGCAAAATGGGGTGACTTGTGGGGGGGTTCCACTGTATTGGTGCAACATAGCACCCACCATTCATTCCACCAAAATCTGTGCTGCAAAATCCAAAAATCACTCCTTCCCTTCTGAGTCCTGCCATGCACCCAACTGGTATTTTTTGGTCACATGTGAGGCATTGCCGTACTCGGGAGAAATTGGGGCACAGATTTTGGGGTGCTTTTTCTCCTTCATACCTTCTGAAAATGAAAAATTTTGAGCCAGAACTGCATTTTTGTGTAAAAAAATGTAATTTTTCATTTTCACTGCCCAGTTGTATCAAAATTGGTGAAACCCCTGGGGGTTTGAAATGTACACTATACCCCTAGATGAATTCCCTGAGGGGTGTAGTTTGCAAAATGGGGTCACTTGTGGGGGGGTTCCACTGTATTGGTGCTTGGGGGGTCTTGCTAATGCGACATAGCACCCACCAAAATTCCACCAGAATCTGAGCTGCAAAATCCAAAAATCACTCCTTCCCTTCTGAGTCCTGCCATGCACCCAACTGGTATTTTTTGGTCACATGTGAGGCATTGCCGTACTCGGGAGAAATTGGGGCACAGATTTTGGGGTGCTTTTTCTCCTTCATACCTTCTGAAAATGAAAAATTTTGAGCCAGAACTGCATTTTTGTGTAAAAAAATGTAATTTTTCATTTTCACTGCCCAGTTGTATCAAAATTGGTGAAACCCCTGGGGGTTTGAAATGTACACTATACCCCTAGATGAATTCCCTGAGGGGTGTAGTTTGCAAAATGGGGTCACTTGTGGGGGGGTTCCACTGTATTGGTGCTAGGGAGGTCTTGCTAATGCGACATAGCACCCACCAAAATTCCACCAGAATCTGAGCTGCAAAATCCAAAAATCACTCCTTCCCTTCTGAGTCCTGCCATGCACCCAACTGGTATTTTTTGGTCACATGTGAGGCATTGCCGTACTCGGGAGAAATTGGGGCACAGATTTTGGGGTGCTTTTTCTCCTTCATACCTTCTGAAAATGAAAAATTTTGAGCCAGAACTGCATTTTTGTGTAAAAAAATGTAATTTTTCATTTTCACTGCCCAGTTGTATCAAAATTGGTGAAACCCCTGGGGGTTTGAAATGTACACTATACCCCTAGATGAATTCCCTGAGGGGTGTAGTTTGCAAAATGGGGTCACTTGTGGGGGGGTTCCACTGTATTGGTGCTTGGGGGGTTTTGCTAATGCGACATAGCACCCACCAAAATTCCACCAGAATCTGAGCTGCAAAATCCAAAAATCACTCCTTCCCTTCTGAGTCCTGCCATGCACCCAACTGGTATTTTTTGGTCACATGTGAGGCATTGCCGTACTCGGGAGAAATTGGGGCACATATTTTGGGGTGCTTTTTCTCCTTCATACCTTCTGAAAATGAAAAATTTTGAGCCAGAACTGCATTTTTGTGTAAAAAAATGTAATTTTTCATTTTCACTGCCCACTTGTATCAAAATTGGTGAAACCCCTGGGGGTTTGAAATGTACACTATACCCCTAGATGAATTCCCTGAGGGGTGTACTTTGCAAAATGGGGTGACTTGTGGGGGGGTTCCACTGTATTGGTGCAACATAGCACCCACCATTCATTCCACCAAAATCTGTGCTGCAAAATCCAAAAATCACTCCTTCCCTTCTGAGTCCTGCCATGCACCCAACTGGTATTTTTTGGTCACATGTGAGGCATTGCCGTACTCGGGAGAAATTGGGGCACAGATTTTGGGGTGCTTTTTCTCCTTCATACCTTCTGAAAATGAAAAATTTTGAGCCAGAACTGCATTTTTGTGTAAAAAAATGTAATTTTTCATTTTCACTGCCCAGTTGTATCAAAATTGGTGAAACCCCTGGGGGTTTGAAATGTACACTATACCCCTAGATGAATTCCCTGAGGGGTGTAGTTTGCAAAATGGGGTCACTTGTGGGGGGGTTCCACTGTATTGGTGCTTGGGGGGTCTTGCTAATGCGACATAGCACCCACCAAAATTCCACCAGAATCTGAGCTGCAAAATCCAAAAATCACTCCTTCCCTTCTGAGTCCTGCCATGCACCCAACTGGTATTTTTTGGTCACATGTGAGGCATTGCCGTACTCGGGAGAAATTGGGGCACAGATTTTGGGGTGCTTTTTCTCCTTCATACCTTCTGAAAATGAAAAATTTTGAGCCAGAACTGCATTTTTGTGTAAAAAAATGTAATTTTTCATTTTCACTGCCCAGTTGTATCAAAATTGGTGAAACCCCTGGGGGTTTGAAATGTACACTATACCCCTAGATGAATTCCCTGAGGGGTGTAGTTTGCAAAATGGGGTCACTTGTGGGGGGGTTCCACTGTATTGGTGCTTGGGGGGTTTTGCTAATGCGACATAGCACCCACCAAAATTCCACCAGAATCTGAGCTGCAAAATCCAAAAATCACTCCTTCCCTTCTGAGTCCTGCCATGCACCCAACTGGTATTTTTTGGTCACATGTGAGGCATTGCCGTACTCGGGAGAAATTGGGGCACAGATTTTGGGGTGCTTTTTCTCCTTCATACCTTCTGAAAATGAAAAATTTTGAGCCAGAACTGCATTTTTGTGTAAAAAAATGTAATTTTTCATTTTCACTGCCCAGTTGTATCAAAATTGGTGAAACCCCTGGGGGTTTGAAATGTACACTATACCCCTAGATGAATTCCCTGAGGGGTGTAGTTTGCAAAATGGGGTCACTTGTGGGGGGGTTCCACTGTATTGGTGCTTGGGGGGTTTTGCTAATGCGACATAGCACCCACCAAAATTCCACCAGAATCTGAGCTGCAAAATCCAAAAATCACTCCTTCCCTTCTGAGTCCTGCCATGCACCCAACTGGTATTTTTTGGTCACATGTGAGGCATTGCCGTACTCGGGAGAAATTGGGGCACATATTTTGGGGTGCTTTTTCTCCTTCATACCTTCTGAAAATGAAAAATTTTGAGCCAGAACTGCATTTTTGTGTAAAAAAATGTAATTTTTCATTTTCACTGCCCACTTGTATCAAAATTGGTGAAACCCCTGGGGGTTTGAAATGTACACTATACCCCTAGATGAATTCCCTGAGGGGTGTACTTTGCAAAATGGGGTGACTTGTGGGGGGGTTCCACTGTATTGGTGCAACATAGCACCCACCATTCATTCCACCAAAATCTGTGCTGCAAAATCCAAAAATCACTCCTTCCCTTCTGAGTCCTGCCATGCACCCAACTGGTATTTTTTGGTCACATGTGAGGCATTGCCGTACTCGGGAGAAATTGGGGCACAGATTTTGGGGTGCTTTTTCTCCTTCATACCTTCTGAAAATGAAAAATTTTGAGCCAGAACTGCATTTTTGTGTAAAAAAATGTAATTTTTCATTTTCACTGCCCAGTTGTATCAAAATTGGTGAAACCCCTGGGGGTTTGAAATGTACACTATACCCCTAGATGAATTCCCTGAGGGGTGTAGTTTGCAAAATGGGGTCACTTGTGGGGGGGTTCCACTGTATTGGTGCTTGGGGGGTCTTGCTAATGCGACATAGCACCCACCAAAATTCCACCAGAATCTGAGCTGCAAAATCCAAAAATCACTCCTTCCCTTCTGAGTCCTGCCATGCACCCAACTGGTATTTTTTGGTCACATGTGAGGCATTGCCGTACTCGGGAGAAATTGGGGCACAGATTTTGGGGTGCTTTTTCTCCTTCATACCTTCTGAAAATGAAAAATTTTGAGCCAGAACTGCATTTTTGTGTAAAAAAATGTAATTTTTCATTTTCACTGCCCAGTTGTATCAAAATTGGTGAAACCCCTGGGGGTTTGAAATGTACACTATACCCCTAGATGAATTCCCTGAGGGGTGTAGTTTGCAAAATGGGGTCACTTGTGGGGGGGTTCCACTGTATTGGTGCTTGGGGGGTTTTGCTAATGCGACATAGCACCCACCAAAATTCCACCAGAATCTGAGCTGCAAAATCCAAAAATCACTCCTTCCCTTCTGAGTCCTGCCATGCACCCAACTGGTATTTTTTGGTCACATGTGAGGCATTGCCGTACTCGGGAGAAATTGGGGCACATATTTTGGGGTGCTTTTTCTCCTTCATACCTTCTGAAAATGAAAAATTTTGAGCCAGAACTGCATTTTTGTGTAAAAAAATGTAATTTTTCATTTTCACTGCCCACTTGTATCAAAATTGGTGAAACCCCTGGGGGTTTGAAATGTACACTATACCCCTAGATGAATTCCCTGAGGGGTGTACTTTGCAAAATGGGGTGACTTGTGGGGGGGTTCCACTGTATTGGTGCAACATAGCACCCACCATTCATTCCACCAAAATCTGTGCTGCAAAATCCAAAAATCACTCCTTCCCTTCTGAGTCCTGCCATGCACCCAACTGGTATTTTTTGGTCACATGTGAGGCATTGCCGTACTCGGGAGAAATTGGGGCACAGATTTTGGGGTGCTTTTTCTCCTTCATACCTTCTGAAAATGAAAAATTTTGAGCCAGAACTGCATTTTTGTGTAAAAAAATGTAATTTTTCATTTTCACTGCCCAGTTGTATCAAAATTGGTGAAACCCCTGGGGGTTTGAAATGTACACTATACCCCTAGATGAATTCCCTGAGGGGTGTAGTTTGCAAAATGGGGTCACTTGTGGGGGGGTTCCACTGTATTGGTGCTTGGGGGGTCTTGCTAATGCGACATAGCACCCACCAAAATTCCACCAGAATCTGAGCTGCAAAATCCAAAAATCACTCCTTCCCTTCTGAGTCCTGCCATGCACCCAACTGGTATTTTTTGGTCACATGTGAGGCATTGCCGTACTCGGGAGAAATTGGGGCACAGATTTTGGGGTGCTTTTTCTCCTTCATACCTTCTGAAAATGAAAAATTTTGAGCCAGAACTGCATTTTTGTGTAAAAAAATGTAATTTTTCATTTTCACTGCCCACTTGTATCAAAATTGGTGAAACCCCTGGGGGTTTGAAATGTACACTATACCCCTAGATGAATTCCCTGAGGGGTGTAGTTTGCAAAATGGGGTCACTTGTGGGGGGGTTCCACTGTATTGGTGCTTGGGGGGTTTTGCTAATGCGACATAGCACCCACCAAAATTCCACCAGAATCTGAGCCGCAAAATCCAAAAATCACTCCTTCCCTTCTGAGTCCTGCCATGCACCCAACTGGTATTTTTTGGTCACATGTGAGGCATTGCCGTACTCGGGAGAAATTGGGGCACATATTTTGGGGTGCTTTTTCTCCTTCATACCTTCTGAAAATGAAAAATTTTGAGCCAGAACTGCATTTTTGTGTAAAAAAATGTAATTTTTCATTTTCACTGCCCACTTGTATCAAAATTGGTGAAACCCCTGGGGGTTTGAAATGTACACTATACCCCTAGATGAATTCCCTGAGGGGTGTACTTTGCAAAATGGGGTGACTTGTGGGGGGGTTCCACTGTATTGGTGCAACATAGCACCCACCATTCATTCCACCAAAATCTGTGCTGCAAAATCCAAAAATCACTCCTTCCCTTCTGAGTCCTGCCATGCACCCAACTGGTATTTTTTGGTCACATGTGAGGCATTGCCGTACTCGGGAGAAATTGGGGCACAGATTTTGGGGTGCTTTTTCTCCTTCATACCTTCTGAAAATGAAAAATTTTGAGCCAGAACTGCATTTTTGTGTAAAAAAATGTAATTTTTCATTTTCACTGCCCAGTTGTATCAAAATTGGTGAAACCCCTGGGGGTTTGAAATGTACACTATACCCCTAGATGAATTCCCTGAGGGGTGTAGTTTGCAAAATGGGGTCACTTGTGGGGGGGTTCCACTGTATTGGTGCTTGGGGGGTCTTGCTAATGCGACATAGCACCCACCAAAATTCCACCAGAATCTGAGCTGCAAAATCCAAAAATCACTCCTTCCCTTCTGAGTCCTGCCATGCACCCAACTGGTATTTTTTGGTCACATGTGAGGCATTGCCGTACTCGGGAGAAATTGGGGCACAGATTTTGGGGTGCTTTTTCTTCTTCATACCTTCTGAAAATGAAAAATTTTGAGCCAGAACTGCATTTTTGTGTAAAAAAATGTAATTTTTCATTTTCACTGCCCACTTGTATCAAAATTGGTGAAACCCCTGGGGGTTTGAAATGTACACTATACCCCTAGATGAATTCCCTGAGGGGTGTACTTTGCAAAATGGGGTGACTTGTGGGGGGGTTCCACTGTATTGGTGCAACATAGCACCCACCATTCATTCCACCAAAATCTGTGCTGCAAAATCCAAAAATCACTCCTTCCCTTCTGAGTCCTGCCATGCACCCAACTGGTATTTTTTGGTCACATGTGAGGCATTGCCGTACTCGGGAGAAATTGGGGCACAGATTTTGGGGTGCTTTTTCTCCTTCATACCTTCTGAAAATGAAAAATTTTGAGCCAGAACTGCATTTTTGTGTAAAAAAATGTAATTTTTCATTTTCACTGCCCACTTGTATCAAAATTGGTGAAACCCCTGGGGGTTTGAAATGTACACTATACCCCTAGATGAATTCCCTGAGGGGTGTAGTTTGCAAAATGGGGTCACTTGTGGGGGGGTTCCACTGTATTGGTGCTTGGGGGGTCTTGCTAATGCGACATAGCACCCACCAAAATTCCACCAGAATCTGAGCTGCAAAATCCAAAAATCACTCCTTCCCTTCTGAGTCCTGCCATGCACTCAACTGGTATTTTTTGGTCACATGTGAGGCATTGCCGTACTCGGGAGAAATTGGGGCACAGATTTTGGGGTGCTTTTTCTCCTTCATACCTTCTGAAAATGAAAAATTTTGAGCCAGAACTGCATTTTTGTGTAAAAAAATGTAATATTTCATTTTCACTGCCCAGTTGTATCAAAATTGGTGAAACCCCTGGGGGTTTGAAATGTACACTATACCCCTAGATGAATTCCCTGAGGGGTGTAGTTTGCAAAATGGGGTCACTTGTGGGGGGGTTCCACTGTATTGGTGCTTGGGGGGTCTTGCTAATGCGACATAGCACCCACCAAAATTCCACCAGAATCTGAGCTGCAAAATCCAAAAATCACTCCTTCCCTTCTGAGTCCTGCCATGCACCCAACTGGTATTTTTTGGTCACATGTGAGGCATTGCCGTACTCGGGAGAAATTGGGGCACAGATTTTGGGGTGCTTTTTCTCCTTCATACCTTCTGAAAATGAAAAATTTTGAGCCAGAACTGCATTTTTGTGTAAAAAAATGTAATTTTTCATTTTCACTGCCCACTTGTATCAAAATTGGTGAAACCCCTGGGGGTTTGAAATGTACACTTTACCCCTAGATGAATTCCCTGAGGGGTGTAGTTTGCAAAATGGGGTCACTTGTGGGGGGGTTCCACTGTATTGGTGCTTGGGGGGTCTTGCTAATGCGACATAGCACCCACCAAAATTCCACCAGAATCTGAGCTGCAAAATCCAAAAATCACTCCTTCCCTTCTGAGTCCTGCCATGCACCCAACTGGTATTTTTTGGTCACATGTGAGGCATTGCCGTACTCGGGAGAAATTGGGGCACAGATTTTGGGGTGCTTTTTCTCCTTCATACCTTCTGAAAATGAAAAATTTTGAGCCAGAACTGCATTTTTGTGTAAAAAAAAATGTAATTTTTCATTTTCACTGCCCAGTTGTATCAAAATTGGTGAAACCCCTGGGGGTTTGAAATGTACACTATACCCCTAGATGAATTCCCTGAGGGGTGTAGTTTGCAAAATGGGGTCACTTGTGGGGGGGTTCCACTGTATTGGTGCTTGGGGGGTCTTGCTAATGCGACATAGCACCCACCAAAATTCCACCAGAATCTGAGCTGCAAAATCCAAAAATCACTCCTTCCCTTCTGAGTCCTGCCATGCACCCAACTGGTATTTTTTGGTCACATGTGAGGCATTGCCGTACTCGGGAGAAATTGGGGCACAGATTTTGGGGTGCTTTTTCTCCTTCATACCTTCTGAAAATGAAAAATTTTGAGCCAGAACTGCATTTTTGTGTAAAAAAATGTAATTTTTCATTTTCACTGCCCAGTTGTATCAAAATTGGTGAAACCCCTGGGGGTTTGAAATGTACACTATACCCCTAGATGAATTCCCTGAGGGGTGTAGTTTGCAAAATGGGGTCACTTGTGGGGGGGTTCCACTGTATTGGTGCTTGGGAGGTCTTGCTAATGCGACATAGCACCCACCAAAATTCCACCAGAATCTGAGCTGCAAAATCCAAAAATCACTCCTTCCCTTCTGAGTCCTGCCATGCACCCAACTGGTATTTTTTGGTCACATGTGAGGCATTGCCGTACTCGGGAGAAATTGGGGCACAGATTTTGGGGTGCTTTTTCTCCTTCATACCTTCTGAAAATGAAAAATTTTGAGCCAGAACTGCATTTTTGTGTAAAAAAATGTAATTTTTCATTTTCACTGCCCAGTTGTATCAAAATTGGTGAAACCCCTGGGGGTTTGAAATGTACACTATACCCCTAGATGAATTCCCTGAGGGGTGTAGTTTGCAAAATGGGGTCACTTGTGGGGGGGTTCCACTGTATTGGTGCTTGGGGGGTCTTGCTAATGCGACATAGCACCCACCAAAATTCCACCAGAATCTGAGCTGCAAAATCCAAAAATCACTCCTTCCCTTCTGAGTCCTGCCATGCACCCAACTGGTATTTTTTGGTCACATGTGAGGCATTGCCGTACTCGGGAGAAATTGGGGCACATATTTTGGGGTGCTTTTTCTCCTTCATACCTTCTGAAAATGAAAAATTTTGAGCCAGAACTGCATTTTTGTGTAAAAAAATGTAATTTTTCATTTTCACTGCCCACTTGTATCAAAATTGGTGAAACCCCTGGGGGTTTGAAATGTACACTATACCCCTAGATGAATTCCCTGAGGGGTGTACTTTGCAAAATGGGGTGACTTGTGGGGGGGTTCCACTGTATTGGTGCAACATAGCACCCACCATTCATTCCACCAAAATCTGTGCTGCAAAATCCAAAAATCACTCCTTCCCTTCTGAGTCCTGCCATGCACCCAACTGGTATTTTTTGGTCACATGTGAGGCATTGCCGTACTCGGGAGAAATTGGGGCACAGATTTTGGGGTGCTTTTTCTCCTTCATACCTTCTGAAAATGAAAAATTTTGAGCCAGAACTGCATTTTTGTGTAAAAAAATGTAATTTTTCATTTTCACTGCCCAGTTGTATCAAAATTGGTGAAACCCCTGGGGGTTTGAAATGTACACTATACCCCTAGATGAATTCCCTGAGGGGTGTAGTTTGCAAAATGGGGTCACTTGTGGGGGGGTTCCACTGTATTGGTGCTTGGGGGGTCTTGCTAATGCGACATAGCACCCACCAAAATTCCACCAGAATCTGAGCTGCAAAATCCAAAAATCACTCCTTCCCTTCTGAGTCCTGCCATGCACCCAACTGGTATTTTTTGGTCACATGTGAGGCATTGCCGTACTCGGGAGAAATTGGAGCACAGATTTTGGGGTGCTTTTTCTCCTTCATACCTTCTGAAAATGAAAAATTTTGAGCCAGAACTGCATTTTTGTGTAAAAAAATGTAATTTTTCATTTTCACTGCCCAGTTGTATCAAAATTGGTGAAACCCCTGGGGGTTTGAAATGTACACTATACCCCTAGATGAATTCCCTGAGGGGTGTAGTTTGCAAAATGGGGTCACTTGTGGGGGGGTTCCACTGTATTGGTGCTTGGGGGGTTTTGCTAATGCGACATAGCACCCACCAAAATTCCACCAGAATCTGAGCTGCAAAATCCAAAAATCACTCCTTCCCTTCTGAGTCCTGCCATGCACCCAACTGGTATTTTTTGGTCACATGTGAGGCATTGCCGTACTCGGGAGAAATTGGGGCACATATTTTGGGGTGCTTTTTCTCCTTCATACCTTCTGAAAATGAAAAATTTTGAGCCAGAACTGCATTTTTGTGTAAAAAAATGTAATTTTTCATTTTCACTGCCCACTTGTATCAAAATTGGTGAAACCCCTGGGGGTTTGAAATGTACACTATACCCCTAGATGAATTCCCTGAGGGGTGTACTTTGCAAAATGGGGTGACTTGTGGGGGGGTTCCACTGTATTGTTGCAACATAGCACCCACCATTCATTCCACCAAAATTTGTGCTGCAAAATCCAAAAATCACTCCTTCCCTTCTGAGTCCTGCCATGCACCCAACTGGTATTTTTTGGTCACATGTGAGGCATTGCCGTACTCGGGAGAAATTGGGGCACAGATTTTGGGGTGCTTTTTCTCCTTCATACCTTCTGAAAATGAAAAATTTTGAGCCAGAACTGCAT
Organism: Crinia signifera; assembly: GCF_055691185.1. Classification (NCBI taxonomy): domain Eukaryota; kingdom Metazoa; phylum Chordata; class Amphibia; order Anura; family Myobatrachidae; genus Crinia; species Crinia signifera. The sequence goes on from NC_139217.1 coordinate 446,162,199, forward strand.
TTTTGTGTAAAAAAATGTAATTTTTCATTTTCACTGCCCAGTTGTATCAAAATTGGTGAAACCCCTGGGGGTTTGAAATGTACACTATACCCCTAGATGAATTCCCTGAGGGGTGTAGTTTGCAAAATGGGGTCACTTGTGGGGGGGTTCCACTGTATTGGTGCTTGGGGGGTCTTGCTAATGCGACATAGCACCCACCAAAATTCCACCAGAATCTGAGCTGCAAAATCCAAAAATCACTCCTTCCCTTCTGAGTCCTGCCATGCACCCAACTGGTATTTTTTGGTCACATGTGAGGCATTGCCGTACTCGGGAGAAATTGGGGCACAGATTTTGGGGTGCTTTTTCTCCTTCATACCTTCTGAAAATGAAAAATTTTGAGCCAGAACTGCATTTTTGTGTAAAAAAATGTAATTTTTCATTTTCACTGCCCACTTGTATCAAAATTGGTGAAACCCCTGGGGGTTTGAAATGTACACTATACCCCTAGATGAATTCCCTGAGGGGTGTAGTTTGCAAAATGGGGTCACTTGTGGGGGGGTTCCACTGTATTGGTGCTTGGGGGGTTTTGCTAATGCGACATAGCACCCACCAAAATTCCACCAGAATCTGAGCCGCAAAATCCAAAAATCACTCCTTCCCTTCTGAGTCCTGCCATGCACCCAACTGGTATTTTTTGGTCACATGTGAGGCATTGCCGTACTCGGGAGAAATTGGGGCACATATTTTGGGGTGCTTTTTCTCCTTCATACCTTCTGAAAATGAAAAATTTTGAGCCAGAACTGCATTTTTGTGTAAAAAAATGTAATTTTTCATTTTCACTGCCCACTTGTATCAAAATTGGTGAAACCCCTGGGGGTTTGAAATGTACACTATACCCCTAGATGAATTCCCTGAGGGGTGTACTTTGCAAAATCGGGTGACTTGTGGGGGGGTTCCACTGTATTGGTGCAACATAGCACCCACCATTCATTCCACCAAAATCTGTGCTGCAAAATCCAAAAATCACTCCTTCCCTTCTGAGTCCTGCCATGCACCCAACTGGTATTTTTTGGTCACATGTGAGGCATTGCCGTACTCGGGAGAAATTGGGGCACAGATTTTGGGGTGCTTTTTCTCCTTCATACCTTCTGAAAATGAAAAATTTTGAGCCAGAACTGCATTTTTGTGTAAAAAAATGTAATTTTTCATTTTCACTGCCCAGTTGTATCAAAATTGGTGAAACCCCTGGGGGTTTGAAATGTACACTATACCCCTAGATGAATTCCCTGAGGGGTGTAGTTTGCAAAATGGGGTCACTTGTGGGGGGGTTCCACTGTATTGGTGCTTGGGGGGTCTTGCTAATGCGACATAGCACCCACCAAAATTCCACCAGAATCTGAGCTGCAAAATCCAAAAATCACTCCTTCCCTTCTGAGTCCTGCCATGCACCCAACTGGTATTTTTTGGTCACATGTGAGGCATTGCCGTACTCGGGAGAAATTGGGGCACAGATTTTGGGGTGCTTTTTCTTCTTCATACCTTCTGAAAATGAAAAATTTTGAGCCAGAACTGCATTTTTGTGTAAAAAAATGTAATTTTTCATTTTCACTGCCCACTTGTATCAAAATTGGTGAAACCCCTGGGGGTTTGAAATGTACACTATACCCCTAGATGAATTCCCTGAGGGGTGTACTTTGCAAAATGGGGTGACTTGTGGGGGGGTTCCACTGTATTGGTGCAACATAGCACCCACCATTCATTCCACCAAAATCTGTGCTGCAAAATCCAAAAATCACTCCTTCCCTTCTGAGTCCTGCCATGCACCCAACTGGTATTTTTTGGTCACATGTGAGGCATTGCCGTACTCGGGAGAAATTGGGGCACAGATTTTGGGGTGCTTTTTCTCCTTCATACCTTCTGAAAATGAAAAATTTTGAGCCAGAACTGCATTTTTGTGTAAAAAAATGTAATTTTTCATTTTCACTGCCCAGTTGTATCAAAATTGGTGAAACCCCTGGGGGTTTGAAATGTACACTATACCCCTAGATGAATTCCCTGAGGGGTGTAGTTTGCAAAATGGGGTCACTTGTGGGGGGGTTCCACTGTATTGGTGCTTGGGGGGTTTTGCTAATGCGACATAGCACCCACCAAAATTCCACCAGAATCTGAGCTGCAAAATCCAAAAATCACTCCTTCCCTTCTGAGTCCTGCCATGCACCCAACTGGTATTTTTTGGTCACATGTGAGGCATTGCCGTACTCGGGAGAAATTGGGGCACATATTTTGGGGTGCTTTTTCTCCTTCATACCTTCTGAAAATGAAAAATTTTGAGCCAGAACTGCATTTTTGTGTAAAAAAATGTAATTTTTCATTTTCACTGCCCACTTGTATCAAAATTGGTGAAACCCCTGGGGGTTTGAAATGTACACTATACCCCTAGATGAATTCCCTGAGGGGTGTACTTTGCAAAATGGGGTGACTTGTGGGGGGGTTCCACTGTATTGGTGCAACATAGCACCCACCATTCATTCCACCAAAATCTGTGCTGCAAAATCCAAAAATCACTCCTTCCCTTCTGAGTCCTGCCATGCACCCAACTGGTATTTTTTGGTCACATGTGAGGCATTGCCGTACTCGGGAGAAATTGGGGCACAGATTTTGGGGTGCTTTTTCTCCTTCATACCTTCTGAAAATGAAAAATTTTGAGCCAGAACTGCATTTTTGTGTAAAAAAATGTAATTTTTCATTTTCACTGCCCAGTTGTATCAAAATTGGTGAAACCCCTGGGGGTTTGAAATGTACACTATACCCCTAGATGAATTCCCTGAGGGGTGTAGTTTGCAAAATGGGGTCACTTGTGGGGGGGTTCCACTGTATTGGTGCTTGGGGGGTTTTGCTAATGCGACATAGCACCCACCAAAATTCCACCAGAATCTGAGCTGCAAAATCCAAAAATCACTCCTTCCCTTCTGAGTCCTGCCATGCACCCAACTGGTATTTTTTGGTCACATGTGAGGCATTGCCGTACTCGGGAGAAATTGGGGCACATATTTTGGGGTGCTTTTTCTCCTTCATACCTTCTGAAAATGAAAAATTTTGAGCCAGAACTGCATTTTTGTGTAAAAAAATGTAATTTTTCATTTTCACTGCCCACTTGTATCAAAATTGGTGAAACCCCTGGGGGTTTGAAATGTACACTATACCCCTAGATGAATTCCCTGAGGGGTGTACTTTGCAAAATGGGGTGACTTGTGGGGGGGTTCCACTGTATTGGTGCAACATAGCACCCACCATTCATTCCACCAAAATCTGTGCTGCAAAATCCAAAAATCACTCCTTCCCTTCTGAGTCCTGCCATGCACCCAACTGGTATTTTTTGGTCACATGTGAGGCATTGCCGTACTCGGGAGAAATTGGGGCACAGATTTTGGGGTGCTTTTTCTCCTTCATACCTTCTGAAAATGAAAAATTTTGAGCCAGAACTGCATTTTTGTGTAAAAAAATGTAATTTTTCATTTTCACTGCCCAGTTGTATCAAAATTGGTGAAACCCCTGGGGGTTTGAAATGTACACTATACCCCTAGATGAATTCCCTGAGGGGTGTAGTTTGCAAAATGGGGTCACTTGTGGGGGGGTTCCACTGTATTGGTGCTTGGGGGGTTTTGCTAATGCGACATAGCACCCACCAAAATTCCACCAGAATCTGAGCTGCAAAATCCAAAAATCACTCCTTCCCTTCTGAGTCCTGCCATGCACCCAACTGGTATTTTTTGGTCACATGTGAGGCATTGCCGTACTCGGGAGAAATTGGGGCACATATTTTGGGGTGCTTTTTCTCCTTCATACCTTCTGAAAATGAAAAATTTTGAGCCAGAACTGCATTTTTGTGTAAAAAAATGTAATTTTTCATTTTCACTGCCCACTTGTATCAAAATTGGTGAAACCCCTGGGGGTTTGAAATGTACACTATACCCCTAGATGAATTCCCTGAGGGGTGTACTTTGCAAAATGGGGTGACTTGTGGGGGGGTTCCACTGTATTGGTGCAACATAGCACCCACCATTCATTCCACCAAAATCTGTGCTGCAAAATCCAAAAATCACTCCTTCCCTTCTGAGTCCTGCCATGCACCCAACTGGTATTTTTTGGTCACATGTGAGGCATTGCCGTACTCGGGAGAAATTGGGGCACAGATTTTGGGGTGCTTTTTCTCCTTCATACCTTCTGAAAATGAAAAATTTTGAGCCAGAACTGCATTTTTGTGTAAAAAAATGTAATTTTTCATTTTCACTGCCCAGTTGTATCAAAATTGGTGAAACCCCTGGGGGTTTGAAATGTACACTATACCCCTAGATGAATTCCCTGAGGGGTGTAGTTTGCAAAATGGGGTCACTTGTGGGGGGGTTCCACTGTATTGGTGCTTGGGGGGTCTTGCTAATGCGACATAGCACCCACCAAAATTCCACCAGAATCTGAGCTGCAAAATCCAAAAATCACTCCTTCCCTTCTGAGTCCTGCCATGCACCCAACTGGTATTTTTTGGTCACATGTGAGGCATTGCCGTACTCGGGAGAAATTGGGGCACAGATTTTGGGGTGCTTTTTCTCCTTCATACCTTCTGAAAATGAAAAATTTTGAGCCAGAACTGCATTTTTGTGTAAAAAAATGTAATTTTTCATTTTCACTGCCCAGTTGTATCAAAATTGGTGAAACCCCTGGGGGTTTGAAATGTACACTATACCCCTAGATGAATTCCCTGAGGGGTGTAGTTTGCAAAATGGGGTCACTTGTGGGGGGGTTCCACTGTATTGGTGCTTGGGGGGTTTTGCTAATGCGACATAGCACCCACCAAAATTCCACCAGAATCTGAGCTGCAAAATCCAAAAATCACTCCTTCCCTTCTGAGTCCTGCCATGCACCCAACTGGTATTTTTTGGTCACATGTGAGGCATTGCCGTACTCGGGAGAAATTGGGGCACATATTTTGGGGTGCTTTTTCTCCTTCATACCTTCTGAAAATGAAAAATTTTGAGCCAGAACTGCATTTTTGTGTAAAAAAATGTAATTTTTCATTTTCACTGCCCACTTGTATCAAAATTGGTGAAACCCCTGGGGGTTTGAAATGTACACTATACCCCTAGATGAATTCCCTGAGGGGTGTACTTTGCAAAATGGGGTGACTTGTGGGGGGGTTCCACTGTATTGGTGCAACATAGCACCCACCATTCATTCCACCAAAATCTGTGCTGCAAAATCCAAAAATCACTCCTTCCCTTCTGAGTCCTGCCATGCACCCAACTGGTATTTTTTGGTCACATGTGAGGCATTGCCGTACTCGGGAGAAATTGGGGCACAGATTTTGGGGTGCTTTTTCTCCTTCATACCTTCTGAAAATGAAAAATTTTGAGCCAGAACTGCATTTTTGTGTAAAAAAATGTAATTTTTCATTTTCACTGCCCAGTTGTATCAAAATTGGTGAAACCCCTGGGGGTTTGAAATGTACACTATACCCCTAGATGAATTCCCTGAGGGGTGTAGTTTGCAAAATGGGGTCACTTGTGGGGGGGTTCCACTGTATTGGTGCTTGGGGGGTCTTGCTAATGCGACATAGCACCCACCAAAATTCCACCAGAATCTGAGCTGCAAAATCCAAAAATCACTCCTTCCCTTCTGAGTCCTGCCATGCACCCAACTGGTATTTTTTGGTCACATGTGAGGCATTGCCATACTCGGGAGAAATTGGGGCACAGATTTTGGGGTGCTTTTTCTCCTTCATACCTTCTGAAAATGAAAAATTTTGAGCCAGAACTGCATTTTTGTGTAAAAAAATGTAATTTTTCATTTTCACTGCCCACTTGTATCAAAATTGGTGAAACCCCTGGGGGTTTGAAATGTACACTATACCCCTAGATGAATTCCCTGAGGGGTGTAGTTTGCAAAATGGGGTCACTTGTGGGGGGGTTCCACTGTATTGGTGCTTGGGGGGTTTTGCTAATGCGACATAGCACCCACCAAAATTCCACCAGAATCTGAGCCGCAAAATCCAAAAATCACTCCTTCCCTTCTGAGTCCTGCCATGCACCCAACTGGTATTTTTTGGTCACATGTGAGGCATTGCCGTACTCGGGAGAAATTGGGGCACATATTTTGGGGTGCTTTTTCTCCTTCATACCTTCTGAAAATGAAAAATTTTGAGCCAGAACTGCATTTTTGTGTAAAAAAATGTAATTTTTCATTTTCACTGCCCACTTGTATCAAAATTGGTGAAACCCCTGGGGGTTTGAAATGTACACTATACCCCTAGATGAATTCCCTGAGGGGTGTACTTTGCAAAATGGGGTGACTTGTGGGGGGGTTCCACTGTATTGGTGCAACATAGCACCCACCATTCATTCCACCAAAATCTGTGCTGCAAAATCCAAAAATCACTCCTTCCCTTCTGAGTCCTGCCATGCACCCAACTGGTATTTTTTGGTCACATGTGAGGCATTGCCGTACTCGGGAGAAATTGGGGCACAGATTTTGGGGTGCTTTTTCTCCTTCATACCTTCTGAAAATGAAAAATTTTGAGCCAGAACTGCATTTTTGTGTAAAAAAATGTAATTTTTCATTTTCACTGCCCAGTTGTATCAAAATTGGTGAAACCCCTGGGGGTTTGAAATGTACACTATACCCCTAGATGAATTCCCTGAGGGGTGTAGTTTGCAAAATGGGGTCACTTGTGGGGGGGTTCCACTGTATTGGTGCTTGGGGGGTCTTGCTAATGCGACATAGCACCCACCAAAATTCCACCAGAATCTGAGCTGCAAAATCCAAAAATCACTCCTTCCCTTCTGAGTCCTGCCATGCACCCAACTGGTATTTTTTGGTCACATGTGAGGCATTGCCGTACTCGGGAGAAATTGGGGCACAGATTTTGGGGTGCTTTTTCTTCTTCATACCTTCTGAAAATGAAAAATTTTGAGCCAGAACTGCATTTTTGTGTAAAAAAATGTAATTTTTCATTTTCACTGCCCACTTGTATCAAAATTGGTGAAACCCCTGGGGGTTTGAAATGTACACTATACCCCTAGATGAATTCCCTGAGGGGTGTACTTTGCAAAATGGGGTGACTTGTGGGGGGGTTCCACTGTATTGGTGCAACATAGCACCCACCATTCATTCCACCAAAATCTGTGCTGCAAAATCCAAAAATCACTCCTTCCCTTCTGAGTCCTGCCATGCACCCAACTGGTATTTTTTGGTCACATGTGAGGCATTGCCGTACTCGGGAGAAATTGGGGCACAGATTTTGGGGTGCTTTTTCTCCTTCATACCTTCTGAAAATGAAAAATTTTGAGCCAGAACTGCATTTTTGTGTAAAAAAATGTAATTTTTCATTTTCACTGCCCACTTGTATCAAAATTGGTGAAACCCCTGGGGGTTTGAAATGTACACTATACCCCTAGATGAATTCCCTGAGGGGTGTAGTTTGCAAAATGGGGTCACTTGTGGGGGGGTTCCACTGTATTGGTGCTTGGGGGGTCTTGCTAATGCGACATAGCACCCACCAAAATTCCACCAGAATCTGAGCTGCAAAATCCAAAAATCACTCCTTCCCTTCTGAGTCCTGCCATGCACTCAACTGGTATTTTTTGGTCACATGTGAGGCATTGCCGTACTCGGGAGAAATTGGGGCACAGATTTTGGGGTGCTTTTTCTCCTTCATACCTTCTGAAAATGAAAAATTTTGAGCCAGAACTGCATTTTTGTGTAAAAAAATGTAATATTTCATTTTCACTGCCCAGTTGTATCAAAATTGGTGAAACCCCTGGGGGTTTGAAATGTACACTATACCCCTAGATGAATTCCCTGAGGGGTGTAGTTTGCAAAATGGGGTCACTTGTGGGGGGGTTCCACTGTATTGGTGCTTGGGGGGTCTTGCTAATGCGACATAGCACCCACCAAAATTCCACCAGAATCTGAGCTGCAAAATCCAAAAATCACTCCTTCCCTTCTGAGTCCTGCCATGCACCCAACTGGTATTTTTTGGTCACATGTGAGGCATTGCCGTACTCGGGAGAAATTGGGGCACAGATTTTGGGGTGCTTTTTCTCCTTCATACCTTCTGAAAATGAAAAATTTTGAGCCAGAACTGCATTTTTGTGTAAAAAAATGTAATTTTTCATTTTCACTGCCCAGTTGTATCAAAATTGGTGAAACCCCTGGGGGTTTGAAATGTACACTATACCCCTAGATGAATTCCCTGAGGGGTGTAGTTTGCAAAATGGGGTCACTTGTGGGGGGGTTCCACTGTATTGGTGCTTGGGGGGTCTTGCTAATGCGACATAGCACCCACCAAAATTCCACCAGAATCTGAGCTGCAAAATCCAAAAATCACTCCTTCCCTTCTGAGTCCTGCCATGCACCCAACTGGTATTTTTTGGTCACATGTGAGGCATTGCCGTACTCGGGAGAAATTGGGGCACAGATTTTGGGGTGCTTTTTCTCCTTCATACCTTCTGAAAATGAAAAATTTTGAGCCAGAACTGCATTTTTGTGTAAAAAAATGTAATTTTTCATTTTCACTGCCCAGTTGTATCAAAATTGGTGAAACCCCTGGGGGTTTGAAATGTACACTATACCCCTAGATGAATTCCCTGAGGGGTGTAGTTTGCAAAATGGGGTCACTTGTGGGGGGGTTCCACTGTATTGGTGCTTGGGAGGTCTTGCTAATGCGACATAGCACCCACCAAAATTCCACCAGAATCTGAGCTGCAAAATCCAAAAATCACTCCTTCCCTTCTGAGTCCTGCCATGCACCCAACTGGTATTTTTTGGTCACATGTGAGGCATTGCCGTACTCGGGAGAAATTGGGGCACAGATTTTGGGGTGCTTTTTCTCCTTCATACCTTCTGAAAATGAAAAATTTTGAGCCAGAACTGCATTTTTGTGTAAAAAAATGTAATTTTTCATTTTCACTGCCCAGTTGTATCAAAATTGGTGAAACCCCTGGGGGTTTGAAATGTACACTATACCCCTAGATGAATTCCCTGAGGGGTGTAGTTTGCAAAATGGGGTCACTTGTGGGGGGGTTCCACTGTATTGGTGCTTGGGGGGTTTTGCTAATGCGACATAGCACCCACCAAAATTCCACCAGAATCTGAGCTGCAAAATCCAAAAATCACTCCTTCCCTTCTGAGTCCTGCCATGCACCCAACTGGTATTTTTTGGTCACATGTGAGGCATTGCCGTACTCGGGAGAAATTGGGGCACATATTTTGGGGTGCTTTTTCTCCTTCATACCTTCTGAAAATGAAAAATTTTGAGCCAGAACTGCATTTTTGTGTAAAAAAATGTAATTTTTCATTTTCACTGCCCACTTGTATCAAAATTGGTGAAACCCCTGGGGGTTTGAAATGTACACTATACCCCTAGATGAATTCCCTGAGGGGTGTACTTTGCAAAATGGGGTGACTTGTGGGGGGGTTCCACTGTATTGGTGCAACATAGCACCCACCATTCATTCCACCAAAATCTGTGCTGCAAAATCCAAAAATCACTCCTTCCCTTCTGAGTCCTGCCATGCACCCAACTGGTATTTTTTGGTCACATGTGAGGCATTGCCGTACTCGGGAGAAATTGGGGCACAGATTTTGGGGTGCTTTTTCTCCTTCATACCTTCTGAAAATGAAAAATTTTGAGCCAGAACTGCATTTTTGTGTAAAAAAATGTAATTTTTCATTTTCACTGCCCAGTTGTATCAAAATTGGTGAAACCCCTGGGGGTTTGAAATGTACACTATACCCCTAGATGAATTCCCTGAGGGGTGTAGTTTGCAAAATGGGGTCACTTGTGGGGGGGTTCCACTGTATTGGTGCTTGGGGGGTCTTGCTAATGCGACATAGCACCCACCAAAATTCCACCAGAATCTGAGCTGCAAAATCCAAAAATCACTCCTTCCCTTCTGAGTCCTGCCATGCACCCAACTGGTATTTTTTGGTCACATGTGAGGCATTGCCGTACTCGGGAGAAATTGGGGCACAGATTTTGGGGTGCTTTTTCTCCTTCATACCTTCTGAAAATGAAAAATTTTGAGCCAGAACTGCATTTTTGTGTAAAAAAATGTAATTTTTCATTTTCACTGCCCAGTTGTATCAAAATTGGTGAAACCCCTGGGGGTTTGAAATGTACACTATACCCCTAGATGAATTCCCTGAGGGGTGTAGTTTGCAAAATGGGGTCACTTGTGGGGGGGTTCCACTGTATTGGTGCTTGGGGGGTTTTGCTAATGCGACATAGCACCCACCAAAATTCCACCAGAATCTGAGCTGCAAAATCCAAAAATCACTCCTTCCCTTCTGAGTCCTGCCATGCACCCAACTGGTATTTTTTGGTCACATGTGAGGCATTGCCGTACTCGGGAGAAATTGGGGCACATATTTTGGGGTGCTTTTTCTCCTTCATACCTTCTGAAAATGAAAAATTTTGAGCCAGAACTGCATTTTTGTGTAAAAAAATGTAATTTTTCATTTTCACTGCCCACTTGTATCAAAATTGGTGAAACCCCTGGGGGTTTGAAATGTACACTATACCCCTAGATGAATTCCCTGAGGGGTGTACTTTGCAAAATGGGGTGACTTGTGGGGGGGTTCCACTGTATTGGTGCAACATAGCACCCACCATTCATTCCACCAAAATCTGTGCTGCAAAATCCAAAAATCACTCCTTCCCTTCTGAGTCCTGCCATGCACCCAACTGGTATTTTTTGGTCACATGTGAGGCATTGCCGTACTCGGGAGAAATTGGGGCACAGATTTTGGGGTGCTTTTTCTCCTTCATACCTTCTGAAAATGAAAAATTTTGAGCCAGAACTGCATTTTTGTGTAAAAAAATGTAATTTTTCATTTTCACTGCCCAGTTGTATCAAAATTGGTGAAACCCCTGGGGGTTTGAAATGTACACTATACCCCTAGATGAATTCCCTGAGGGGTGTAGTTTGCAAAATGGGGTCACTTGTGGGGGGGTTCCACTGTATTGGTGCTTGGGGGGTCTTGCTAATGCGACATAGCACCCACCAAAATTCCACCAGAATCTGAGCTGCAAAATCCAAAAATCACTCCTTCCCTTCTGAGTCCTGCCATGCACCCAACTGGTATTTTTTGGTCACATGTGAGGCATTGCCGTACTCGGGAGAAATTGGGGCACAGATTTTGGGGTGCTTTTTCTCCTTCATACCTTCTGAAAATGAAAAATTTTGAGCCAGAACTGCATTTTTGTGTAAAAAAATGTAATTTTTCATTTTCACTGCCCAGTTGTATCAAAATTGGTGAAACCCCTGGGGGTTTGAAATGTACACTATACCCCTAGATGAATTCCCTGAGGGGTGTAGTTTGCAAAATGGGGTCACTTGTGGGGGGGTTCCACTGTATTGGTGCTTGGGGGGTTTTGCTAATGCGACATAGCACCCACCAAAATTCCACCAGAATCTGAGCTGCAAAATCCAAAAATCACTCCTTCCCTTCTGAGTCCTGCCATGCACCCAACTGGTATTTTTTGGTCACATGTGAGGCATTGCCGTACTCGGGAGAAATTGGGGCACATATTTTGGGGTGCTTTTTCTCCTTCATACCTTCTGAAAATGAAAAATTTTGAGCCAGAACTGCATTTTTGTGTAAAAAAATGTAATTTTTCATTTTCACTGCCCACTTGTATCAAAATTGGTGAAACCCCTGGGGGTTTGAAATGTACACTATACCCCTAGATGAATTCCCTGAGGGGTGTACTTTGCAAAATGGGGTGACTTGTGGGGGGGTTCCACTGTATTGGTGCAACATAGCACCCACCATTCATTCCACCAAAATCTGTGCTGCAAAATCCAAAAATCACTCCTTCCCTTCTGAGTCCTGCCATGCACCCAACTGGTATTTTTTGGTCACATGTGAGGCATTGCCGTACTCGGGAGAAATTGGGGCACAGATTTTGGGGTGCTTTTTCTCCTTCATACCTTCTGAAAATGAAAAATTTTGAGCCAGAACTGCATTTTTGTGTAAAAAAATGTAATTTTTCATTTTCACTGCCCAGTTGTATCAAAATTGGTGAAACCCCTGGGGGTTTGAAATGTACACTATACCCCTAGATGAATTCCCTGAGGGGTGTAGTTTGCAAAATGGGGTCACTTGTGGGGGGGTTCCACTGTATTGGTGCTTGGGGGGTCTTGCTAATGCGACATAGCACCCACCAAAATTCCACCAGAATCTGAGCTGCAAAATCCAAAAATCACTCCTTCCCTTCTGAGTCCTGCCATGCACCCAACTGGTATTTTTTGGTCACATGTGAGGCATTGCCGTACTCGGGAGAAATTGGGGCACAGATTTTGGGGTGCTTTTTCTCCTTCATACCTTCTGAAAATGAAAAATTTTGAGCCAGAACTGCATTTTTGTGTAAAAAAATGTAATTTTTCATTTTCACTGCCCACTTGTATCAAAATTGGTGAAACCCCTGGGGGTTTGAAATGTACACTATACCCCTAGATGAATTCCCTGAGGGGTGTAGTTTGCAAAATGGGGTCACTTGTGGGGGGGTTCCACTGTATTGGTGCTTGGGGGGTTTTGCTAATGCGACATAGCACCCACCAAAATTCCACCAGAATCTGAGCCGCAAAATCCAAAAATCACTCCTTCCCTTCTGAGTCCTGCCATGCACCCAACTGGTATTTTTTGGTCACATGTGAGGCATTGCCGTACTCGGGAGAAATTGGGGCACATATTTTGGGGTGCTTTTTCTCCTTCATACCTTCTGAAAATGAAAAATTTTGAGCCAGAACTGCATTTTTGTGTAAAAAAATGTAATTTTTCATTTTCACTGCCCACTTGTATCAAAATTGGTGAAACCCCTGGGGGTTTGAAATGTACACTATACCCCTAGATGAATTCCCTGAGGGGTGTACTTTGCAAAATGGGGTGACTTGTGGGGGGGTTCCACTGTATTGGTGCAACATAGCACCCACCATTCATTCCACCAAAATCTGTGCTGCAAAATCCAAAAATCACTCCTTCCCTTCTGAGTCCTGCCATGCACCCAACTGGTATTTTTTGGTCACATGTGAGGCATTGCCGTACTCGGGAGAAATTGGGGCACAGATTTTGGGGTGCTTTTTCTCCTTCATACCTTCTGAAAATGAAAAATTTTGAGCCAGAACTGCATTTTTGTGTAAAAAAATGTAATTTTTCATTTTCACTGCCCAGTTGTATCAAAATTGGTGAAACCCCTGGGGGTTTGAAATGTACACTATACCCCTAGATGAATTCCCTGAGGGGTGTAGTTTGCAAAATGGGGTCACTTGTGGGGGGGTTCCACTGTATTGGTGCTTGGGGGGTCTTGCTAATGCGACATAGCACCCACCAAAATTCCACCAGAATCTGAGCTGCAAAATCCAAAAATCACTCCTTCCCTTCTGAGTCCTGCCATGCACCCAACTGGTATTTTTTGGTCACATGTGAGGCATTGCCGTACTCGGGAGAAATTGGGGCACAGATTTTGGGGTGCTTTTTCTTCTTCATACCTTCTGAAAATGAAAAATTTTGAGCCAGAACTGCATTTTTGTGTAAAAAAATGTAATTTTTCATTTTCACTGCCCACTTGTATCAAAATTGGTGAAACCCCTGGGGGTTTGAAATGTACACTATACCCCTAGATGAATTCCCTGAGGGGTGTAGTTTGCAAAATGGGGTCACTTGTGGGGGGGTTCCTAACTTTTAGCATCTTATGGTGCCTAGAAACCTACATGGTGCCTAAAAAATAATCTCATAAAAAGGAGGCTCCAAAATCAAGTAGGTGCTCCTTCTATTATGAAGCCTGTGGTTTGGTCAACGTGCACACTAGGGCCACATATAGGATATTTTTGAAAACAAAAGAATTGGGGGAATCAATTTTTAGTCACATTTCTCTAGTAAAATCTACTGTATTCGTTAGAAAAATGTATTAAAATTGAAACTCTGCAAAAAAAAAGAAATTTTGAAATTTCACCTACACTTTGTTTTAATTCCTGTGAAACACCTAAAGGGTTAACAAACTTCCAAAATGCTGTTTTGAATACTGTGAGGGGTGCAGTTTTTGAAATGGCATCATTTATGGGGGTGTCTCACATACAAGTCCCTCAAAGTCACATCAGAACTGAACTGGTCCCTAAAAAAATCAGTGTTTGAAATTTTCTTGAAAATTTGAGAATTTGCTAGTCATATCTGAAGCCTCCTAGTGTCCAAAAAAATTAAAAGGAAGTTGAAATAATGATTGCAACATAAAGTAGACATATGGTCTTTGTTAGTTATTAACTATTTTGAGTGGTATGATTATTTGTCTCACAAGCAGAAAATGTGACATTTTGCATATTGCTAAATTTTCCATTTTTTCACGATATTTTGGTATTTTTCACAAAAAAACACAGACTGTATCGACCAAAATTTACCACTAACTTGAAGTACAATGTGTCACGAGAAAACAATCTCAAAATCACTGGGATAAGTAAAAGCAAAAAAAAGTTATCCCCACTTAAGTGAGACATGTCAGATTTGAAAAAAAGGGCTCTGTCATGAAGGCACAAACTGGCTCTGTCATGAAGGGGTTAAGCTGTTGTAATTGATAGCAACAGTTGCTGCTGCATGAAAATTTTTTTTTTACTTGGCTATTGATAATTAGATGCAGAGAATTTCCCCCAATCTGGTGCACATGGCGTAGATAATAAACTATAGCTACTATGTGAAAAATAACTCAATTGCGGCACATGTATCTTTACAAGAAATTTTGCAGGCCTAAATTATCATTGAGGCTTTTTGGATGGAGCGTGTCTAAATTGAAGATCCATTCTGATTCCAGTTGTAATAGGAGCTTCGTCCGGTTGACTCCCCGGATGGAAGCTGGTACGTGATCTAGATCTTGTATCTAAGGGTGGCCATGCCGTGATTCCTATAAGCAAAGTGTCGGGTCATCGGTTGGTCACTGGTGCCAGGATTGGAGTGCTGCCAGGAAGGCACTGCGATGTTGTGCCTTCCTTATTTTAAAAGAGCAGTCGGTCTTACCAACAAAGTACAAGCCACATGGGCAAAATAGGACATTTGCCATGAATTTCATGGAACAGGTCAATGGCCACTTGATTAAAAAATTTTTTACCTGTGTATGGATTTATCATTTCTTTGCAAGAAGTTAAAACAGTACAGGTGCTATACCCTAAGCAATGAAAGCATCCTATTTTGGATGGCTTCATTGCCCTGCTATCAGCACGCATGTTGGTGAACTCTGTTTTGACCAATCTGTACTTTAAGTTAGGACTTTTTTTGTAATTACAACACGAAAAAATAGAACTACTAAATCAGGCGCAGATTTAAAAGTATTGCTTTAGATGAATATAAATCCCAATTCACTGGGTGTTTTGAATTGGTATATATATGCAGCTCCCAGCATGAACAACAATAATGCAAAAAAACAATACTTTAATGAGAGAGCATATATACCAATATATATGAACTTTATTAAAAAGACATTAAAAATACACAATTTAATAATAACTTTGAATAAACCTAATAGGTATGAGTTACCCTTTGAGCGATGTCCCTTATTAAATTGGCAGACAGGTGTGCACAGTCTCTAATTCAAAGTCTGGGACCTATAGCCAATATAGTCCGTTGAATAAATCAAGTATGTAATATTGATTAAGTTTCCAGAACATAAATCTCACCACATAATGAAAGAGTTATTGGTGGACATTAATGTTCTTGTAGTTCCACACAAATATAGCTGTTAATTGAAGAGGTCTTGGATCCGGAGCTTACCGGATCTTTGGAGTACCAGTGGGGCAATGACATAGGCTCCAATACTCATCTGCAGTATGCGGTCCTCAGTATTGGCACGGCAGATGTTTGGGGTGTGCCGATTCGGAGGGGGAGAGAGATCTTGATATCCGCCTGCAATTTGGAGCCCTCAGCGCCGCGCATCAGTTGCCTGACGGGTGCTGGAAAGTCACGCCGATCCTGACTTCTGCGGCCGCCGGGCTGATGACTGCTGCCGCGGCTGGATGATAAAGACCTGCAGTTCCCAGTGAATGTCAGCAAAGTGGCAATAGCGCTTCTGGGTGGCACAAAGGGAAACGGGGGCTCTTTCCTTGACGCGTTTCTCCGTCAATGTCGGACGGTTTCCTCAGAAGGTTTAAGAGCTAGTATTCTCTGTGTCTTTAAAAAGGCAACCCTGACCAATCGGCATGGGACTTTCTGTTACACACACCTGTGGCTTATTTAGCTTTTTGTCTCCAGGTGTGGCCATTCTATAAGATTCATACTCGTCATCTAATCTATGCTTTATTTCGTGTAACAAACTTTCTAGAAGTTTAAACGCCTGGAGAGAGGAGCACTTGCTTTTACAGAACTTGATTCTGAAATATTCCTTAGACATTATGGTAAAAATAAAGAAATGCCTTCTCATATGTTGCAGTTTGTAAGTCCGGCACTCCCCGCAGTATTATATCAGCGTGCCCTCCTTCGTGGAAGCTCCACCAAATATAGCAAAGTAAATGACACGCGTCAGTCCGGGTCTGGTGCAAAAAAGTTACTTTACTGTGTTACGGTCTACGCCGTTTCAGGCATCTGTTCGTCATCACGACCAACACAAACCGTGAATAAAGTAGTTTGTATATCAGAATCTGGATCTTCAGATCCACTTGATACAAATTTCCAAATTAACTGGTCAAATGCTTCTTCACCAATACTTAAAGTAGGATCTTATGGTTGGCCATTTCTCCACTAAACGTGAAACAGCAGGAAAAAGACAGCCACCTGGTTGGAACATGACGTAAGATTAGTTTGCCACTCTAACTAAAAAAGATCATGGAACTCCTTTAAAAGGGCTACATACAGTATTTTCAGGAATGGAAAATTACTTTAATGACCAAAACTTCCACATCCATTTCACCAAGACTTGATTAAGTCCATCTCACATACGAAACAATGTGAAATGGGCCAATATGACCCATTTCACATTATATATGGCCCCGTCGTCACCCCACGATTGACGCGAACCCGAAGCGTGGCGAACGCAGCGAGCCCGCGTGGGGCGGCGGTGCGCGTCCTCCGACCTTTTCATTCCCATACTATCCACGTCGGCGTGGAGTTGAGAATATAAAGTGTGGCGAGCCACTGAGCCCGAAGCATGGCGAGCGGACGCGTATACCTGTGAAGTTATACGCGTCCGCTCGCTACGCTCGCCACGCTTCAGGCTCGGTGGCTCGCCACACTTCGGGCTCGGTGGCTCGCCACACTTCGGGCTCGGTGGCTCGCCACACTTCGGGCTCGGTGGCTCGCCACACTTCGGGCTCGCTGCGCTCGCCACACTTTATATTCTCAACTCCACGCCGACGTGGATGTTAGGGGAATGAAAAGGTCGGAGGACGCGCACCGCTGTGCTCGCCACGCTTCGGGTTGGCGTCAATCGTGGCGTGGGGTTCAGGGTGTAAAATTGGGGGTCTAGGGAATATTTTACATTGAATCCAATGTAAAATCGGGTCCCAGGGACCCTATTCACATTTTATTCAATTTAAAAATTGGGTCAGTCGCGTCGGTCGATTTGGTCGCATGCGATGCGACCGACGCGATTTTTCCGACACGACCACCCCGATGTAAATCGGTGTGGCCGTGCTAGGAAACAAGTACCCCTAAAATTAATAAAAATTACAAAACACCCATTTATTTTTATTATCTTACCTGCTTGGATTGCTTTCAACATGGCTAAGCTGAGGGCACGAGTCACAGGATTTTGGAAATGAATCTTCCTGGGCAGGCTGAAGGCTGTGCTGAACGTGAACAAGATCTTAGACCTGTCTGTCCTTAACACACCGCTGCTGCAGTGTGCGTGTCTGGCACAGGCTGTCAATGCAAGAAAAAGAGGGCTATATAAATATATACACACACATATATACATATATATCTACTAGTTGCCCATAGCAACTAATGATGTTCTACTTTTTTTAGTACCTTCTATTAATTTATTTATATTTTAACAGTTATTTACACATATTCAGCAGCGCTTTACAGAAGATATTTGAAGATTCACATGAGTCTAGAAGATAATAGAATCTGGTTGCTATGGGCAACATCCGAGCTTCAATAGATCTCCCAACTTAGTAAATTTACCCCTACAAAATGAAATCGGGA
Organism: Crinia signifera; assembly: GCF_055691185.1. Lineage (NCBI taxonomy): Eukaryota > Metazoa > Chordata > Amphibia > Anura > Myobatrachidae > Crinia > Crinia signifera. The sequence continues at coordinate 446,180,358 of NC_139217.1, forward strand.
CCAAGATGACCCAGCACTGCACGCCTGTCACTACAGAGTTATCTTCCAATACTCATTCTTTTTTTTTTTAGTTCATTGCATAATTCAGGGGGATATCATAAGGTCTCAAGCTCTGTACACACTGACTGATGTGACTGCGCTGATTGATTCTGACTTAAGTCCGATCAGTGGCCACATCGCTTAGTGACCCATTTTCATCGGTGACCAGTGATGGTCACTGATTAGAACGGAGTCACTGCTGGGGGGAAGCCGCTGGTTGCAGGAGCCAATGCTAGTCATAAAGTTTGGCTTCCTAGGCCTTGTAATTAAGGGCCTTATTTTGGTTCATTCTTTCTGACAAAATCCTTCTTAGATGGACAAAACCATGTGCACTGCAGGGGGGGGCAGATGTAACATGTGCAGAGAGAATTAGATTTGGGTGAGTTATTTTGTTTCTGTGCAGGGAAAATATTGGCTGCTTTATTTTTAGACTGCAATATAGATCTCACTTTGAAGTAAAACCCCACCCAAATCTAATTCTCTCTACACATGTTACATCTGCCCCACCTGCAGTGCACATGGTTTTGCCCATCTAAGAAGGATTTTGTCAGAAAGAATGAACCAAAATAAGGCTCTAAGGAACTGTTGATGCGGTTCCCGGATAGGGACGTGGAGATAAGCATCCCTGATATTTAATGACATCAGGAACTCCCCTGACTCTATTCCGGCCACCACTGAACGAAAAAATTTGATCTTGAATCTGCGATAGGCAATAAAAAAATTCAAACCTATTAGGTTGAGGAGGAGCCATTTGACTTGGGTACCAGAAAAAGATTTAAATTAAATAAAAATTCTTCAGTCTCCCTTGAGACCAACGCCCCAGGATCTGACTCCTCTGGGCACTTTTTTCAAAGTATGAGGTCTGGATGGGGATGGGTGGGGAAGTAGCCAGTGATCTCAGATTTCTTAAAGTGTCGGCTCCTCCAGACCACAACCCAATCCCCATGATGGTATTAAGGATGCAGGAGAAATTCCTTTTCTCTGGGAAGACCCTTACAATACATGGAGCATGCGACTCATTAACAGGGTTTATGGACCTAAAAGGAAGGGGATATAATCTGCTTCCTTGCGCTATAGACCCCTGCACCTATCCCCATAGAGCAAATATAGGTTATTCAATACTACCATTTGCAGGTATTTGTCAATGCAATATTATGTTCATTCTGGCATCAGAACGGTGTCCTAACACGACAGAATGCCTATATTCCGTGCTGTAGCTGCACATGAAATACTCATTTTTTTACTCTGTTTTGTGAATAAGACCGTGTAACTGAAAAAGTTGCATGCAAGGATTCTTCTCTCTACCAAGTCATGGCATGGTGCAACGAGAAGGCTGTTTTACGGGCAAGGAGGCTAGATGCATGTAGACACATCTGTATACTGGTTTTAAGAACTTTCATTGTTTATTAAAGCAAAGGATAGTGCAGTTTTGCCTTACAATTATATATTTTTGTATGGTTGAACAATTGCAGCTTTAACTTTTCATGCTGGTTAATACATACTGTTAACATTACATTTCCTAGCTCATTCCTGAGCTAAGCCCCATTAATACTGTATATACAGGCCTAGCTGGACAATACCCCCCCCCCCCCCCCCCCCCATTAGTGCCATTGTCTCTTGCTCAGTGTTACCTACTACTCTTCTGTCTTTGTGTCATGACTATTATTTATTGCATCATACTTCAACGACCACGTGATCCTGCTTACCCCACAATATGCCCAGTACCAACCTCATGTGACCCATTTTTTTCTTATGCTGAGAATAACTCTCAAATCAGAATATCTGGTCATTATCTGGGTTGTAGTGCTGCTGTTACCACCAGGGGGCAGTAGTAGCTCTCACAAGTATTACACAGTACAGTTTAGCAATATATTTAATTCACTGGACAAACAAAACGCTTTGTACTCTTTTAACAGGCTATCAAAATAATAGGGCAATCACTGTGTACTTAGCACACCCATTACTACACAATGATTGCCTTATTTATAGAATATAAATGACCTACGAGACCCTCCATTACCACAGTGGTTTAAAAGCCTATTCCTTACCTATATACAGGTTGTGTTATTGCCATTATTATAATTGATTTAGCTTCTGGACAGTATGTACTATGCTAGTTTATTTTTGTGAACACTGTGAGGTTCGGGCAGCATCTTTTTTCTTGGCTGTGTCTCCCCAGATTCAAACTTACCAAGGAAGTGCTACGTATGGGGAAAAACCTCTATGTGAAATCCAACCCGCCACTTTGTATTTTGCATGCTTGTTCAATGCACTGTACAGTGGTACAATAAAACCTATATACCTGGTTTCCCCCCTTCTACCAGTGTAAGGTTATCGCCATTGAACCCTTAAACTCATGAATGCGGGACTGTGACAAGTTTTTGGGAATCCCTATTGAAAGTTTTTAGAATAATTAGTATGGAGGGGAGTGGGGGCAGATATCACTAGAACGGTTGACAGATGCACTGGTTCACTAGTCAGTGATCGGGAACTGTCACCCCCCCCCCCCCCCCCCAACTGTACTGTCAATATCAAACTGATTGTGAAATATTTATTTAAATCAGAATCAACTTTATTGGTCATGTGTTCAACTATATACTGTACTTTAAGTGCTCACATAGATATACAAACAACAAATTCAAACTAGCATACATAATATAAAACCATACTTAAAAATGTCTATAATTAAAACATCATACATTGCAGCAGATTATACATAACCATTCAAATCAACTGTTCCGTAGGCATATTAAGTTCTTTAGAGGCTTCCTGGAGGACCAGCTCTTTAGCGCCTTCCTGATGGCAGCAATTTAATGAAGTCACAGTCTGGATGATAGTGATCCCCTGCAGTTCTTTGAGCGCTTTCTTAGCCTAGTCAAGTACATCTCCTTAACAGGAGGGAGACCCCTTCCTAATAAATCATATCTTCTATCCTTGCCACCCTTTGTTGCCTGGCTGAACCAAACCATAATCGAGGTACACAAAACAGAGTCAAATAGGCACTGCCTGAGGAATACTAAACTTCTTAAGCTGCTGGCACAAATACAGCCTCTGATGCACCTTTTGAGAAGTTTTACAGGTTGTGCCCCATAGTCTTTAATAGAAATAGTTATATTGTGGGATTCTCCTAAAGGGCCCTACATAAGGAGAGATTTATGCCAGAGATTCATAACGGGAGATTCAGCATGAGAGATTTCCCTTAAACTGAATTTTTCAGATAATGACCCCCCACACATACAGATTTGTGCCAGAGATTCATAATGGGAGATTCAGCATGATTCAAATCTTCAAAAAACTTCAGGGGAATAAAAAAAAAATATTCAAATGTAAATAAGGGGTTGGAATAAAGCCTTGGGGAGTGTCGTCTGCTTTGTCTATATATTCCTCCGGCCGGACAGTCTCACTGCAGTCACAGTTGGAGAGCTATTGCATTTGGTGGACATGGAGCAGCAAGCACGATGAAGGGAGGGAGAGAAGACTTTATCGCTCGTGCTGGGTGAAGCAATGGCTGCAGCTCAGGGAGACACGGGCCCTTATTCTGATCGGTGCGTACTTTCCCGAATTCTTTCAGTGCGGTCCGCACGCCACGCTGTGCGGTGGCGTACGGCCAACGTCCGTAGAAACGCCCACGTGTCCTCCGCATTTGGACGGACTCACTCTTTAAGAACAGGCCGTGTGTACGGACGACATACAAACCGTGCGTGTGCGGTGGAAACGTATAGATTCTGCACGGTCTTCCCGCACAAGCACGGTCTTACCGCGTCAGAACGTACGGGAAGCTGTCCGTACGCACCGATGCGGAGTATTTACGCTCAATCCCACACGTTTTTACTGAGTACACACAGCGATCACATGACCCACTTAGGCAATTAGGCAACCTGATGAAAAAGGGATTGTTATCAATTGGAATCAATTAAATGCTCATCTATACTGACCCACATTCCTACTACATTCATTACACACATTAACCCTTACAGCATGTGACCCTAACATACATCTATATACACTATTTACATTTTGCTTATTTTAAACAAGTTACACATATACTTTTGCATGTTAGAAAAAAACACTGACAACTTTGAACTTTAAATAACTATTTATTAATACAAAGAACCAATGTAGTACCAAATAATGTCCCAAAAAATTAATTAGGCCCATCTATGAGCCGGTCCATTTCGGCAATAATCTGCCGCATGTGGGCTCTAATTCTTCGGAGGGCCCCACGGAGACCATCCTCTGCTTGGGCAGGCTCATCTGTGGACGAAATACAAAAGGAAAAATTAATAATGATATTCATGCATACATTTAACATATTCATACCTACATTTTAAACATGCACCGTGACAGGTGTGTGTGTATATTTATATATATCTATATATATATATAGATATAGATATATATATAGAGACACATATATAACTATATATATGACACATACACCTATACATACATGCATACATACTACATGGAAAGCCAGATTTTTGCCCTATACCCTTTACTCTGTAGAACACCTCACAGTCAAAGTTCAGTGTCTGTTATATGATGGAGCCTGGCTGGGGAGTTACACAACTCTCAGGAATGCACAGTACATTGGTGCAATCAAGCATGGCTTGCCTGCTGATGGTCTGCTCCAGAAATCATTGTCATAATGCCAGTTAGGGGAAGCTGCAGCACTAACCCACTCCCATGCTCAAAAGCATTACTAAGACCAAATCAACACACAATTATGGTGCAAAACATACATGCAGACCGCAGGGGGTGGTTAGCTAGAGGAGGGCCCAGGGGCACTGACCACTTGTTACTCCAGTCTAAGCCACGCCTGTCCATACTCAATTTATGCCATACTGAATCTAGTTTACAAAGATCAATCACCAGTAAACTCTACTCACCTATATGAGGCAATGTTGGAAAAATGGGGAAAGGGGGAGGGGATGGGGGCCAGGTGCACAGGACTGATTTGCTAGCAGGTAAGAAGGTTAAACTCCAGTCAACATGTGAGTGAGTAAATTATGTTATAATCTCGTTGTGGAGGTGCTCCCGGGGAGTATGGTAAGTACAATTGGAAACGGGTTGATATTCAAGGGAGAATATCAGGAAAGAAACTCCCGGGTGGGGCACTGCCTTCTATAATATAAACGTATCAGTCTAAAATATCAACTTTATTAATACTAAAATTGATCCTGTTATTGGATCAAGAGACAGTTTTAGTATTAATAAAGTTGATATTTTAGACTGATACGTTTATATTATAGAAGGCAGTGCCCCACCCGGGAGTTTCTTTCCTGATATTCTCCCTTGAATATCAACCCGTTTCCACCTATATGAGGCTACAGATTGTATGCTTGCAGCAGAGACATGTAACCCTTACATGAGCAAGTCATCCCTTTCTTCCAGGATACAAATTAACTACACAGGTTCAGTGGCACTTAAAATCGACATGAAAGCCATCCGCACAACCTGTGTCATTAATATGTGTCCAGGATGAAAGGGATGGTTTGCCCACCCTATCTAACCCCTAAGTGTGTCTGTTGCTACCCAGTTTGTTTTATCACTTTTTAGTATTGAAAAAAACAATTGAATCACCAGTGCTACAAAGCAAATAGAAGATGACAAAAGGAATAATTAATCTTTATCGATACATACCAATTTCAGGTGCCTGCACCACCTCACAGGCCTCCTCTTCTCCTGTGGACTCCACATGTGGCACCTCCTCCTCTTCTGCCACCTCGTCCTCCACTGCCACCACCTCCGCTGCCCAGACCTCCTCCTCCACTTCCTCCCTTTCCTCTTCCGCCACTTCCTCCCTTTCCTCTTCCGCCACTTCCTCCCTTTCCTCTTCCTCCGCCACCCCTTCTTCACTGGCAATCTCCTCCGCCATGACTGCCTCCGCATCCTCCTGGGCCTGGGAGGCCTCTGTGTCTTCGCGGGCCTGTCTTGCTCGTTCCTGTGCTGTGTTTGGAAAAAGACAAAAAAGTGCCAATTAGTGGTAATTTGTATTAAGCCTTATCAACCTATAAATGCAAAGGTTATAAGTACTGATAATTGTACAGCCAAACAGCTCCTTAGTGGCCTTTACAAAACACAGCCTGTAACATGGCAGGTATGCTGTGACATTTGGGCCATTGTAAGCATCACAAGCATTAATCCTACACAATGACATATTTTATCACCATTACAGGGTGGTGTCAAACAGGAAGTAGCACACATATAGTGTATGCCATGTTTCACTCATGATCAGGCTGGTGACCTTATTGCCTTAAATAAGGTCATGTAAGCAATCATGTACAAATGGCCATTTAACCCCTTCCCGACAATTGACGTACATTTACGTCATGGTCGGGAAGTACTTCCCGACACATGGCATAAATGTACGTCATGGATGTAAACTGTCACCGCGTCTATAGACGCGGTGACAGTTTGGAGATGTCTGCTGTCCCTGACAGCAGACATCCCCCCTCGCCGCCCGGGTGGGGCAGGGATGCCCCCCCCGGTCGGCGATCGCTGTGATTGGCTGTTCAAATGTGAACAGCCAATCACAGCTATTTCTGTGTTACCGGCGGCTATGCCGCTCGGTAACACAGAAAACGGTGGTGATCGGTGCTGTTAAGTACAGCACCGATCCGCGGACACCCCCTCCCTCCCACCCGGCAGCACTATGTGCTTACCCGGCACCCGGCAGCCGCTCTCCTCCCTCTGCTATGCGCCGCAGCGCTGCCTCCCCCCTCCCTCCCCCCGCCAGCAGCAGCAGCACTAGGGACAGTGTAAAAATGAAAAAAATAAAATGAAATGATTATATATATATATATATATATATATATATATATATATATATATATGTGTGTGTGTGTGTATATACACACACACACACATATATATATATATATATATATATGTGTATGTGTGTATATACACACACATATATATATATATATATATATGTGTGTATATACATACATATATATATATATATATATATATATATATATACAGATAGATATTCCCGACCGAAGACGTATATATACGTCATGGTCGGGAGGTACTTCCCGACCGAAGACGTATATATACGTCATGGTTTTAAACTGTCACCGCGTCCATAGACGCGGTGACAGTTTGGAGATGTCTGCTGTCCCTGAGCCCCGGTCGGCGATCGCTGCGATTGGCTGTTCAAATGTGAACAGCCAATTGCAGCGGTTTCTGTGTTACCGGCGGCTAAGCCGCTCGGTAACAGTGATCGGTGGTGATCGGTGCTGTTAAGTACAGCACCGATCACCACCGATCGCCAGCCCCCCCCCCCCCTCCCACCCGGCAGTCCCCCCTCCCACCCACCCGGCTGCCGCAGTGCCAGCACCCCTCCCACCCCCCCACCAGCCGCAGCGCCAGACCCCCTCCAAAATCTGGTGAGCAAAATGGGGTCACATGTGGGGGGGTTCCACTGTATTGGTGCTTCCGGGGTCTTGCTAATGCGACATAGCACCCACCATTCATTCCACCACCAAATATCACTCCTTCCCTTCTGAGTCCTGCCATGCACCCAACTGGTATTTTTTGGTCTCATGTGAGGCATTGCCATACTCGGGAGAAATTGGGGCACAGATTTTGGCGTGCTTTGTCTCCTTCATTCCTTGTGAAAATGAAAAACTTTGAGCCAGAACTGCATTTTTGTGTAAAAAAGTAAATTTTTTTACACAAAAATGCAGATCTGGCTCAAAATTTTTCATTTTCACAAGGAATGAAGGAGACAAAGCACGCCAAAATCTGTGCCCCAATTTCTCCCGAGTATGGCAATGCCTCACATGTGACCAAAAAATACCAGTTGGGTGCATGGCAGGACTCAGAAGGGAAGGAGTGATATTTGGATTTTGCAGCACAGATTCTGGTTGAATGACCCCTGAAGCACCCATACAGTGGAACCCCCCCACAAGTGACCCCATTTTGCAAACTACACCCTTCAGGGAATTCATCTAGGGGTATAGTGTACATTTCAAACCCCCAGGGGTTTCACCAATTTTGATACAACTGAGCTGTGAAAATGAAAAATTAAATTTTTTCATTTGCACAGCCCAGTTGTATCAAAATTGGTGAAACCCCTGGGGGTTTGAAATGTACACTATACCCCTAGATGAATTCCCTGAAGGGTGTAGTTTGCAAAATGGGGTCACTTGTGGGGGAGGTTCCTAACTTTTAGCATCTTATGGTGCCTAGAAACCTACATGGTGCCTAAAAAATAATCTCATAAAAAGGAGGCTCCAAAATCAAGTAGGTGCTCCTTCTATTATGAAGCCTGTGGTTTGGTCACCGTGCACACTAGGGCCACATATAGGACATTTATGAAAACCAAAGAATTGGGGGAATCAATTTTTAGTCACATTTCTCTAGTAAAATCTACTGTGTTCCTTAGAAAAATGTATTAAAATTGAAAATCTGCAAAAAAAATGAAATTTTGAAATTTCACCTACACTTTGTTTTAATTCCTGTGAAACACCTAAAGGGTTAACAAACTTCCAAAATGCTGTTTTGAATACTGTGAGGGGTGCAGTTTTTGAAATGGCATCATTTATGGGGGTGTCTCACATACAAGTCCCTCAAAGTCACATCAGAACTGAACTGGTCCCTAAAAAAATCAGTGTTTGAAATTTTCTTGAAAATGTGAGAATTTGCTATTCATATTTTACGCCTCCTAGTGTCCAAAAAAATGAAAAGGAAGTTGAAATAATGATGGCAACATAAAGTAGACATATGGTCTATGTTAGTTATTAACTATTTTGAGTGGTAAGATTATTTGTCTCACAAGCAGAAAATTTAACATTTTGCAAATTGCTAAATTTTCCATTTTTTTCCGACATTTTGGTATTTTTCACAAAAAAACACAGACTGTATCGACCCAAATTTACCACTAATTTGAAGTACAATGTGTCACGAAAAAACAATCTCAAAATCACTGGGATAAGTAAAAGCAAAAAAAAGTTATCCCCACTTAAGTGATACATGTCAGATTTGAAAAAAAGGGCTCTGTCAGGAACGCAAAAACTGGCTCTGTCAGGAAGGGGTTAATGTATAAACACTCACATCTCGCTATGCTGGCCCTGATTTGCTGGAGCAAATCCGGCTGCCGTCGTCTCAAGTCGGACCACCGCCGCTCCAGCTGTGCGATGGTCCGCCGCACCTGCGTACGTGCGAATATGCGGCGGCGGGCCACCGCATAAGCATTCCGCTTCTGGCGGTTGGTTACAAATGGGCCCGCCCGCCCCAGCCTGGTCTCCATAACGGAGACCAGTGTCCTCAGCTCCGCTGGCGAGAAAGGTGCTGCTCTGCCATAGGCCGCCATCTTAGCAATGGCACAAATCAAACAATCATGTGCTGTCATTGGTTGATCAGAGTGATATTTGGTATTAACTTTATTGTTCATTTTTACACTAACAGCGTGTATGCGCCCGAACACACGGCTAACCCATTGCATCGCACACCCATCCTAAACAGACAGTGTAAAATAAGATGGAAACACATTATATATAATCTATAACATTCACCAAACATGGGTATAAGCAACAGGTGAAATAGTCTGCATCACTAGACACTTACACCTAACTCAACAAGGTACTAAACAGCTATTTTAGAATGAAAGCTATGCAGCAGAAACATAGCAAATAGTGGCAGACCTTTTCCCAAAATTAGGCCATGCTGCCATGTGTACACTTACCTTCTACTGGCCCATACTACAGAGGTAGAATGAAAAGTAGCTAGCATCCAGGCTGAATTTGGAGTGCTTTCACATGTGATTTGGATGCTAGCACTGATTACTTGTGGCTAAGTGGTGGACTGGATTGACATATGGAATGGGTAGTGTCAGTTGTACTACATACCAAACAAGTGCACAGGACAGATGTACATTCAAATATACATTTCATGTGTGACCTCAGTTTTATTTGGTCATTGGTGTTCAAATCTGCATTTAGCTACTAAATCAGACTTACTCAGTTTGCCAGGTTTTTGAGAAATATTTATCCACACCAAGGGTGCCGTATGCGCCGCACGGTTGACGCTGCCGTACGGAACGTGGCCGTACGGAACGCAGGTTGCAGCTGATTAACGCCAATTACAGAAATAGTATTTAAAGTTGTCCTAGAAAGGCAAACAGTTGTTGCAAACATGGCTGGCTCAGAGTCAGAGGAAGAACAGGTGGTGCAGAACCTCTTGGCCCGCATGGAGTCCAACACCACCTATGTCCCCCTCAACCCAGAGCAGCCAGATGGGCCATCAACATCAGGCCAATCAGCAGCTGGCCCATCCTCAGCATCAGCAGAATCATTGGGAACACAGCAGGTGGCTTCCCAACAGAGTAGCCAGGCCAGCACTTCAAGTACAGCAACCGGTGGCAGTGGCGGTGCCAGTGGTCGTGCCCGTGGCCGCAATCGGGCAACAGAGGAACCAACCACCAGAAACATGGCATATGAACCGAAGGAGCTTGACATCCTGGTGACCCGGGCACGGGATTTGATAGTGCCCATCGGTAAAGTTGACACACACAAGGAGATGGAAGATCTGGGAGGAGATAACGGCGGAGATTAATGCGGTGGCTCCACAAGTTCGTGAGGCGGAGCACGTTAAGAAGAGGCAAGTACATGTGTGTTACATTTGAGCAGTACAAGTCCAGTAATGTTTACATTCAATATTAGATGGAGTTGGTCAATGGGTGGTCACGTTGCTTGGAGGCACAGACATGTTTGCCATGTCATTGAATTGATAGTTATTGGAGGGTGACTGTGATTGTATCTTCTAAGGGTTGTGTTTCAAAATGAATATAATCTAAGTTTGGTGTCAGGAGGCACATGTTGTATTATGATTCATATTGCAATGGGTGCTACAGCAAACATGAGGAGTGACATGTATTAATATGTACACTTTGATTGCAGGTGGCACGACTTCAAAGGGAACCTCAAAAAGAAATTGACCCAGCGGTGGGAACACAGCCACACCTCTGGGGCTGGCCCCATGCCATCAAAGCTGCAGCTCACCCCCCCTGGAAGAGATGGCACAGTGCTGCATTGCAGTGGAGGAGGTCCGGGGAGTGAGCACCATAGACAGCGAGTCCCCAGCGGAAGTGATGGCTTCTACGCTTGAAGGTAATTATTTGCCAGGCCATAAGTAGATGTTTTGAATTTGCATGGAATGTGTGGTAATTGGTATTTTCTCCTTCAACAGCATCCCCACCGCTTGGTCAACAATCTCTTGAGGAGGTTGTGGAGTCTGTGCCACCTGGCCCCAGTAGCAGGCCCGTGCAGCAGCAGCCGGCAATGTCCGCAGCTGAATTGGCCACGTGGGGGCATGTGCTTGAAAGTATTGTGCAGCAGGGAGACTCTGCATCAGAGCGGGTGCGTAGGGCCGAGGAGGTGCTGCAGGGTTTGACCACCAGCCAGCAGAGTATTGCTGCGAGCCTGCAGGCTATGAGTGCCAGCCAGCAATCTATTGCTGCTAGCCTGCAGGTGCTGGCTGATCAAGCCCTGCGGCAAAATGAACTCCTCCTCCGCCATAATGAACTTATGGTGGAGCTAGTTACCACCAATAGGGTCCTAATGTCACCCGTTTCTGGTGCATTACCACCATCATCACTCCCTGCTGCCAGAGGGGGAAGAAGATCCACCCCCTCCCCAGCATGTGCTCCACGTGACCCACCATCTGACTGTGGCCGTGGGCGAGGCCGAAGAGCTGCCGCACGTGGCAAGGAGCCTGCCAGGGGCAAACGTGCCCGCAAATGAACTTGTGTCCCCATTAATCTCCACCGTTATGTCTTCCCAAATCTTCCATTGAGCTGTGTGTGTCAGCATCCTGTGTCAAATTCCGTGCCGAGGGTCACCACATTTGCCCGCGGTTCAAATGTCATGTTTGGTTCCCCTGTTGCCCTGTTTCGGCTAGCATTACTGTGTGCTGTACTTGAAGTGTTGGTGCTCTACTTTTGTTGTGAAGCCACCTGATGTGTTCCTAATGATTCTGCTGTGGCTATTTATTATATATTATTTAATTTTCGTCCTGTTATGGTACCATTTATGTTGTGATGGTTTCGAAATTATTTTCTAAGTTTCTTTAATAAATGTTATTTTGGCCCCCCAAATGTCTGTATTAATTGATACATGCAGAAGTGACATGTGTATTAGTATTATTAATATTAAGTTGTGTTCATTATTTGCAGTGTAAAAGTGTGTGACAAGTGCAGCATGTAATGTTCCCTTTAAGCTGCAATGGTTCCAATTGCAGCAGTGAGAAGCGTGTAATTAACAAGTAATGAGTAAAGAAGGTGATTGTATTGTGTTCAGCTGACATTGGTTGAGGTGCGTCCGTCCTGATTAGGCGTTCTGATTGCCTAGCGCATGACCGAGTGGTGTCCGCTAAGCAATACTAGCCTTTTGGACACCGCACATTTCTTCCCTTTTTGTTCGCATGCATTCGGCGTGCTGTCCGAATGCACGCCTGCCAACATATGTGTACTCCCCCCGTGTCCGCCCATGTTTCCGCCCAGTTTAGCCCACTTTGAAACTACGCCCTTGTGTCATTCCGCATGACGCCCATAACACGCCCATATTGCCTGAGTGATTGCGGTGCACATTTCTGTACGGTATTAGTGAGAACAAGTACGGAGACCATGTGTGGCACATGCGCATGGCGTTCCCCACGCATGCGCAGACGGCTAAAAAACGCGATCCGAAAGAATTCGGGAAAGTACGCACCGATCAGAATAAGGGCCACGGTCTTACACCACTTTTGCATGAGATCTGCAAAAATAACCCACAGGAATTACCTGCGGATGGATGAGCATATGTTTCAGGAGCTACTGCAACTCATCTCTCCCCTGATCGAAAAAGCAGCACACCGTAATGCATAGATCCATCTCTTCGTATGACCTTCTTATGGCAACTCTGTTATTTGGCAAATGGCAGAATGCTGGAGGACATCAAGTTAACCACGCTCATATCGCCACAGGCTTTGGGTGTGATCATTCCAGAGACCTGCAAGGCTTTATACTACATCCTGTGCAAGGAGTACATGAAGGTAGATCATACAGTACATTATCATCTTCATCATCATTTTTGGGTGGTTAGTGTTGGGGCAGTACACGGTATATGTGTGCCGAATTTGAATGACACCTTTTAAGGTTAACCTACTCACAGTTAAATTTTGAACAATGTTTCGGCCTTGTAGTTTCAGAACAACTTTGATTACAGCCATGGTCTTTATTTGGTTATTCCATAATATTAGGGGGAAGGGTGGCAGCCATTTCATGGTGTACAGGCCCACTAATATATTTTATGAGTCATGAGTCAGTCATAAGGTCAACAGGTCTTAGGGAAAAAGTTGACACAACTCAAGGTCGACTGGGTGTATAGGTTGACATGGGTTTTCCTAATTTTTCTGTCATGTGCGCCGACTGATCCATAACCTTTGTGTTTGACTGTTAAATCTGCTTTTATATGCTTTTAATAATAATAATAATATTTTTTTATATGCTTGCTTTGTAGTTTCCTACTAATGTAGATTGGAAACATATTGGCCATGGGTTTGAACAACGCTGGAACTTCCCCAATTGTGGAGGTGCTATAAATTTAAGCACATCTGCATCACTGCTCCTGCTAATACTAAATCCTTATATTTAATTACAAAGGATATTTCAGTATTGTGTTGATGGCGATAGTCAGTTCAAACTATGAATTCCTACTTGTGGACGTTGGTAAGAATGGACGTGCATCTGATGGGGGTTCGCTTAAAAACAGTGTTTTACGAGAGACTTGAAAAATAAGACATTAAACCTACCTAAAGCCGCAGACTGCACAAATGCATTAGACTTTGTATTTGTTGCTGATGAGGCGTTCGCACCCCATGAGCATATCATGAAGCCTTTCCCCCAACGTAACCTCTCCAAGGTGAAACACGTTTTCAACTATCGGCTATCAAGAGCCCGCCCCATAGTTGAAAATGCATTTGGAATCATGTCTGGGAAGTTTAGAATATTCCACACCGCAATTAACCTTCAGGTGGACAAAATAGAGTTTGTGATTTTGGCCTGCTGTGCTCTGCACAACTTTCTCATATGAAAGACCACATAAAGAGGCCTCACAAGTACTCCAGCGATTGAGGAGGCTGATGTGAATGCTGTAATGTTAAAACGTCTGGAAAGAACGACAACACATGGCAAATCTGCAGCCAGGACCAAAAAGGTACGAGAGCAATACATGGCTTTCTTCAATGGAGTGGGTGCAGTGGATTGGCAGGACTCCGCAATATGAACAGACTGCCATTCGATGTTCAACATGCGATTTAAACTTTTTGTTGGGTACTACTGAAACATATTCCAATGTAGATTGTAACGCTTAATAAAAATGATACCAAAATATCCTTGATTAACTGGTTCATTTATTACTGGTATCAATGTTTTTGGGGCCTACAGTATGAGCAATGGGGAAGCATACTTTGAAACCCTGTCACCTTTCCAGAGTGTAATACCAGGCCCCATTTGGTCCTCATTCATCACCCCTTTTAAAAAAATATTTTTGGAAAGGGGTCATAAGCCAGGAGAAGATTTTTAAAAGTTAAAGATATTCACATTATAAAACATCATTTTTTAACGAAAAAAAAACATAAAGCCATTTTTCATTGGAAATTTTTCAATACAAAATTATTTCAATTACAACAATTTACACTGAGTCCTGTCGAGGATATTGAAAAATAGGAACAATAAATGAGAGAACAATTTTTAAATGTAAAAAATAATTTAGTGAATAAAACAAACATTTTACAAATTGAAAAAATCAGAATTGTCCGGTGGTGGGGGATGTGTACTCAGCATAGCAGAGTACACACTCCTGGACATGCTTGTGGAAGGTGTGGGTGTGGAGGCCTGCGGTGGATAGAAATGTTGTGGAGGCACTCCCAGCACATAACTATAGGGGGGGGATTGACAGGTGCATGCTGCATCATACAGGGCATAAACTCCAGGTTTTCCGGCAGTTTTTTTTTTTTGCTGTGCCCTTCGCGATGCATCAAATATGATGCTTTTAAATTTGATAACGGTTTCTTCGTCCATGCTGCGCATCTCAGTTTTTATCATGTTTGTGAAATCCTTTAGCGGATCTTCTGGCTTATTTAGTCTTGCCACCGCTAGCTGAAAAAAGCCTTCTGACCCGGTGGTCACAGGAGCAGATCTTTGTTTGTGGTCCTCCTCCTCTGCCTAGGTGGTGGTGTTGTCAAAGGGTTGGAGGTGGATGCCTCTCCTGGACAATCCAGTTCAGCAACCTCTGTAAATGAAGCAGACACCTCCAGAGTATGATCCTAAAAATAAAAAGGTTTAGGACCTAGAATTGACGTTGATAATAGGTCACATATGTAAAAGGTTTTAAGTTACCAAATTTTGGCTCTCCTCCTCCAGCCTCGTTGCACGGGGCTCAGGATCAGGATGTGTACTCAGCATAGCAGAGTACACACCCCTGGACATGCTTGTGGAAGGTGTGGAGGCTTGCGGTGGATAGAAATGTTGTGGAGGCACTCCCGGGACATAACTATAGGGGGGGGGGGGGGGCGGGGGTGGTATGGATAATGGGAGGGGGGGGTATGACAGGTGCATGCTGCATCATACAGGGCATAAACTCCAGGTTTTCCGGCAGTTTTTTTTCCTGGGCCCTTCGCGATGCATCAAATATGATGCTTTTAAATTTGATAACTGTTTCTTCGTCCATGCTGCGCATCTCAGTTTCTATCATTTTCGTGAAATCTTTTAACAGATCTTCTGGCTTATTCAGTCTAGCCACCGCTAGCTGAAAAAAGCCTTCTGACCCGGTGGTCACAGGAGCAGATCTTTTGTTTGTGGTCCTCCTCCTCTGCCTAGGTGGTGTTGTCAACGGGTTGGAGGTGGATGCCTCTCCTGGACAATCCAGTTCAGCAACCTCTGTAAATGAAGCAGACACCTCCAGTGTATGATCCTGAAAATAAAAATAAAAAGGTTTAGGACCTAGAATTAACATTGACAATAGGTCACATATGTAAAAGGTTTTAACTTACCAAATTTTGGCTCTCCTCCTCCAGCCTCATTGCGCGGAGCTCATGATCAGCACTACCCTGTCCCAACACCTGTGCTTCCCTTTCCAACAGAAACTGCAGTTGGTCGTAATCCAGTGTTGCTTTATACACCTCATCAGTCCCGGCTCCAGATATTTGCGAGTCAGTCACTCTCTTGTTCTCCTTCATAAAAACGGTCCTGATATTTGCAATTTTCCATTTTATAAAATCAAGATTGGCATCAGCTTTGTGCAATTTACTGTATTCTACCAACTGAATGTAGGCCGCATCCCTCTTCTGCTTATTGGAGAAGTCCTTCATGGTAACTCTCCATAGGCATTCATTCTCCCGATAGCGGCCAATGAAGCCAGTAGAAAATTTGCGACCACAATACTGTGCCATATCTGATATAAAACTGAGAGAGATAGTTTGATGTTTACTTTACGTAATTACTGTCCACTGTACTATGCATCGATGCCTATATCCCCCATACACATGTGGCACAGTGAAATCCCATCCCCACCCCTCCACATATACATATAAACATTGGGGAGGGGAGGGGGGGGATGAGATTACACTGTGCCACCAATGTTGCATAATGGAGGATGCATGGCACAGTAGCACAGTGGAAGGTAACGTTAATGTGGGATGCATCCCCTATTTTGCATATAAACTATACAGAACGAGCCGCTGTCTTCCTTGCATGAGCTGGCGCAATTATCGCCAGCTCCCGCCAGGGAGCACAGTGTAATCCCATCCCTCCACATGTACATATAAACATTGGAGAGGGGGGGGAATGGATAACAGAATAACATTTTTAGAACAGTAAAAGGCAACATTAATACCTCAGTGTATGGGGTGAGGCATTATTTGTACTTACGGAAAGGTGCCATGTTTTATAACCGGGCAATAGCAAAGGGTATTTGCATCTGATTTCCTCTGATAGAATTACGTCCATTACTTCTCTAGTTTCTGCAAACAGCGACCATTAAAAGCTGGCTGGTGAAGTGCGCTTCTTGTGATTTATCGCCCTGTGCACACACAAAACACAGGCGATATGGTTGCTCAGCGATAAAATACAGACATGCTTGCAATCTTTGAACTTGAAAGATATTTTGTACAATCACTATATTCTTATACATCATGTATTATTTTCTAGCATCGATTTGTGGACCCGCAAGTACACAATAATTCTACTAAATCCGGCCACATCTATCTGCCAAGGCTGCCTGCAGGATGTTTGAATTTAGTGTAATCTGACATTTAGGAAACAACAATATAATGAATTTCTGGGAATATGAACAGCGAATATGTACAAGGACAGCACCAGCTATCATTTTCAAAACTGAAGAGAACATTTTGACTTGTACAGAGAGATAACATGACTGGCACAAAAACATGTTATTAACTGCCAGAGAATGTAGCGATAAACTGTTACAAATTAGTATATACTCTCAGCATATTAAGGATAAATCAGTATGTTGAAAATACAAAAATAATGGCCACAAAATGAGCTCTGTAAAGAAAATATCTATTTAAAGCGGGTTTGACCCTCATTACTTCAGTATTCATTAGATACATACAGATGGAGCGCCTCTCAATATTGCTGCCAGCTTGCCTTGGCAGAGGTCCTGGCGTTCCGATTTTCTTCTTGCGCTGCCGTCCGCCAAGGGGCGTGGGCGCACACCATGCAATACAAACCGCCACCACTGGGTGGCTAATGCTTCATCAAGCTAGCGTCGGAGAGATATACTGAAATGTGCCAATGGAATCCCGCCATTCGTCGTACGGAGCGCGCTTACAGTATGAGACGCTCGTGCGGAATGAGATGCTCGTGAACATCACTGTGAGCAAATGGGCTGTGTAGTGTAATGATCCTAAACAAATATTTACATTCACGTAGCCAATGCTGAATATTTTGAACTGTTGGTACTGTGCATAATGTGTATGCAGCTGAAGTCAACCGCCTCCTCCCCTTCCCCCAGGGGTGGAGGGGGTCGACTTGACCTGAATACAGTACATTACTTCTCCATCTCCAGCAGCGCTAATCCACGAAGGGACCGTCTGTAGCGACTCATTTCTGAATTAACGGGTCCATTCTAGTCATATGGGAAAAATGTGTCTACTTTGCACCCTGATATCTCCGGTTCTCTGTATCCTAGAGACTTGAGTAGTAGTTTATATGACATCAGGAAGTGAAGCGGCAAGCATCCGTAGTTAGGGCCCCCTCCAATCATCCACCTAATGCAACTCATTACTACTGATTACTGCAAATAGGAGATCCTGTATAGAGAGTCTAAAGACAGTGTTTTTGCATCCAAGGACTTAGGGAGGAGCTTTTACCTGTCCCCATTAAACTTCTATTGCTATCACTTATAACTGTAACTGTTACAGCGGAGTACAAAAAAAAAGCTGTTCGTGCTACTAAATACACAAAGTGCTATTGAGTAGCAAGTGCTACTTATTGCCCAAATAGGAAAAACTCTATGGACGGGCTAGGATCAATGTTTTTATTGTTATTATAATTTTTTTTTTTTATTGAAACATTTACAAACCTTATATTTAATAGCACTAGACAAACATAAATAAACTGTTTTCATACAGTATAAGCCTTTTGGTGTTAGTCCATGCACAAGAACCATAGAGCATGCTGTGTAATGCAGTGTTTGTAAAAAGCCTCCCCCCAGCATGTTTGACTGAATTGGCCTCTTTCATTGCAATCTCTGTAAAGGGAGGCGGGAGTTGGTCAGGGCTGAATACCTTCAACACTAATAAGACGCTGTAGCGACTCATGTCTGAATTAACGGGTCCATTCTAGTCAATTGGGAAAAATGTGTCTACTTTGCACCCTGATATCTCCAGTTCTCTGTATCCTAGAGACTTGAGATTGGTATTATATGAAAGAGGAGACTCTTTACAAGAGCGGCCAGACTTTCCACTCAGATGCATCCTAGTGCCTTTTGACCAAAACATTGAGACGCATTAGCGTTCGTGCCCATGCAGACGCACGGAAAGGTTAATAGGTAAATTTGTTGGAAAAAATAAGTTCCCTTTAATAATCAAACTCAGGCATACTGTACTTTAATGTACAACATGCAGAGCGGCACGCTTATCCACTAGCCTACACACCTGATAAGAGCTGTCTATCTACAGTACTGTAGCTTACTGTACAGTACAGTAGTAGCAAAGTAGTTCCTGCGCTACAGAGCTTTTTAATACTGTAGTCACTTCATGCACATGCTGCAGCACAAATTTCATGCATGCGCAATGAGGATTTCAAAAAGTGAAAAGTGGATGATCACTGGTATTGCACTCATCCGGAGACGCCACTGCGAATCGCCAAGCTTTTAAAATGTATTGCGACGCCGCGCCATGGCACACCATGGCGGACTGGCGATACAATCGCCATAGGTAGGTGGAATGAGAGGCTCTCTATCTGTAGCTGCTTTTTAAGAAATAGTTAATCCACAGAAATAAAATGTTGCAAAATGGGCAAATAAAGGAAGGAGCCGGTAATTTCCAAGAAATTCAGTCCAATTTTTTTTTTTTTTCCGAAAATGGTCTACTTTGAATGTTGAATGATAATGTTCTTATTTTAAAGTGGCTCACCATTGAATCTGGTACTAAGGCTGTTGAGCCTGACTAGACGATGGACCTAAAAAGGGTTAAGGGGTTTGCTTGATGGATTTAAAGTAGCAATATAAATAAATACCAAAAAAAACATGTTTTAGCAATTATTTATTTTACCATTTATTATTGGCAGGTTTTTGACAAACCAGTGGATAGTAAACCCCAATGAAGTCTACTGTCAAACTTGTTTGCATTGGTTTTACTGCTTTTAAATCTAATGCTGCAGATATTGGCGTATAGAATCGTTATCCACTCCAGTATACTTAATATTGTAACATGTCATCAAGCATTGCAAAAATTAACACATATTTTGCTTGGGGCAGAATATTGCTTCGGTCACGGTATTTAGTATGAATATCCAGTATATTTCCCTTCTATCCAGTGTATTTGCATGGCTGCCCCTCTATTTTTTTGTTGACGCTTCAATTACCATAAAAAATTAAGTTTGTGGGGTCTGACTGGTGTACCTCTTTGTAATGTAGAGAAACACTATGGTTCTCATAAACAATGCTTATGTTTCTGGTATGTTCAGATAGCCTTGATCTAAGTAAGTGGATGGTCCTCCCTAAAACCTAATCGGCATGGGCATCGTAGCATGTAGATCAAATCCTTGGTTTCATATGATAGGTTTTGGTGTATTCTCTATGTGGCGTTGGTGGTTTTTAACTCTAGTGTAGTCACTTTTTTGTGGTAATTGTATTTGTAGTCTTGCATGCATGCATGCTGCACATTTACCACAGCAGAAGAAACCTTTGGTTTGTCACTGTGGACTCTCAAGGTTTTACTGAAGGTTTAATGTTGTTTTTAACTCATTTTTGTTTTGAGGTCTGGGGCCTTTCTGAAGATGACAAAGTTTTTCTTCTAATATTTCGTTAAAATCATGATCCTGTAATATAATGTCCCAGTGTTTAGTGACAATGCTCTTGATCTGGTTTGCTGATTTATTATATTGTGTGATAAAGAGTATGTTTGTCTGGAATGAAAAGTAATTTTCTTGAGAGGGTATGATTTGTCCGTGATAGATAAATCACTAAAAGATTGAAGAAATGCCCAGAAGAACCCTGTTGGAAAGTAAATATAAAATTATGAAGGGTGGTGCTAATGAAATCTTGTTTATTACTAAATATACTTCACACCATAAGGTCATAGAAAAAATAATAAAAAAACATTGGAATGTTTTAATTAAGGATCCTATATTGCAGCCGTATCTGGGGACATACCCTAAGTTTGTATACAGGCGAGCTGATAATCTGCGGAACATGTTGGTAAAGAGTGCCTTACCAAAGGATACTAGAACTACTAGAATTACATCAAAAGGTTTTTACCGATGTGGACAGTGTACTATGTGCAAGATTATTAAAACAGAAAAAAAGATCACACAGTATAAATCTAATGTGACTAATTCCGTTTATGAGATAAGAGATTTTATGACTTGTGGTACCAAGAACCGAATATATTTATTAGAATGTACATGCGGGGCATAATATATTGGAAGGACAGGGCGTATGCTGAAAGAACGCCTAGGAGAGCATATTCGTAATATCAGGAAGGGATACGAGTTGCACAACGTATCCCTACACTTCAAGAATAGCCATTCTTGTGATGTAACCCAACTTAAAAGTTTTTGTGGGATAAAGATGAGTAATAAAAAATGGCGTGTGAAAAACACGGAACAAGATTTGGCGAAACTTGAGATGAAGACTATTTTCGAATTAAAAACCTTGGTCCCAAGAGGTCTAAATGTTTACTTTGAGTACAAATGGTTCATTTAACTGCATTTTTATCTCTAGGGAAGTGTTTACATTATTAAGTTACTAATCTTTGTTTTTGTTATGTTTGTTTGTTTTTATGTTTTTTACTCCCGGCTCTAAAATATTAACTTATTGCATGACTGCTGACTAATGGATTATTGTATTCTTAAGTATTTGTACATATATGTATTTTTGTAGTTTTATATTTATATTTGTGCATTTTTATGTATTTTTTAGGTAGTGTTTCTGTATTTTATTATAAATATTTTATCCTATGAATGAAATTATCACGTAGAGTTGGATTGGGAATGTGCAATAGATAACATAATGGTGCTATATAAGGAGATAACTTGTTTAAATAAAGAGCCGGGATTGAGGTACAGTGCGGATTGGTGGAAACCCGATCACGTGACACCGGACACAACCTTAAATTGTGGACCGGTGAGAATAAACAGCATGTCTTGAGAAAGGAGGTACTCCAAAACGCGTTGACGTGACTATCCTGACGTCACCCGCCGTCAGAAGTCTATGTGCAAGTGCCGGACCGTGTCCTGTGAGTGAGCTCTCCCTTCAGTGTCTGCAGCGCCGGGGAGACGAAACATCAGCTGACTCGCGGTGACACTTGTCTTTTTTGCTGTTTTTAACTGTCTTGTGGATATCTACTTGTGGATCCTTGTTCCGAATAAATTTGTTTACTGTGATCTTGGAGTGGAGTCTAAAGAAACTGTTACGTGTATGCGTGACAGAAATTCAATGTATGTTTGGTTCACCTGTTTTAGTACGCAAGAAACCTGTGATGCTGATCGGTTGTGATGTGGATATACTCAAAGAAACTGCTATGTGAACGCGAGTTGGGAATATAATGTAAGTGTGGTTACTTAAGCCCGCTTAAGCACAGTACTTGTGTCCCGATTCACAAGCAAGTTTCGTTGAATTTCTGCGCTGGTTTTTTTTCCCAAAAATATCTTCTTTGTCGAATTGTCTGGAATGACTGTTATCTGAAATATTCACTTTCAATAGTTGATCTCTTGGAAAGCCTGTTCCACATTCATAAAAATTTTTTCTTTAAATTGTGTCTTAAATTCCGGACCTCATGTCTGAAAATCCTCTAACTTTGAAGCTACCATACTCATTGGAATTGTCTTTTTGGGATGTTAGTTAGCCACGGTTTGTAATGAAAACTCGTGTATAGAATGTCAAATTCTCTCTGAATGTTTTGTATGTATTGTCTGGTTATGTATGAAAATGTCTAAATCTAAGAATTCTACTCTTTGCTGATTTGGGTGGTGAATGTCAGATTCTTATCATGTAAGTTGAGATAGGTTGTGAAATCTCCCAGTGCGGCCTCTGAACACTTTCATATAAAGATTTTCAATATAGCGCCACCATAGAATCAGGTTGGTGCTCCAGCTATGCCCGTTCCAGATGTTTTCTTCCATCCATTTTCACATAATCAGTTTAGCATAGCTGGGTGCCACCCAAGATCCTATGGCGGTACCTGTCTTTTGGAGACAGAATGTGTTGTAAAACGAGACATAATTGTGGTGTAAGATGTAATCAATTGCCCCTGTTAGGAATTCTATCTGCTCGGGTCTTAAATTTGTGTCTCTGCTTAGGAATATTTTGTAGTCTCTATACCCTGTTCATACCATATGACAGTATAGAGAGAGGTGACGTCACTTGTGGCCAGCCAGTAGTTTTCCTCCCATTTGATTGTAGTGTATTGAGAATGTCGGTCATGTCCCTGATGTATGAGGGAAGTTCTTTGACCACGTCTTGTAGAAATGTGTCAGTGTACTGTTATAGATTTGCTAATGGATTCGTATTTCAAAAGTGTAAAAAGTCGTATTCGTAGGCAAATTGGCGTGAATTTCTGTCGTATTCGTGAACTGACAAGTTAACAAGTGAAAAAATCGTAGAATCGTGAAATGTGTCTTGGCGTAAACTTGTCATATAGAGTTCGTAATCGTATTTTAAAATACGACTACGCATGTGTACGAAAAGTCTACACCATCGATAAAATACGAATGATTTTTGCATTGCCTAGCCGTCTTTTCATCATGTACTAACAATTCGTATTCGTGAAGTTGTAAAATCGTATTCGTAAACAACTACGATTCGTAAAAAAAATTGTGAAATAAAATACACCCTCCTTGACAAGGTGTATTTTGAAGTGTATTTCACCTGGTTCAATGGAACACATGTGTTATCATTTTAACAACACATCACAGACCTTTGTAATCACAAATGTGTGCCTTATAAAAGCCTAATATCCACCTACAAACACTTCCTGACTTCTAGCATGGCAGACTATATGCTATTTCAGGGTGCTTCAGTGTGGGCTTTGAGACAGCTGATGTCTTGGCTGTGCCAAGGAAGAAGACGCCGGCATCATGAAACTGAGCATGACCAGCAGGTCCAGCAGGTATCACAGAGGCTGCGTCGGCCTCGTTTATTTAGGCCGCGTTTATGTTTAGACGCATTGCCGGATGATGTGGTTATACAGATGTTCCGGCTTAATCGTACCAACATTCTCCGTCTGTATGGCCTCATTAGACTGGAGCTAGATCCTGTGACAGGACGCTCATGCGCTGTCTCAGGCCTGCACAAACTGCTGGCTGTGTTGTACTTTCTGGCGTCTGGTAGTTTTCAACATGTCACTGCCCAAGGCATTGGCATGTCTCAGCCCACACTGTCCAGGTACCTGACCCAGGTGCTTGAAGCCCTTCAGCCACATATAGATGCCTCAATCTGCTTCCCAAGCCAGGAGACAGAGTGGCATGATGTTAGGGTAGCATTCCATCGCATTGCATCCATGCCCAATGTGCTTGGTGCTATTGACTGCACCCACATTCCGCTGAGACCACCTCGGGATACTGCCCGTTCCTATTATAACCGACATGGAAGCACAAGTACCAACGTGCAGGTGGTCTGTGATGCAAATCTTAAGATCATGAGTGTGTTTGCAGGCTACCCTGGCTCATGTCATGACTCCTACATCCTCGGCCAGTCAGTCCTCTTTGATGAGTTTGAAGCCGGATCAATGGCAGAGGGCTGGCTACTGGGTAAGTGTCTAATAGTGTATAAACTGTAGTCTGCGATATATAGGGAATTGATTACACATGTGTGTTTATCTCTCTGGCAATGTGTGTGTGTGTGTATGCATATATACATTCGAAAATGTCTCTGTCTCTCTCTCAGTCTCTTGTTCAGTCTCTCTGTCTGTCTGTCTCTCTCTCTCTCTCTCTCTCTCTATATATATATATATATATATATATATATATATATATATATATATATATATATATATATATATATATATATATATATACAGAGGGGGATCTGGCACTAACACAGGTGTCAGCGCGGCACCACTCCACACAGCTGGTCATATACACCTGTTACTGTTGTAAAGTCAGCTGTAACCAGTAGTTATGGGGACTCATACATCAGCTACGTTAATCAAAGACATGGCACTGCAGGGTTTGGTGCTTGACTAATTTCATGACCAATATAAATGTGTTGCACTAAACCCTGTAGTGGCATGGCTTTGATCAGCTCAGGAGATGTATGAGTCCCCATATCTGCATGTGTATGTATGTATATATATATATATATGTATATATATATATATATATATATATATATATATAGGCTGATAATAATGCACACGCATTGAAACATTGCTGTATGTATGTCTTAATTGTACAAGGTTGGAGTGCCGCCTCTCAATACCAAATAAGTCGACATTGCCGTCAACTAATGCACCCAGTCAGCAACCTGTTGTGCCTGGCCACACTACAAGTAGATAGATAGATAGATACAAATAGATAGATAGATAGATAGATAGATTGTTGTTGTGGTTTTGTATGCTGCTTTACATCAATAATGCATGTTGATAATACTTATATATGTGTAAGAAGATGCAAGTAGTGACATTTCCACATGTTTGCACAACCAAAAATAATGTTATGCATGCAGCATTTCTGTCCTAAAGTGTGTCCTTGATCAATCATGTAGTGAGGTGTGTTAATTGTGTTTTTCGAATTTTCAGGTGATAAGGGGTTTCCCTGTTTATCCTGGCTCCTTACTCCACTGTCTAACCCCCTTTCTGAAGCAGATCACAATTTTCAACGTGCACATAAGGCCACCAGATGTGTGATAGAAAGATGCTTTGGCGTATTAAAATCTCGCTTTCGGTGCCTAGATAAGTCCGGTGGCTTGTTGTTGTACAGCCCCCAAAAGGTGTCGAAAATTGTGATGGCTTGCTGTTTTCTTCACAACCTCTGTCTGGATCAAGATCTTCCAGACATTGAGGGTGGAGAAGACAGTGAGACTGATTTGGAAAATGAAAGATCTGGTGATAGATGGAGTACAGCGTCTGGGCGTCAGATTCGCGATGAGCTCATCCAGGCATCCTTTAGTGGTGAGTAACAATGGCATATGGGCAACAATCAAGACATCCTCTATGCACATATCACGGGTCACAATATAACTAACTGTTAAGGTGGCCACAGACTACAAAAATTTGGTGTGCAATTTCCATAAATTTTACCGATATATCGTCCAATGTGTTCCGATAATCGGTCATACATCTCACCATTTCAGTCAGATGTGCGCTCCTGTGGATCTTTAGCTGAATATTATGATGTTAAGTGCTGCACTAAAGATCAGTATATTTTTAAAAAGATCCATAGGAACGCACATGAGAATTTTAGACACATCTTTGATCAAGATGTCCGCTTCACAGAATTATTTTGTCCAACACCGACAAAAGATTGCAAGGCTAATTTATGCGCAAATCTTATAGTGGCAGATCTTTCTAGTGTGTGGGCACCTTTACACTTAACAAATGGCTTCACATGTCTACCATTAGTGGTGTCTACGTAACCTTTGTAATAGTAGAACCTACCTAATTTTCCATTTTTCCAATGTATATGCTTGATGCCTTAACTGTAAATGTTAATTTCAAGCCACACCAACATAACAATACATGTTATTTCCTAAAATCCTTATATATTGTTTGCACTTTGGTTCTGAAGGCTGAATGTGTGTGGGGCTTGTTCTCCTGGGCTCCCTGGTACCTGGATGTCATTTGCTGGCCGTTCTTTTGCGTGTAAGTATTGTTTTAAAGTAATGTTTGATGTCTGAAATTTACCGTAAGGGTTCCAATTTTTTTCCTTTTTTTTATCATTTTGGTGTACAATCTTCACTGCTGAAA
Source organism: Crinia signifera (assembly GCF_055691185.1). Lineage (NCBI taxonomy): Eukaryota > Metazoa > Chordata > Amphibia > Anura > Myobatrachidae > Crinia > Crinia signifera. The sequence goes on from NC_139217.1 coordinate 446,207,037, forward strand.
GCATAATGCATGAACCAACATCATATGCTGATGTTGATCACAACCACCTTCACACACAGCTCGGGTGCGGATTTCTGTGCTGCTGTTGCCATGGATGATGTCTGCCTCACTTCTGCTTGGCTACATGTGGATGGTAAGTTTTGGGCAAATCATGTGTGTACATTATGTCCTTCCTATATGTGAAAGTGTTAACTAATGTGGGTCTGGATTGTACATTGCAATGGTGACATGCCATGCTAATTGTTGTCATCTCTCACAGGCATCATCACCATGAAGTAGTTTGCATGTTACACCTACCTGTCTTTCTCTCCTGCAGCCTCCCGGGATTCTTCACACACAGCTAGGGCGAATTGTTATAAAGAGCTGGGCTAACAGATTTGTGTCTCCAATGGGCAAATAGTTCACATAATGATGACATGCCTATATTGCAAGATGTGTTTGCATGCACTATACTGTGTAGAAGTAAAGCTGTGTACACACGGGGGCAATAGGGGCAGAAATATCTTGAAATGTGTTTGCAGCCAACCATATTGGCAGTGATGGGTGTGTGCCCCGGCGATCATTTGCCAGGTGGGTTTTCCACAAAATAAACATCGATGGTCGCAGGACCTTGCTCTTGCAACCAGCTGATTACCTCTGCGGCATTTGCCACCAGAGATTCCCTTTCATCATCGACCATCTCTGGTCCATGATAAAAAGGAGAAACAGAGCAATATAGTGTGCTGCCATATATTGCTAGCAATATATGGCTGAGCTATATATCTCCCCCGTCTGTACGCGGCTTAAGTGAATGCTATATTTATATGTGTGTTGGTTTTTTACATTTGTTAATTTTTTTTTTATTCATAATAGGTGTCCTATGGTGTCAATACACATGTCAATTTTCTTCAGCTTCCTCTGGATTTTAGACGATGTGAATGTTACATCTGCAAAAACTTATTTTTTGTTGTGTGTGTATGTGGGTGACCACATACATTGTAGTTTTTTCCTATGTGTACTGTGAAGAGATGTCCATACGGTTTTGTAGTGCAATAAATATTTCAACCTTATGTCAGATGATGTGCTGTGGGTCAATAAAGGGTAATACCAAGCAGAACATGTGGTAACCAAAAAAACTTTACTGTTGCATTTACATCATGCAAAAATTTAGCCAAACAAATTCATTTTCCCCCACGCTTTGAAGGCCTTGCCCCCTTTACATTTGGGTTTTCTTTCTGAGTTTGACCGGCGTGTTGGTGAAGGGAGGGGAGTAGACAGGGGCGTAGCGCTGCTGCTCTGCGATGTCGGGCTTTGTTGGGCCGCCATCATATTTCTTTCCCGTAATGATACTGATATATCTTCAAACAGCCTGGTATGGCTACTGTGTTGCTGGCATAGGGATTCCATCAGCGACACCAATCTATTCTGGTATGTCACCTGTTCGACCCGCATTGCCATCACACACTTCAACAGGGTGCGATTGTCTTTATGAAGAAGTGCTTGGGTTCTAGCAATGCGTCCCGTTTCCAAATACAGTTTCTCAAGATGGGCTGCTTGCACCTTGAAGGTTGCCTCACATCGGGCTTGGTGGGCAGCCCAATTGAGGAAAAAATCGGCTGCAGGACCACCAGCTTGCGGTTCGGGGCTGAAAGTCAGCTGGGGGCTATGTGGCATTTGCCTGGGTGGGGGAGATGGGGTGTTTTCCCGCAATGGCCACATTTGGTCCGCCTCTTCTTCTCTTGATGTACTCACAGCAGGCTCAGGATTGTCAGCACCTATAAAAATGGACGCATATATCATTACTATTACTCCATTTGCATTTTCTAGTCTAACACTAGCAAGACCACTTTCCAATACATTAATTATGTAAGGCTACTTAGGTTTGTGCTCAAATATTCACTCATATCTAAGGCTATGATGTAAAGTATATCACCTGCGACCATATTGCCAGCGATTTCAGACCCTATTGCCCCCGTGTGTACACAGCATTACCGTTGCAGTATGCCTATTATTCTGTTATGATGGTAGTTCACATTTTACAACAACATGGCTAAAAGCATGTGCAGTGCAGCTGGGCCAGATGTAACATGTGCAGAGACAGATAAATTTGCCTAGGGTATGTGGAAGCAGAAATGTCAAGTGCTGTGTTCTTTAAAATAAGTACATTATTTAGCCTGCACAGGAGTTTTAAAACATAGACATTTGTAAAACTGTATATCCATGTTACATCTGCCCCACCGGCGCTGCACATGGGTTATCCAATTTGGATTGGGACATTTTGGTTTGCTGAGACCAGAATATACATGTATGTCCACTTTATAAGGCTGGCGCTGCAAAATAGCACATGAAGCACACACAGTGAAACATACATGTATGTGATTGAAGCTGGGATTTCAAAACCAATATCAGTGATGCACAGCATTAATACACATTCAATTAGCAGGTCACATGTTAATGAAAAACTACAGGTAGTGGTTATAATGTTGACAACACTGTATGGCTAATGGCTAAATCCAGGATGAAAAGCAGTAACCTTCTGGACTTTCAGAGTAATTAATAAATGATGTCAGCTGCTGCACTGATGAGCTGGCCAAACAAGGGTGTGTCAAATTAGGTGATAACAACCAGTAATTAGTAGTGAAGGCCATGAGCAGAGATTATGTTATTTACAGCAAAGTGTTATAAATTCTGTACACACTTACAGATGGTATGTTTGATGTAAGTGTTGTTAAATAAAAACTTCAACATTTATGGTGCGTACACACGGGTGCAATTATGTATGAAATGGCAGGCAAAATGGTCGGTCACCAACCATATTCCCAGTGTTTTCATGTGCAGCTGCTGATAGATGGCTGGGAGTGCGCTCCCGTGGGCAGCCCTTCATGGTCGCTGGTCGCAGGAGCATGCTCCTGCGACCAGCACCTTCCCCCAGCGATTGCCGGGCAGGAGGTCAGCGGCAGAGAAATCTGCGCTGTTCTCCCATGCCCTGCGACGCTGCTCCCTCCCTCCTCCCATCACCTGCTGCTGTTGTGCTCTGCCGACGCCCCGTAGCAGTGTCTCCTTTTCGTCGCTGATGAAAAGGAGACAGTAGCAATATGATTGCTTGGGGATATATTGCTAGCAAAATATCCCCAGCAATCATATAGACCCGTGTGTACACAGCATAAGATTTTGAATTCCAAGGGCAGCAATGGTGGTGAACGCTTGTAAAGACTGATGACTCTGACAAATTGGTTCCAACATTTGGATATATGCCATTTGTAACAATCTTACTTTAGAGGTTTTACATGTAAGAGATTGGACTATTTTGGAATCTGATATGAAACCATAATGCTCATGGAATTTGTCCCCAACAGATACATCAGACAGTATATCTGTGTGTGTGTATGCACCTATATTGTGCGGCCATTATCACACACATACAATAGCCCCATCTGACAACCTTGCCCACTACAGGAGGGCCATAATGTTATGTTCATGAACTTCCCTATTGATGTATGATTACCATCACCTGTGCTGAAGTAGGGAGATCATTTGTTTTGGACTGGGACACAGTTTTAAACATACATGAGATGGGAGTGCAGGAATTAAGCATTGTGTTTCTCCTGGAGCTGGTCATGTGATGTGGTATGTGCACCATTATATATTGTTACCTTGGTGGGAGTACGGTTGTTGAGTGCATTGCCGTTGTGGGGTGAGGACAGGTGGCCGTATAATCATTGGTCCAAGCGTAGGCGACGAGTCTGGCTCACATGCAGTTGCTACATAGGCAGAAAACATTGCAAAACATCAATCATCCCAAAATACCTGTGTTACCACATGTCATTTGGTTTGTCAAAAATCTGTTTCTTAATGTACCTGTATTTAAACCAACATCAGTGTCCTGAGGGGCCACCGACACCGTTGCCGTTGCGGATGGGTTTGTGAAATGGCGAGGACCAGCAGCAGCCCGTGATACTGTGCATAATTAATAGCAATTGTCATACATGTGTTCAAAATAAAACAATCAACACATATATATATATATACACATATATATATATATATATATATATATATATATATATATATATATATAGAGAGAGAGAGAGAGATAGAGAAAAAAATACACAAACATATATACACTTTCATAGAACCACACTTTAGAGGACAACAATTTACCTATCTCCACATCAAAGAAATCCCCATGTGTCACATCAAAGCCAGGGGATGAGGATGTGGTGTGAGTCCTTGCGGTGCCAGAACGCGATGCAGCACGGGATGCTGAATGGAGAACAAAAGACAAACATAAGTTCACCACCAGAGAGAGAGAGAGGAGGAGGATGGCTCTGTCAGAACACACACCTGTCTCCCCCACACCAAATAGATCCCCCTGGGCAGGATCGGCAGGAGTAGCCACTGAACTCCTGTGAGTCCTTGCGGTGCCAGACCGCGATGAAGCACGGGATGCTGTATGGAGAATACAAGACAAACATAAGTTCACCACCAGAGAAAGAGAGAGAGAGAGGAGGATGGCTCTGTCAGAACACACACCTGTCTCCTCAACACCAAATAGATCCCCCTGGGCAGGATCGGCAGGAGTAGCCACTGAACTCCTGTGAGTCCTTGCGATGCCAGACCGCGCTGAAGCACGGGATGCTCTATGGAGAATAAAAGACAAACATAAGTTCACCACCAGAAAAAGAGAGAGAGAAAGAGAGAGAGAGAGAGGAGGATGGCTCTGTCAGAACACACACCTGTCTCCTCAACACCAAATAGATCCCCCTGGGCAGGATCGGCAGGAGTAGCCACTGAACTCCTGTGAGTCCTTGCGATGCCAGACCGCGCTGAAGCACGGGATGCTGTATGGAGAATAAAAGACAAACATAAGTTCACCACCAGAGAGAGAGAGACAGAGATAGATAAAATATGTACACTTTCCAAGTGTAACAATGGAGAGCTACACAGCCAGACAAACAAATCCCGTCTCACATTTGTCAAACACAGTCTGTGACACAGTAGCTGATTGGCAGGCCATTTGTGGCTTACCATGTTACATATTTGTACGCATACAGAATGTTGGGCGGGTTAAAAAAGAATATGACAATGGCACAATTACAAAACATACCTGTGTCATCAGCTGAATCAGCAGACTCATGTTGACCCACTGAAGCTGCCAGTAGTTTCAACTTTTTGGCCCGGGGACCCCTTGAAACCGCAGGGGATGTGTTCAGTTGCTTGACCTTTGACATCTTGGTGGCTCCAGATAATGTCGACCCAGAAGGAGATGAGGACCTTTCTTTTTTTCGCACGAGCAGCTGTGATGACAAATTACACAACCACAACACATCCTCATTAGCATCACAAGGAGCCACAACAATAAAAACAGAGATTACCACAAACAATAGATAAACATGACACCTTCATTACAAGAGTACTCCAATAATGTTGGCACAATTGTAATGTGTATTGTAAACAATTTTAATTTATACATGATGTTTACACATGCACAACACACATTAATGCCTCTAATTACCAAGACAATATTAATGGATGTTGAGTCTTGAATGCAAACCGTAACATTTCTCATTGGAATAAGCTTTATGTTAAAAACACACAGGCGTTGCTATGGGATACAACAACAATAGTTAGCACAACGATTAATGCAAACACACCTACAAAACAACAAATTATAAGACAATGAGGACTACACATAAACACTGCATCTGAAAATGCAGGCACAAACATACATAACAATTGAAAACAGGTTCCATTTATATAAGATCAGTTCCAAACTACATCATAAACATGACATACATGTATGTATGTATGTTGATTGATTTTAGCATTGAAATAATAAAAAAACAGCAATGTGGGGAAGCATTAATGATGTTAATCATCTTCACTTTAACCACACCTAATAATTATTACATTGAGTGCACCATGTGCACTGCAGGTGGGCCAGATGTTACAGGTGGAAATCATGAATTTGGGGCCAGTTTTAGCATTTCTGTGCAGGGTTAATACGGTCTGATTTATGCTTACACAGCAATATAGATCTCACTTTGAAGTACAACAACAAAAACAATTTTTCACAGCACATAAGACATCTGTCCCCATGCAAAGCATATGGTTTTGATTTTCAAAAAAGCATTTTAGCTGGTTACAGTAAACTACAATACCACCAAATTAATTCACACAAAAGAACATTTACATGACTGTGAGGTATTGTGGTTTGCACTGTTTGTGCAGACCTAACCTGTGCAATTGTGTTGTAATGCAAACAAGTTGTAACCTTCACATGTCAACATACTGCTTGTGTCGACCAAATGTCTGGATAAAAAATTCTACCTAAACAACTAAACCATGTGAGTGGTATAGCATGTGTACATTAGGTACTTGTGAGTTATCTGGGCGTCCGATTTTTTGATTGTATGCCTTAAGTTAAGGCATACAATCAGATGCGATGCGATATCGCATCGCATCGCATGCGACCATCGGATGCGATGACCCGATTTTTCCATAGGAATCAATGTTAAAATGGACTGAGTCCATTTTAACATGGAATTCAATGGGAAAAAGGGGTCCTTTTCATACCCCTACTATCCAAGTGGGCATGGAGTTGGATATAAACCTGTGGCGAGCGTAGCGAGCCACCGAAGCGTGGCGAGCGAACGGTATTCCGTGTCCCCTCGCGGGGCTCGCTACGCTCGCCACGCTTCGGGCTCGGTGGCTCGCTACGCTCGCCACAGGTTTATATCCAACTCCATGCCCACTTGGATAGTAGGGGTATGAAAAGGACCCCTTTTTCCCATTGAATTCCATGTTAAAATGGACTCAGTCCATTTTAACATTGATTCCTATGGAAAAATCGGGTCATCGCATCGCATCCGATGGTCGCATGCGATGCGATGCGATGTCCCGATCCGACCCGATTTAAAAATCGGACGCCCGGATAACTCACAAGTACCGTACATTACAGTGATAATGAACTGGGTGTGTGGCTCATTGGTGACTAAACAATGACTGTTGTGAAAAAATGTTATGTTGCATCATAGCTATGATAAAATTACTGCAATGACCACTACTCACCAGCATGTCGGGCATCCGAATCAAGCACACCAGGTGGGCTGATGACTTCTTTTGGAATAAGAGTGGCCATTGCCCGCTCATAATCTTTCCAGTCAATACGGGATGGGACATTGGGCCCATATCGGCGTTGATGCTTCCCCTCCTTAGTCAGTTTCTCTTTCACAAGCCAACGGATGTCATAGAACCGTTTTTTGCAGTTTGCAAAATCACGGACAACGGTCCCATGGGCATTGACCGCTTCCACTACCTGCTTCCATATATTAGCCTTCCGTGCTGCCGAGACTGGCTGGAAAAACAGTGGGCCCTTATACTTGATAATATTGTGCAGAAGGGCAGTGCTTTCAGCAGCAGAGAACTTTGGCATCTTCTTTGCAGGTTTCTTTTGCACCTTCTTCGAGGCAGCAGGGGTGTCAACAGGCACTTCAGAATCCTCTTCATCCTCACCCTCACCTTCCTCAGCCACATATTCCTCATCCTCCTCCTCATCCAGCTCCTCGTCACCCACCATCACATCAGCCACCTCCTCCACCTCACCCATGGAACTGTCACCACTCTCAGACATGAGCACAAACTTATAACACACTAAATAAATGAAACACAAACAACACAAAACACACTCCTATCCCTTCCCTCAAACACACACACACACACACACACACAAACACACACAAATATCGACTTTAGTACCAAAAAAAAAAAAAAGTGACAAACTTATAAAAGGACAAGACAAACAATAGCACAAGACAACTTTCAGAACAATACACACTCAGAAATCACTTGAAACAAACACCAATCCTCACCTCTCCTCACAAATCTCCACTGCACCTCTCTCCTACACACTCCAAACTACACCCACAACAAGTTTTGGCGCCTTCACGACTTATATATGGCTGTGAGAGCCCTCCCAAGTGTAAACGAAATACACCAATCACGATTGTGCTTTCATTTTCGTAGTGACGCATGTGGAATAAAATACGATTTTTCGTATTTTGTTTCACGACAATTCGTGAAATATCTTTGTTTTACAGGAAACTTCCCTACGACATTCGTATTTCTTCTACGATTCTACGACAATACGAAAACATGTAGAAACCCAAATACGCATGGCTACGACATCGATAAATACGATTTTTTACAATACAACTATATAGTAAATAAAATTCCGGAACACGACTTTTTTAACAACATCAGCAATCGTACACATTCGGAGACGGTCGTAGACGAAATACGAATACGATTTTGTATACGAATCCATTTTGGTAAATTTCCCCCTATAGGGCTAAGGGGTGGATTATTTATGTTTTTGTGGATTTTTGGTAAAAAAAAAAAAAGGTACCTGCCCTGTTTAAGAAATAAGTATAGGTGTCTTTATTTTTTTTTTAGTCTGCAGTGAGGTCACTTTTTAAGGATGGTGTATGTATAGGTATCAAGATAATCTCTGATTTTCTGTGATGGTCATGTCTATGGGGGATGACTATGCCCCCATCCCACCTTTGTCTGCCAGTTTTATTATGATTTGTTGTAGTTGTTTTAGAGTAGGGTTAGCCAACTTAAGTCCTCGAGAGCTACCAGCAGTTAACGTTTTCTAGAAGGCTGCCTAAGGTGGGTGACTGACTGGAAGGTGACCCAAACACCTCCAAAAAGTGCACAGAAAAGAGAGAAGTAGACAATCCCCTCCACAGGCGCCAGGTGATAAGAAGAACACGTCCCTATTACTGAATCAGGGATCCTCTTCTCCGAATAGATATGTATGACACCAAATATATGTGTAAATACCGTACGCCCCTTTTCCTGGGGTTACGGTCCTCTTCTCCGCAGCCAGAATAGATATTCTTTAATGGGATGTCTAGAGTTGGAATTTCTCCTCTCCTCCTGGTTACCCTCTTAGGAAGGGGTGATGGTTCCCAAAAAAACAGAGGTGGTGGTATAGTGTAATACAGTACAATTTATTGAAATAAAAGGACATACAAGGATATAAAAGACAAACAAATGGTAGTAAGTGGCCTGTTACCCTTTCTGTTGGAGGTGCAAAGGAATGATCCCAGCCCTCAAATGCACATGGAAAACTGATGGTGAGTCCGGATATCACCAAGCAGTAGGCAAAACAGCAGAAATCCAGGTATAGGTCCAAGCAAACCAAACCACAAGGTCCAAGTCCAAGGAAATGACTCTAGGGGTGACATTCTATGCTCTGCGATTTTCTGTTTTTGGTGTTATTTAGACCACAAAATGGCGATATCGTATTTTTCAGTGAAATCGCCAATTTAACGTGATGCGTTAAGGGACAGAAATCGCATATTTTGTGCGTAAAGGTATGCGGAACAAAAGTGCGAGATTAAATCGCACTTTTATCGCATCCAGATGTTTTCCAATGCAAAACTATACAAACCGCTTATTTAATGCTATGCGCATTTGCAAATCGCACTTTTGCGGTGTCTATTTATCGCACTTTTTTCAGACCTGGTTCTGTTTGGCGCATTTGCACACACCTCATTTTGGTCAAGTGCGCACATGGTTAATTTCAACACAGGTGCCTTCATTATCAATCCCAAACCCCCCTACCTTAACCCCAACATTAGTGAGGACACCTGTGAGGGTTTAATTCATGTAGATTTGTATGACTATTTTAAACTTGCTTATCTGTGATGTGTCCCAATTGGAGGGCCAACGCAGGAGGGAGGAAGGTGGGCAAAAGATGCTGGTTGCCCCCCCACTACTGGGTACCCCACGTATGTATGGTGCTCACCTGTACCTGGACTACCTGTCGGACCAACAGGTTGTGGGGATGTTTACGCTGAACCCCATTACCCTGTCGGAGTTATATGAGCAGGTGAGAGATGCTTGGGCCCATTTTGTGGGTGCCAACTATGTAGTGTCTGGCCAGCACTAATTAATGTGTGCCCTCTACTATTTGTCCACAGCCTCCACTCAGTCTGTGACCTCATGGGCCTTGGTGCTATCACAGGCCACTTTGTCTAAGAATTGTACTGTACTGTTACTTGCTATAAAGAAGTTGTTGCAGACATACATCAGCAGGCGTAGCTTTTCTGGTAAGCACATGTGGCCTGTACTCCAAAATGTACCAGTGTTGGAAGTGTACTCATTAACAAATTATTGACCAGTACCACCGCTTTCCACCCATATTTAACCTAACACCAGTCCACAACAGATGCACATGGTGGTGCTGACCTATCCCTTGCTGATATCTACCTTCTAAGTACTCTTGGTACATGTAACAATTAAGTTTTCTGTGAAACATGGCTCACTGGTGTTGTGGAACTACATGTTCCAGCATGCCCAGACACACTACAACCATTACAGTCCAAACCATGAGTGTCAGAGCCTGCTGGAAAATGTACATCCACAACCTTTGCCAGCCAAGGAGTTATACCACACTACTTTACTGCAATCCCATAGTCATATACCATTACAATATGTTATAAATCACACATTAATTTATATAGAGAAAAAGACACAAACACAATGGAATGCGGTTTGCAAATTTTACTTGTTTTGCTGTAAACCATTCTGCAATGTAACATGTGCAAAATACAAACTGTGGGGCCATGTAGACAGATATTTGGGCTTTTTGAATGTAGAAACACTGATGTAGCAGCTACCTTCGGCCAGCATCAGGCAGCCCTACACCACTTTTAGAGGCGGAACTAAGCCCACCACGGGTCCTCACACTACGACGGGGTGGGGAAGTGGGGGAGACACTTATTGGGGTGCTGGAGACACTGCTGAGGGTTGAGGTAGTGCCACCTCCCACATTGCCTTCCTGCTGCTGCTGTATTTGTGCCTGCATAGCTAGGAGGGCATTGGTCTGCGCTGTGCATGTGTGGGCTAGGGCTGTAAGAGTTTGGGCCAGGCTCCCAATATGGCTATTCTGCTCACGTATTGCAGCAGTTAGTTCTGCAAAACGGCTGTCAAGACTGTTGGCAATGCGCACTTGAGTGCCTACAGCTACCCTTACACTACGTGCCATTTTGCGCAACTGCAGGAAGGTGTCACGCATGTACCCCTGTATATTTCCGATTTGGAGGCTTTGGGAGGCCATGAATTCAAGCTGCTTCTCCTTGAAATTCACCAAGGAGTTAGCTACTTGGGAAGCAGTAGCTGGTGTATGGGGTTGCTGGGTGGTTGGGGGTGGGTTGGGAGGCACCTCACTTGGGGGAAGATCACTCTGGGACGAGCCCGGCATTTCTTCCTCTGCCGCAAAGGTGTCGACCGGATCAAGAATGATGTCCATTTCGTCTAACACCAGTCTTGAAGAATCTGTTTGGTTTGACCCTAGTTGTATAGCACCTGTGGATACAGATGAAGAGGTAAGTATTGATGCATATATAGGCCTCACTGTCCTCTATACTGTTTTACATAGGGCTATAGATGGCTGACGGCCATACCTAGGGGTGTTATGCACTTACACATGTACCCCGATACTGCATGCAACAATGACATTATTAATATGTCACATGCCTAGCTCAGATTACACTCATTTCCGTTGCAATGTAGCAGCAGGAGCAGAATGTAGTGTGAGATATTGTTGATGTGACATGGGTGTGTGTACTGTATGTGTAATGGTGTGTTGTTTAGTCATTTACCTGCTTCCGCAGATTCTGCAGCAACGGGCCTTCTTCTCTTGGATGCTGCAGCACTTCGGGACGGACAATCTGTACAAGGAAAGATGGGCAGGCATTATGGACCTTGCAATGGATATGCATTTTCAGAAAACATGCAGTGAATTCACAATAATGGACAATACCCAATAGAAAAGGGCAGCATTATATCTGGACCACCCTTTGTTTAGTTTTCAGTCAAATCTTTCATTTCAGACTTAGTAGTAAACTAGTGTACACATGACAACTATAGGATATTCGGTGGTATGTAGGCATGCCAGCTAAACCTCCAGTACACCACAGGGTTTTTGTACACATAGATGGTAGTCTGCTGCAAAGAATGGTACACTCATAATCAATCAGATTAGTTGTGGAACTACAAGGGCCAGCATTATCAGCAATTTCAAAGCAGGAGCAGCCATTTTCTTCTGCATGACCTTGCTGGGCTATGTAGTTCCACAGCAGCACTTTACAAAGCATTACAATACAAGTGCACATTACACATATAATACATTGGCATGTATGTTACAGTTTGCATGGGGTCACACTTACCAGCTCGCGGTGGCGTTTGGGCCCTGTCGGTATCCGCCACATGCATCCCAGGCAGGACCTCAGGGGGGATGATGCGCTTCAGCTTCACCTCATACGCATTGTAGCTGACAGTGGTGGGGCTTCCTCCTCCAGTCCTGGTGGCCTCCTCCATCTCCAGGGCCATTTTATGCTTCAACTGGCGTTTGATATCGTTGAAGCGCTTCTTCACATTGCGCACCAGGCGCTTGTGATTACTCACAGCGTTCACCGCCTGGGTGATGTCCTTCCATATAGCGCGCTTGCGCTGGGCAGTGGTCTTGTAGTTGGTTTTGCCAAGCAGCCTCTCGTACACTGGCATGATAGCCCTCACAAGTGCCACATTTTCCTCATAGGAAAACCTGACCATGCGGCCACTTTTGGTGCGACCAGCTACCACCTACTCCTCCTCCTCCTCATTTTCTGCACCAGCCATGTCACCCACCTCCTCCTCCATGGCAGTGTCTTCCTCCTCCTCACCAGCATCTTCCTCCACCTCTGACATGTGGCCATCCTGCAGCTGGTGTGGGGTATGGTCTAGGGCTTGGCTGTAGGATGGGGATGCCAGCGGATCCTCCACCTCCTCCTGCTGGGGCTGGACGGCCAGGGTCTGAGCTGAGGCTGGCCTTGCTGTGGCCATGCTGCCTGCCACACTGCTGCCTCTCCCACTTGTCTGGCTGCTGCCACTGCTCCCTCTGCCAGTGCTCCCTCTGCCAGTGGTTCCTCTGCCACTGCTCCCTCTGCCACTGGTTCCTCTGCCACTGCTCCCTCTGCCACTCCTCACGCTGCCACCAACTCCTCTTCCTGCACAAACGCTTCCACTGCTCCTCTCCATGCTCCTTACTTCCTATCAAAGAGTGAAATGCGCCAATGGCCCTTTATATAGGGGGTGTGATGCATAATGGAGGGGACATAGGTGGGCCAATAGGTTTGGGGGTTCTTAGTCATGCGGAGACAGGTTTGTAAATCGCACTCCGGTTGGTCCAAAACTCGCACATGACCAGCGGAAGAAATGGCGCGTTTTTCGGACTAAAAATCACACTTTTTTTAGACTAAAAATCGCACTTTTTTAAGACTAAAATTCGCCGCAAATCGCAACTCTTCGCACTTTTCAGCCTCAAATGCGCATCACATTAAATAATCGAATTTGGACTGAAAAGTGCGAGTTAGAAAAATGCGATTTGCGGCGATATAGTGTGCGAATTAAACATGCGCATTTAGCGCAGAGCATAGAATGTCACCCCACAAGTCAGATGCAGACTCTCCAAGCCTCCCCATAGTCACACAGCCTCCCGTCTACATTCAGACGCTCAGCTTCACTTTAGCGCATTGCCGGGCCCTATCAGGACTGTGGCGCCCAGTAGGCAGCTGCCTAGGGTGCCGGGATCTCGGGTGGGCTCTAAAGTCTGCCTATCAAATATTCTAGGATGTCTGTGAGGATCCCTGTTGTACTTAATGCAGCTGGCTGCTGTGGAACCTCTGAGTCCTCCCCCACACTTTCCCTAGAGGCATACTTGCCTACTTTGGTGAATAAGAAGAGTTACACCGGCCCTGGTGGCACCACAAGTGCCAGAATGACCTGGCACCGCTCAGCGCTGCACACCCCCATTACACCCTCACCCATCACGGTCTCCACCCCTGGGATCCCTCCATCTCCCTAGCTGCACCCATAAAATCAGGCACCCCTATGCACCCCTATACCCGATTAAATCCCAACTCCCCAAAGTCACACAGCCTCCCGTCTACATGTAGACGCTCAGCTCCTCGCTAGCGCATTGCCGGGGTCTATCATGACTGTGGCACTACAAGTGCCAGAATGACCTGGCACTGTGCAGCGCTGCAAACACCCATTACAACCTCACCCATGAAGGGCTCCACCCCTGGGATACCTCCATCTCCCTAGCAGACAGGATAATCTGTCGGGGCCTTTGTCACAATAAAGAACACTGCCTGAAAGATTGGTCATCTGATGTACCATTTCTACTGTATATGCGTGTAAAAATTTGGGACAAGAACCATCAAGTATTAATGCAAAAGTAAAGCAGGCCTATGCAAGATTTTTGTGTAATTTACTTTCTCTTTTGTTTTGCAGGTCATACATTACAGAAGAAATGAAGTATATGAAATACATGATCCCAAAAAATGATTAAATATAGTTTTGAGAGCAAATGCAGACCCAGAATTTTTATTATTATTATTAACAACAGTTTCTTATATAGCGAGTACATATTCCGCATGTCGCACATTAATGTGAATGAAACAATGTTTATAAAAAAAAAATGTATGTCTTAACCAGTTTATGGTTAAAGGTTACACAACAAAGATGCCATAATTGATTTCAAATGACTTGAATATATTAAAATTGCACACATAAATGTAATATAATAAAAATCATTTCTATCAATAATTTACATATATGTCCGGGTATATATTTTATTATTGTAAATGCTTGATATGAGATATATAATGTAAAAAAGTGGGTTTTAAAGTAAAAATTTACAATTTAAATATTTTTGGATTATGATTATTTTACATTGTGTGATTTATTTTCTCTATGGGCAGTATTCAATGAGAAAGATTCGCCGTGTTTCATGGCGAGTTTGTGCTTTTCTCGCGTTGGACGGAGGCTTTTGCTCTCCAAAAGCGAGCAACCCTATTCAATGTGACATTTTCGCCGTCGGAGAACAGTGATTTATTGCTTGCTCTCCATCTTTTACTCGCTGCCACTCTCCGCGTGTTGTCAATGGGATTTTACATGTAGATTCTCCGTCTCTCGCCGTCACTCTCCATGAGTGTATTCAATGAGAAGATGGAGAATAAATTTCTAGGTAAAGTTCTCCGTGCCTCTCCGTGTATCCCTCGTCATCTTTTCATGGAGAAAAGTATTCTGAATTCATGTAATAAGACTTGTGCAGTGTTATTTTAAACTGTACTAGTGTATTTTAATTTATTTTGAGTTTCCTTCAAGTTCATTTTGTTCTCCAAGTTCATTATAAATATATATCTGATTTATAAGTTTATTTTTTTTTACCCAGCATGCATTATTTTACCCATGATTCTCCACACGTTTTTTACCCATGAATCACCTCCCCACCTCACTCCTTCGTTTGGCCTTTGAGGAGATAACACAGCTTTTGCAGTCTGCTGTTTGGAAACGTTTTTTCAGGGTAATTTGCGTTTTTTTGCATTTGTCTGCAATTACTTAACACTGTCTACAGTTATGGAGTTGTTTAGGGACACTTTTGTCACGTTCATGCTGAATGCCTGCGTGGAGGAGGAATCAGATTTGGATGATGGCACTAGTGTTTCGGCGATAGCTCCATTAGGTGAGGCAGTGCGGGTTTCAGTCCCACGTCCACGCCATTTTCGTAGTAGGCGTGAACTGGGTGATCTCACCGAGGCGGAGGTGATATCTAATTATCGCCTTTCGTCTGAGGCAATCCACATGCTCTATGATCTCATGGAGCCAGACCTGGTCGCTCGGGGACGGGGCAATCACGCACTCACCGGTTTCCAGAAACTGTTGGGTGCGTTGCATTTTTTTGCGTCGGGCACATTCCAGCCCACTTTGAGCCAAACCTGCGGATACTCACAGCCGACCCTTTCGCGCTGTATAGGCCAGGTCATAAAGGCACTCCGCAAATTGACGACCCAGTTTATAAAATTCCCAGATCATGAGAGCAGTTGGAATGAGATCAGATTTGGTTTTTATTCAAAATGGAAGTTCCCCAATGTGCTGGGCGCGATCGACTGCACCCATGTGGCGTTCAGACCACCGCGTGAAAGTGAGGAGTGTTTTCGCAATCGAAAACATTTTCACTCACTGAACGTTCAGGTGGTCTGCGACCACCGAATAAAAATTACTGATTTACTCGTGGGTTTTCCTGGGTCGGCCCACGACTCGTTCATTTTAAGCCAGTCTGCCTTGTATGCCGATTTCGAGCACGGTCGAATGCCGGACGGCTGGCTGTTAGGTGAGTAGCCTATTCCTTTTTTTTTTTTTTGTTATTGCAATACAAATATCTACAATTGTATTTTTTCATTTTTTGATATAGGTGATGGCGGTTATCCCAATAAGGACTGGCTCCTGACCCCATTGTCTGATCCGGTGGGCGAAGCTGCAGAAAACTACCAAAAGGCTCATACGACAGCGAGGGCAGTAATTGAGCGAACCTTCGGTGTCCTTAAAAGCCGGTTCAGATGTTTAGACAAGACCGGTGGAGCCCTTTTATACTCACCGGCGAAGGTTTGCGGTATAATTAATGCCTGTTGTGTGCTACACAACATTTGTATCGCAAACCGTTTGCCGGTGACTGTAGATGCCGAGGTTTTCCGGCATGGGGACCTTTCTACAGATTTGCACACCGGTATGAATGAACGAGACACAGCGAGAGCTCGACTCATCCGAACATATTTTTGACGCTGTGAGTATTTTTATTCCATAGTTTCTTCTTTTTTTATAAATATATTTTTTTAATGCTATCTATTTTTATTTCATGTTTTTCAGAGTTTATTTGGCGTGGTTGTTTATAGTTTGTTTACATCTGTTGGCCCACTAGTTTGGTTGTTCCTTGTTTTTTGCGGATCATTTTGTTGCACTTATGCTACTTTGGAGCTGTCATCAGGTGAGCATCGCTTCCACATGGTGAAGGTGGGAGGAATGGGGCCTTGTGTAATGTTAATAATACCTTCTTTTTCTCTTCTAGCTTCTTCAGTTGGAATAGTTTTTGGGGCCTACAGATGAATACCTGTGTATATGGGGAACCCCTGCTGTTGTGATGCTGCTTGCCTCATTCCCAGGAGCTGTCACCAGGTGAGCATCGCTTCCCCATGGGGAAGGTGGGAGGAATGGGTTCCCTGTGTAATGTTAATAATACCTTCTTTTTCTCTTCTAGCTTCTTCAGGCGGAATGGTTTTGGGGCCTACAGATGAATACCTGTGTATATGGGGAACCCCTGCTGTTGTGATGCTGCTTGCCTCATTCCCAGGAGCTGTCACCAGGTGAGCATCGCTTCCCCATGGGGAAGGTGGGAGGAGGAATGGGGCCTTGTGTAATTGGAATAATACCTTCTGTTTTTTTCTTCCAGCATCTTCCGTCGGTTGATCCCAAATGGCTGTGGACTGATGTGTCACCCCCTACTTTTCGAACAGGCTGGACCTGATGATGTGTGCTCCATGACTACTTTTAGTCGACTTGCTGCTGTTATCAGGTGAGTGTCGCACTATCAGGAAGACATCCTCATTTGTACTTTAATATAAATCTATTTATCAATGAAAATGATATTTGGAAAAAATTTTTTACAGATTCCAACGAATATTTGTGAACACTTGCCCTGGTCCTTTACCATGAGAACAATTTGGTACATTTGCCCTGGACCTTTTGGACACTTGCCCTGGACCTATACCTTTTGGACACTTGCCCTGGACCTATACCTTTTGGACACTTGCCCTGGACCTATACCTTATGGACACTTGCCCTGGACCTATACCTTATGGACACTTGCCCTGGACCTATACCTTTTGGACACTTGCCCTGGACCTATACCTAAGGGCTATACCTTCAGAACATTAATGGACACTTGCAATGAATCTACACCTTGTTAACAATTTAAACACTTGACACACCACTTTTTTTTTTTTTATTAGAAAAAAATTACATAATTATGTTTCATGTTCAAAATAAAATTGTTATGAGAAATTTGAATTGTCTTTCATTACTTTGTAATCTTCATTTGATTGTAGTAGAACCTACCTGTAATAAAAAACAGATAAAATAAATTAATAATGTATTTATTGCAAACACTTGCAAAGAGCAGTTGTTCTATCTCACAGGCCAAAGGCAGGAGGCGAGCGCTTGGCCTGTGCGATAACACAAGTGCACGGTTGGGTGGGTGCGTGGAGCCTGTGGAATGGTGCATTGCTGGCGCAAACACTTGCAAAGAGCAGTTGTTCTATCTCACAGGCCAAAGGCAGGAGGCGAGCGCTTGGCCTGTGCGATAACACAAGTGCACGGTTGGGTGGGTGCGTGGAGCCTGTGGAATGGTGCATTGCTGGCGCAAACACTTGCAAAGAGCAGTTGTTCTATCTCACAGGCCAAAGGCAGGAGGCGAGCGCTTGGCCTGTGCGATAACACAAGTGCACGGTTGGGTGGGTGCGTGGAGCCTGTGGAATGGTGCATTGCTGGCGCAAACACTTGCAAAGAGCAGTTGTTCTATCTCACAGGCCAAAGGCAGGAGGCGAGCGCTTGGCCTGTGCGATAACACAAGTGCATGGTTATTGTAACTCACCATTATGCGATCATGTTGTCTCATTCTGTCCGCTTCAAAAATAGATGAGTAACGATTTCCACTCTAACCAATCTTCTTTGCAACATCTGCTTAAAAAATTAGGGAAAAATGGTGATTCATCTGGCATTCAAAATAACATATTTCACAAACAAAAGTAAAGATTTTTGGGAAAAAAGAAAATGTGGGATCAGATTGCTCTTTTTTGGCCCATTATTACATCCACCATTGTTAAGGAGCTCTCATCATTTCCCAACAATTTACAATGCATGCACGCGCATGCATTGCATATCAGTAACGCCCAACTCCTTTATGAACACAGCTGAAAATGTAAAAGCAGGGGTTAAATAAACACACAAAATTGAACAAAAAAGAAAGAAGGGACGAGAACATAAACATGAATAAGTAAGAATTAAGATAATACACATACAAAACAAAATATAAAAGGAAATATACAACCGTGTTCACAATGTGTGCTCCTCTTCCTCCTCAGCTGGTGCTTGGGTGGTTGATGCTGTTTCAGGAGTTGAGTGTCTTGGTGGTCTGCTTGGCCTTTGGACGGTGCTTGACGGAGGTGGATGGCTGTACAGTCCAGAGTATCCTTGGTAAGCCTGGGATGGACCATACATGAATGTAGGTGGATGCACAGGCTGCTGGTGTAGATGTGGCGTCGTTAGGTCTGAACTTCTTTGTTGTCCCACGTAGTCCTGTTCATTCCTGGTCCTCAGGCAGTTGGCAATTAGCATGCAGCTTGCAGAGATTTGAGTCTGGCAAGCAGACATGTTCCTCAAGGTCTCCTGTTGACACGTGACATTCTCTACCAGCTTGTAGATTCCCGTTGTCAAAATCTGAATGCTTTCTCGAAGACCCTTGCCATCATCTTGTCGTCTGCGTTCGGATTCCAGCCAGTCTTCATGACGTCGTCTTTCGATTTCTGCCCAGTCCTCTTGCCTTCGTCTTTCAATGTCAGCCATCGATGTTGCCAGCGTTTCCAGGTGCCTCTCCATGGCAGTCATCCGTTGTTCCATCATGAGGCGGTACTGGTTCTGGCTGTCTTCGATGACTGCTGCCATTTGACGTACTCTCTGCACACGTGATGGAGTCTGGCGTTGCTGGATGTCTTCTATCAGCTGCAAGTCCGCTACAATAATCAAGAAAAGATTGTCTGAGAAACTGCAAAAAGACCAATTTTTATAACTGTAACACAAGGTTTAAAATAAGGATTATAGCTTACGTTGCAATGGCGGTGTTGTTATTGCATCCACCTCCTCTTCCTCAGATTCCTCTACGATATCCAGGTTGGAAAGCTGGAAACTTGGTTGTTGAATGGAAAATCCTGTTGTTTCTTCTGTTTGCTGGGAAGTAGACAAACTGCTACCTTCAAATCCAATGAAGGTGTCTTCAGTCACATTTGAGCTTTCCAAGTGACTAAGTGGACAAAGTTCCAGGGTGAAGGTCTCCTGTGCCGTCGATTCTTCGTCGGGTGGATTTTCCTGGTTGATGGTAGTGGGAGCTGGTGCAGTTACAGCTGCTGTGTTTTCTGCTTGAACATCTGTTATACAAATGTCAGAAAATCATTTAAGTTGAAAAGTGGTAAAAAAAAATTTCACACATGTTAAATATCACAAATGCTTACCCTCCTGTGGTCTTTGCGAAGAGGTTCCTGCTGGTGTTTCCTCTCGTCGTCTTCTGTGCTGTCTGGGAATCGCATCTGCCTGTGCATTCAACACTTCGGCCCGGCGTACATTAGACTCCACCGAACCTGGTACTCCTTCAACCATGATGGGATTGAAGTGGGCCTGGATGACTTCCTCCCATGGAAGCCATTTCACATGTAATGGAGAGCCTCCTCCAGTCTCCAAACCATGTTGCCGTACCTTTCCCATCTTCTTCTTCGTTTGCTGGCGACAGTCATTGAATCTTTTGTGGCATTTGTCTGCATCCTTTGGGTTGCCACTCACAGCTGTAACCTATGATGGCAGTGTGAAAATATACATCAATAATTCTGGAATTAAACAGGAAAAAGGACCTTATGAACAAGTTGAATTAAAAGGATGTAAACAGCTGTAGACCGTACCTTCTCAGCAATGTATGACCAGATCTTCTTTCGCTCCTTGAAGCTGGTCTCCTGTCTGCGTACACCAAACAGCTTGTCCTGGAATTTGTACGCATATTCCACCAGAACATTATTCTCCGTTGTAGTGAACGGAGTGTTCTCCTCTTCCGCTGTTGCACCCTCTGTGGGTACCTTCTTCTTCCGTCCTCTTTTTTTCTTTGGTGCAGACGGTTGTGCACCCGATCCACTGGGTTGTTCCTCATCTGTGGCCTGTTTTTTGAAAAAATGATTAAACAAAAATTAGTTTGTTTTTGATTGCATGTCATCATGGTGTGCATATTCATTATTCCGTAAGTTACAGTACCTGTCTTCTTTTATTTATTGTTTGTGTGCGTTGCACTCCTTGTCCTTGGCTTTCGGCTACATCCTGCACCGGCCGGTTAGGATTTCTCGCCAACGTAGGAATGGTCTCCGTTTCTTCATCCCTTGATTCCATTGCTTCCTGACTTGAATCACCTGTATGGGAAAAAAGAGGGGAAGGGGGTCCACGTGCTCTGTTTGGCCTCGACATACCTGTTGTATATAAATGAGAAAAAAAAACATGAGAAACCCGTCTGAAACACATTTACACCCCCAAAAGCCCCATGCAAGGTCAGACCACACACCCAGGAGAGGGGGGCACCCACCCCCACCCCCAAAAGCCATGCTGCAGCCTTTAAAGAAAAAATGCACTTTGCAAGAAAAAAAGCACCATTTAAAAAAAACACCTAACCTTGCAAAGGGGGACCCAGGGCCACGCCCGAAGCAAGCTGGGCACCCCCTAAGACCCCAAAAAAGCATGCAGCATGACTTTTGGTGGAAAAAAAAAAAACATGAAAAACCCATCTGAAACACATTTACACCCCCAAAAGCCCCATGCAAGGTCAGACCACACACCCAGGAGAGGGGGGCACCCACCCCCACCCCCAAAAGACCATGCTGCAGCCTTTAAAGAAAAAATGCACTTTGCAAGAAAAAAAGCACCATTTAAAAAACAAACCAAACCTTGCAAAGGGGGACCCAGGGCCACGCCCGAAGCAAGCTGGGCACCCCCTAAGACCCCAAAAAAGCATGCAGCATGACTTTTGGTGGAAAAAAAAAAACATGAAAAACCCATCTGAAACACATTTACACCCCCAAAAGCCCCATGCAAGGTCAGACCACACACCCAGGAGAGGGGGGCACCCACCCCCACCCCCAAAAGCCATGCTGCAGCCTTTAAAGAAAAAATGCACTTTGCAAGAAAAAAAGCACCATTTAAAAAACAAACCAAATCTTGCAAAGGGGGACCCAGGGCCACGCCCGAAGCAAGCTGGGCACCCCCTAAGACCCCAAAAAAGCATGCAGCATGACTTTTGGTGGAAAAAAAAAAAAACATGAAAAACCCATCTGAAACACATTTACACCCCCAAAAGCCCCATGCAAGGTCAGATCACACACCCAGGAGAGGGGGGCACCCACCCCCACCCCCAAAAGCCATGCTGCAGCCTTTAAAGAAAAAATGCACTTTGCAAGAAAAAAAGCACCATTTAAAAAACAAACCAAACCTTGCAAAGGGGGACCCAGGGCCACGCCCGAAGCAAGCTGGGCACCCCCTAAGACCCCAAAAAAGCATGCAGCATGACTTTTGGTGGAAAAAAACAAAAACATGAAAAACCCATCTGAAACACATTTACACCCCCAAAAGCCCCATGCAAGGTCAGACCACACACCCAGGAGAGGGGGGCACCCACCCCCACCCCCAAAAGCCATGCTGCAGCCTTTAAAGAAAAAATGCACTTTGCAAGAAAAAAAGCACCATTTAAAAAAAAAAAAAAACCTTGCAAAGGGGGACCCAGGGCCACGCCCGAAGCAAGCTGGGCACCCCCTAAGACCCCAAAAAAGCATGCAGCATGACTTTTGGTGGAAAAAAAAAAACATGAAAAACCCATCTGAAACACATTTACACCCCCAAAAGCCCCATGCAAGGTCAGATCACACACCCAGGAGAGGGGGGCACCCACCCCCACCCCCAAAAGCCATGCTGCAGCCTTTAAAGAAAAAATGCACTTTGCAAGAAAAAAAGCACCATTTAAAAAACAAACCAAACCTTGCAAAGGGGGACCCAGGGCCACGCCCGAAGCAAGCTGGGCACCCCCTAAGACCCCAAAAAAGCATGCAGCATGACTTTTGGTGGAAAAAAACAAAAACATGAAAAACCCATCTGAAACACATTTACACCCCCAAAAGCCCCATGCAAGGTCAGACCACACACCCAGGAGAGGGGGGCACCCACCCCCACCCCCAAAAGCCATGCTGCAGCCTTTAAAGAAAAAATGCACTTTGCAAGAAAAAAAGCACCATTTAAAAAAAAAAAAAAACCTTGCAAAGGGGGACCCAGGGCCACGCCCGAAGCAAGCTGGGCACCCCCTAAGACCCCAAAAAAGCATGCAGCATGACTTTTGGTGGAAAAAAAAAAACATGAAAAACCCATCTGAAACACATTTACACCCCCAAAAGCCCCATGCAAGGTCAGACCACACACCCAGGAGAGGGGGGCACCCACCCCCACCCCCAAAAGCCATGCTGCAGCCTTTAAAGAAAAAATGCACTTTGCAAGAAAAAAAGCACCATTTAAAAAACAAACCAAATCTTGCAAAGGGGGACCCAGGGCCACGCCCGAAGCAAGCTGGGCACCCCCTAAGACCCCAAAAAAGCATGCAGCATGACTTTTGGTGGAAAAAAAAAAAAACATGAAAAACCCATCTGAAACACATTTACACCCCCAAAAGCCCCATGCAAGGTCAGATCACACACCCAGGAGAGGGGGGCACCCACCCCCACCCCCAAAAGCCATGCTGCAGCCTTTAAAGAAAAAATGCACTTTGCAAGAAAAAAAGCACCATTTAAAAAACAAACCAAACCTTGCAAAGGGGGACCCAGGGCCACGCCCGAAGCAAGCTGGGCACCCCCTAAGACCCCAAAAAAGCATGCAGCATGACTTTTGGTGGAAAAAAAAAAACATGAAAAACCCATCTGAAACACATTTACACCCCCAAAAGCCCCATGCAAGGTCAGACCACACACCCAGGAGAGGGGGGCACCCACCCCCACCCCCAAAAGCCATGCTGCAGCCTTTAAAGAAAAAATGCACTTTGCAAGAAAAAAAGCACCATTTAAAAAAAAAAACCAAACCTTGCAAAGGGGGACCCAGGGCCACGCCCGAAGCAAGCTGGGCACCCCCTAAGACCCCAAAAAAGCATGCAGCATGACTTTTGGTGGAAAAAAAAAAAACATGAAAAACCCATCTGAAACACATTTACACCCCCAAAAGCCCCATGCAAGGTCAGACCACACACCCAGGAGAGGGGGGCACCCACCCCCACCCCCAAAAGCCATGCTGCAGCCTTTAAAGAAAAAATGCACTTTGCAAGAAAAAAAGCACCATTTAAAAAAAAAACCAAACCTTGCAAAGGGGGACCCAGGGCCACGCCCGAAGCAAGCTGGGCACCCCCTAAGACCCCAAAAAAGCATGCAGCATGACTTTTGGTGGGAAAAAAAACATGAAAAACCCATCTGAAACACATTTACACCCCCAAAAGCCCCATGCAAGGTCAGACCACACACCCAGGAGAGGGGGGCACCCACCCCCAAAAGCCATGCTGCAGCCTTTAAAGAAAAAATGCACTTTGCAAGAAAAAAAGCACCATTTAAAAAAAAAAAAAAACCTTGCAAAGGGGGACCCAGGGCCACGCCAGAAGCAAGCTGGGCACCCCCTAAGACCCCAAAAAGCATGCAGCATGACTTTTGGTGGAAAAAAAAAACCATGAGAAACCCGTCTGAAACACATTTACACCCCCAAAAGCCCCATGCAAGGTCAGACCACACACCCAGGAGAGGGGGGCCCCCACCCCCAAAAGCCATGCTGCAGCCTTTAAAGAAAAAATGCACTTTGCAAGAAAAAAAGCACCATTTAAAAAAAAAAAAAAACCTTGCAAAGGGGGACCCAGGGCCACGCCAGAAGCAAGCTGGGCACCCCCTAAGACCCCAAAAAGCATGCAGCATGACAATAAAAACCAACAAAATCAGCAAAATCAAACAACAAAACAATATCAACTGATCACACAATGCACAACTGCCATAGCCCCCCTAAAGAAAAACCAAAACCCCCATAGCAGGTGACATAACACTACACAGATTTCTCACCTAAAAAAAAAAACACCAAAATCCACACTCCAAACTCCACTCCACTCCTCTCCTCTCCGCTCCTCTCTCCGGGGTCGAAGGTGCGTAGGCTCCTGAATTCAGGTAGGTTAGGTGCTGAAAAACTGCTCTCTGCTCTCTGCAGTTCTCCAACGGCGAGAGTGCGCAGCAGAGAATTTATTTATATGGGACGGGAGAGCGGGAAATCATTCTCCCGCCCTCCTCCCATGTCACCTCATACGCCGGATTGGCTGATACTCGCCGCGAGGGGCGGCGAGTATCAGCCGCATTGAATACTCACTAAAGTCCCGTGACGGAGAATCTCCAAACATGGAGAATATCCGCAAAATCACGGAGAGTGCACGGCGAGCAAAAAAAAATGCTCGCCGTGCACGGAGAATATTTTCATTGAATACTGCCCTATATAGTAATGTCTACTGTCATTACCTAGATCAGGGGTAGCCAAGTATATGAATCAAAAGCTAACAATAGTTCAGTTTCCAGACCAGTTGGTTGCTGCACAGGTGTACTCATTGCTCAATTGATAATTTTCAAAGATACATCGATGCGGGAAAAGACCATCTATTAGACCACACTTAGGTTGACATGGGCCAAGGCTTTGTTTAAAGTAACCGTGAATATACAGATTAAAAAAATTGGTACTGGGCGGCACCCAATATTACCACAAACATCGATAGGACCCCCAGTATCATCCACATCCAAAGGATCTACTACTCACTGTTGGTAACGTGCACTTACCTGTTATTTCTCCAAAAAGTGTCGACACAGTATATTCTCTTGTGTCCATTGAGGCGGGACTTTTTTTCATATTTACTTGCATTTTTACATTCATTCCAGTTTACTTTTATTCTCCCCCCCCTTCATTCATTATGCCATTATAAATTGTTTTTATTTGTGTATTGTATTTACATGTGTTTTTAAAGAAACAGTAAAAATTGTTATACCTTTTCAAATTTCTGGTATTATTTCATTGACTTGAGCGCTGCTTGACTCACCTAGTGTGAGTCTTCCCGTCTTTTTCATTCTGGCACTTGTAGTGCCACAGTCATGATAGACCCCGGCAATGCGCTAGCGTGGAGCTGAGCATCTACATGTAGACGGGAGGCTGTGTGACTTTGGGGAGTCAGGATTTAGTTGGGTATAGGGTGCGTAGGGGTGCAGCTAGGGAGATGGAGGGATCCCAGGGGTGGAGACTTTCATGGGTAAGGGTGTAATGGGGGTGTGCAGCGCTGAGCAGTGCCACGTCATTCTGGCACTTGTGGTGCCACCAGGGCCGGTGTAAGTCTTCTTAGGCACCAAAGTAGGGAAGTATGCCTCTAGGGAAAGTGTGGGGGAGGTCTCAGAGGTTCCACAGCAGCCATCTGCATTAAGTACAACAGGGATCCTCACAGACATCCTAGAATATTTGATAGGCAGACTTTAGAGCCCACCCGAGATCCCGGCACCCTAGGCAGCTGCCTACTGGGCGCCACAGTCCTGATAGGGCCCGGCAATGCGCTAAAGTGGAGCTGAGCGTCTGAATGTAGACGGGAGGCTGTGTGACTCTATGGGGAGGCTTGGAGAGTCTGCATTTAGCCGGGAATAGGGGTGCCATATTTTATGGGTGCAGCTAGGGAGATGGAGGGAGACCTTCATGGGTGAGGCTGTAATGGGGGTTTGCAGCGATGAGCAGTGCCATGTCATTCTGGCACTTATAGTGGTGACTTGGGGGACTATAGCGGCGTCTAGATTTAGACAGATAGGGGGGATTTAGGGGTGGTGCAGCATTGACAGAGTGCTGATGTAGGGTATTGAGAGTGGCAGGGTGTCATTACCGTCATGAATGGGTGCTACAGGAGTGCAGTAAGATGTTAACCTATTAACAGTCGACCTTGTGTACGGTGACCTAAATGCGCTCGACTTATAAACTGTCGACCTTGCACTTGTCGACGAAATAGCGGTCGATCTAATGTGTGTCGAACTAGTTGTTGTCGATGTAAGTACTGTCGATCTATTGTATGTTCGATGTTCTGTGTTTCGACCTAGCAGCTGTTGATGTAAGTCCGATCGATCTAATGCGGGTCGATCTTACGCATGTCGACGTAGTTGTTGTCGATGTATTGTATGGTCGGTGTTCTATGATGTCGAACTTATGTTACATTCGACCTATAAGGTTTCGATGTAATGTAAGTGTCGACCTAATCAGTGTCTGTGAAGTGGTGGCGACCTAAGTTCGTTCGATCTTCCCGTGATCGACCGAATGACCGTATACCATACATTTCATGTCCTCTTTATGGTGTGTAGGTTCCTTTTTTAACATGGAGTCCTTTTGGGTATCACTTTGTTGGTCAGGTACCATTCTAAAATTTTGTCCCACCACATATGCATTTCTTTTTGTATCTTTTGGTGTATATATTACAGATCTTTAAAGTACTGCCTGCACAGTCTATTTTTCTGTTTGATTTCCTTTAAAAGACAAATGAGGTTAAAAACCATTTGATTTTGAGTCTATTCAATTTCGATTTGATTTTGACTATATAGCCAAAATCGAATAGAAAGTAATACCCCGTTCTCACTGCAGGCTAATTCCCGGGTCTATCATGTCGACCCGGAAATTTGCCTTTCAACACGGGTTTTTTTGCAGTGTGAACGGGTCGCATACCCAGATCTCATACATGGGTAAAACCCTTCTTTTTATCCGTGTTTGAGATTCGGGTATGCAGACACGGGTTGACCCGTTCACACTGAAGAAAAACCCATGTTAAAAGGCAAATTACCGGGTAGAACTTCTTCACCCAGGAATTTGCCTTGCAGTGAGAACGGGGGTCCGTCGCTGCAGTCGGAAAAGCCGTGTATTTCTCACTGAGAACACGGCATCAGTCAGAATCGCAGTGTGTACATTTTTTCATTATCACAACATTTAATATAATGTTAAATGCAATAGTGTTTGAAATTCCAATAATATAGTGTATGAAATTCCAATAAAATGGCCACTTGCAATATATACCATTAAACTTCAAAAACTGCATTTATCCAACATTTTAATCCTCCAATAGGCCATTTAGGACTACAAATATGGGATGCCACCCAACGTTTAACCAGGAATTCATCAGAAGTCTGCCCTCCCATCTCTGTTGCCATACTATAGAAATGATAAAGAACACAAATGATAAAGGTTACAGATTATTTATTTTTTAACAGTTTATGTAGTAACATAGAAACATAGAATTTGATGGCAGATAAGAACCACTTGGCCCATCTAGTCTGCCCCTTTTTTAAACATGTTGCCTCAAACCATATTTGATCCTTATTTTTTTGTAAGGATATCAATATGCCTATCCCAAGCATGTTTAAATTGATCTACTGTATTTGCCTCTACCACCTCTGATGGGAGGCTACTCCACTTATCCACTACTCTTTCTGTGAAGTTATTCTTGTCTCCCACCTGTACCTTGTTAAAGCCCTTGATATACTTAAGTTTCTATCATGTCCCCCCTTTCCCTTCTCTGCTCCAAAGTATACATATTAAGATCTTTTAGTCTTCTTTTAGTATAGTATATATAGTATATAGTGCACACATTCCGCAGCGCTTTACAGAGAATAGTTGAACATTCACATCAGTCCCTGCCCCAGTGGAGCTTACAATCTATATTCCCTGCCAAATGTACACACACAGACATTCTAGGGTTAATTTGTTTGGAGCCAATTAACCTACCAGTATATTTTTGGACTAGGTGATTCATCGCGCCCTACGGGCATTTTTCACACCGTCGTAAGGGGCTGCGCCCCCTTAATTTGTGAACATTTGTATATGAGAAAGATGGTTAGAATTGTATGAAAGATGGCCTGTATTGCAACTTGAGTTATAAGTGAAATGTGTTAAATAGAGAGCATATGATTTGGAAGGGGGTGTGTATAGTTTTGTTTAATTAAAAAGCGGTTACAGAGTAAGATGTACATTGATAGTGTGGATGGTACAGTGACATTTGTGGGTGTGGGGGGGGCTGTGTGTGCATGTTGTTTAGGTGTGTGTGTGCAATAGTATAGTAGGGTGTTTCTGAGTCAGCGGCTCCCCACTGGCGGAGGTCACGACACAGGAAAACAGGAGGCTGGGTAGTGATAGGGGTGTGTGGGCATAAGGGGGACTAAAGAGGAGGGTGGGATATACGGTGCAGCTTCTGCCAGTGGGTGAGGGTCCAGCGTGGCAGTACAGGAGTACAGGATGGTGGCCCTTAGTCAGTGTCTCCTCCTACTGGGTGGGAGTTC
This sequence comes from Crinia signifera, assembly GCF_055691185.1. Lineage (NCBI taxonomy): Eukaryota > Metazoa > Chordata > Amphibia > Anura > Myobatrachidae > Crinia > Crinia signifera. Next base: position 446,236,100 of record NC_139217.1, read on the forward strand.
GGGTGCATGAGAGCAGGAGGCTGGGCTATGAGGCATGATAGGGGCATGTGGGCAAAACAGCGTCAGCGACTCCCCAGTGGTGGAAGTTACGGTTCAGGAGAGCAGGAAGCTGGGTAGTGATAGGGGTGTGTGAGTATACGGGGGACTAAAGAGGGGCTTAGGGGTGCCGTGAATTGCGGGAGGGGCGCGGGGGGGTGCCGTGAATCAAGGGAGGGAGGGGGCGCAGGTGTCGGCGAATCGCGGGAGAGGGCGGGGGTCCGCAAAGCGTGGGAGGGGGCGTGAGTTTCGCTAGGGGGGGTTGCGAATCGCGGGAGGGGGGTGTGCGGGGGGTCCGTGAATTGCCGGAGGGGGGGGCACGGGGCACGATGAATCACCTAGTTGGTTATATATTCTTGTAGAAGGATGGTAGGATGTTGCTGTCATTCAGAATGCATTTACATAAACAGTAATAGTAGCAGTATAAAAGGTCTGACTTAAAACACCTACAGTAAAACAGAACAGGTGTTATATATTATACAAAGAATTGGTTGATGATGTGTAGGTTGACGTGCACATAGTTCATAGTTGTCACTGGAAAAAAATTGCTACAAGAAAAAATCAACACAGAAAGGTCAACACATGTAAATGTTGACATAAGTGTGGCACTTCATTGGTGTCCATGTCGACACATGAGAATGAATATGAAAACATTGAAAAGTGAAAAATAAATCTTGTCAACCTTTTTCATTGTCGACCATAGCCATGTCAGTGTTTTGCATGTGACATTTAATCGTGGGGATGCCATGAATGGGGGGAGGGGAGGTGCATACCCAACATGACCCTCTCCAGGAGGGACACATTGCTCTGTTTCTGGACTTTCTTCTTAATTTATGGATTACCATCACCTGTGCTTAAACACCTTTCTTATCAATTACCCTGTTTAAAATGACAGGTGATGACAATCATAAATTAAGATGGAAGTCCACAAACAGAGCATTCTGGCCCTCCTGGAGAGGGTCATGTTGGGAGGTATGGCGGTGTGGGGCGCTCACCTGGTGTGTCTGGTGAGTAGCTGTGTCTTTGCTGTGTAACATGGAGAGGCAGAGGATGTCTGGCACTGTCTGTGGGCTCACTGGGCTGGTTCTCTGTCATGTGGGTCAGAGGCTTCACCCAGCGTTATAGCTCCAGACACACTTTGAGTGACAGATGTAGCCAAATATATAAGAGATTGTGGGAGGAAACCCGAAGGAAACCCATGCAAGCACGGGGAGAATATACAATCTCCGCACAGTTATGGCCATGGTGGGAATAGAACCCATGACCTCAGTGCTGTGAGGTAGTAATGCTAACCATTACACCATCCCTGCTGCCAGATCTAATATCTGTAGGTATATCCCTACACATCCAGAAGATTGGTACGACAGTCAATTGTACAACTTTATATGGTTAAAAGGTCACAATATATGGTAAACATGTTTTATGTAATATTTAGCTTGTTTTCCACTTTTTCATACTCTATCATCATTTACCATCCATGTATGTTCCAATTTGGAGCGTTTGCCATACCTGAAGCATGGTGAGTGAAGCGGTACCCTAATTATGGTTTCACGTAATGAAATCTACAAATTAACATCCATAATCTTTGGTAATGTGTTAGGCTTTTTATGAGTCGAACTTGTGCATTTTACCCATTTGGGCTTTCTTTTTTATTATGGACTTGTTATACCACCCCCATCACTCCATTCTAGGCCCTTAACAACAAGAATGATAAACGGTTATCTCTCTTTAGCTAAACTAGTCAGATACAGTATTGCTTTCCTTATATTTAAATATTCAGATGTGACATGGTGGTGATAAACAAAGATTAAGTCATCACCATGGTGATAAGAACCTATCATTCAGAGCTTGTACAGGGGTGTCTGGTGCCCCCTGCAAAATCAAAAATTTTGCCCTCCTCTCATTTGGTCCTACAATGCTTTGATTAAGCTTTTCATTTATAATAAACGGCACTAAAGATAGCCCTCCCATGCACAATAAGACTCTCCACTAGCCTCCAAACTTTCAAGTGTTCCCTGAAAACTCACCTCTTTCAGGCAAGCCTATCATAGTTAAGTTCCATACACATAACCCTCTGAGACACTTATATATTATATAGCTTCCCTTCTGGACCTGCAAGCTATGCTATTACTGGTGCATTATCCTTGTGTTACCCTTCTCTATATCCCTATAGATTGTAAATTTGCAGTAGGGCCCTCCTACCTCCAAGTCTGTCTGTTGTGATCCAGTTTGTTTTATCACTGTCTACTATTGTAAAGCGCAACGAAATCTGGTGCGCTATATAAGAAACTGAAAATAAATAATATATTTACAATCATTAATTAAACCCAAGTCCCTTTACCCTCCCACCATACCTCCACCCCACCTTCCTTTTCATTTGAAACATTTTTCACCTTCACCTCTTAACTTTCCTAAAAAATAAACTTTTCTCCTTTTTTACACTTCTTCCTGAGCCTGAGTTCCATTATTTTTATTTTTCCACGACATTCACCCTGACCAATACTCTCTTTCTCAATTTCAGTGACAGGCTCCAGTATTCGCTGTGCTCCTAGAGGAATTTTCAAGAGCAGGTGTTGTCCTCCGTGGCGACAAAGTCCTTTGGGCAGGAGTGTCCAAGTGACAAAAAATACCATGAAATAAAGCCCACCAAAAATAGAACGTTCAACACTTTAAATAATTCTTACCATCACGCCTCCATCTAGACCCACTTAACAAGTATTTTGTTAAGTGGGTCTAGAGTTAAAAATTCAATCACTCACATTTATCATCACTCCAAATGCAACGATGCCCCTCTTTCACAATTGTTCCTCTGAAAACATAAATTAAAACCTAAAGCATAACACAAAAAAAAAAGAAAGAAATGCAAATATACAACAGGGTGCTTTTAAAGTTGTCTCTCATCTGGTTGTTCATCCGTGTGTGGTGACGGAGTCCTTGGTGGCTGCTGACTTCTCCTTGATGTCCTCGGTGCCGCAGGGTTCTGTGGTGGCGGCATCTGATACACCAGGTACATGCCTGCATAACCTTGGTACTGCTGTGACTGGCCGTACCAGTTTCCTGGTGGAGTAATGGCGGGTGGGGCCGCTAAGGCTGGTGAAGGCGGTTGTTGTGGTTGGGTTCGGGCATGCGGTTGACCTGTCCGTGGGAGTCTATCACAGATCAAACGGAGAGCGGTCGCTATGAGTCCTGAGGTAGATGCAATTTGCCGTTGGCTCTCCGACATGTTCTGGAAGCTTAGTGACTGACATGCCGAATGATCCACCAGCCTGTTCATTGATGTCGTCAGAGTGTTCAGTACTCCAAGGATTTCCGCTGTGTCTCCACACCTGGCTTTTTGCTCTTCAATGCGGTCGTTTTGCATTTCAGACAGGGTGTTGGACATTGTCTTCAAAGTCTTGTCCATTTCATCCAGTCTGGTGTTGACTACATCATGGAAGGTGTTCTGGCGATGTTGAATCTCAGATGCCAGGTTGTCCACCCTTTGCACTCTTGATGGTTCCTGTCGTTGCTGTATTTCTTCTCGCACCAATGCCATTTGTTGTGCTGTTACAAAGGAATAAAATTACCAAATATGCACGTGTGTTTAACAGGGCAGAAATACAGGTTAGTTTTAGTAAAGCACTTACGCAGGGAAGTAGAAACAGGGGGCCGCTGCACATCCAACTCTTCATACAAAGATTGTTGTTGGACCAGATGCGGCCTGAAGTAGGGTCCTATCCCAGATGAAAGTCCTATGCTGGTCCTTGATTGATCTTTTCACAAAAAAACACCACAAAAACATTCAGTTTAATATTTTTAAAGTAATATTTGGTCTTACAGATTTTCTGTATATTATAATTACCTTCGTCTTCCTGTGATGCAGACGCTCCTTCTCTGGGCCTACATTCTTGAAACACTTCTTGACTCGGTATAGATGACTCGGCGTGGCTAACTACAAGCCCATGAAATGTCTCATCTATGACTCCTGACGACTCAAGAATGACAGGTTGGTGGTCGATAGTGGCCACAGATTATACAATTTCAGTGACAGGCTCCAGTGTCACAGTGATCCTAGAGTATTTTTCAAGAGCAGGTGAAGTCCTTTGGGCAGGAGTGTATAAGTGACAAAAAATACAATGAAATAAAGCCCACCAAAAATATAATTAAACACTTAAACACTTTAAATAATTCATACCATCACGCCTCCCTCGGGACTGCTTCTCCGTCTCCTGGGTGGTTCTTCTTCTGGCAAGCCTTGTGGGCGGCTGGAGTCTTCAGCGCCTGTAACTCCCTGGATCATTACAGGGTTCAAATGCCTTTTTATAACTTCCTCCCAGGTAAGCCACTAAAAGCTGAGAGGCGGACCACCTCCGGTCTTTGTTGCATGTCGGCATACAAGCAACATTTTCTTTTTTTTTCTGATGGCGACAATCACTGTACCGTTTCATGGTATTTCTAAGATCCTGGCGAACGCCTGAAATTGCGATGATTTGTTCCAAGATGTACTCCCAGATCTTTCGCTTCACACGCGGTGGTGTGGTCTGGTGCCTTCCTCCATAGAGAATATCATAATGTGTGTCGACGCCTTCCACAAGGCAAGAGTTTTCTGGCTCACTGAACCGGGGTCCACGTGCTTGCTTCCGCCCAGTCTCTTCTGCAGAGGCATCCTCCTCTGAGTGATGCTCTGTCTATGGGATAAAAAAATATATTAATACATGTGCATGTGCCAATGTCAGTGTCCCTGGCAGTGTGCAGATATAATTTTTCAGTGTATCTTTGGGTACATGAGTGTGAAAGATAATTACCTGTCTTGCCCTTTATCCCTCGACGTCCTCTGAAGGTCTTCTGCATCAGTGGCGTCCACGTAATCCGAAACATCATGGGTTCCCTTGTACAAAATAAAATACCCCCCTCCCAAAAAAAAAAAATCACTAAACAGTTGGTGTGACTATTTCATCAGTGTCCCTGGCAGTGCACAAACAAACGTGTCAGTGTGCCCCCGTGTACCTGAGTGGCAAAGATACCTGTCTTGACCTTTGTGGCTGCTGGGATCCACGTCCCTGTTCCCTCGACGTCCTGTCTTCAGTGATGTCATCAGAGTCATGTCTTTGCTTTTTATGAAAAGGAAAATATCATTAAACTGTTGGTTCAACTATTGTCCCTGGCAGTGCACATAGGTGTCAGTGTGCTTCAGTGTATGTCAGTGTCCCTGGCAGTGTGCAAACATACGTGTCAGTGTGCCTGAGTAGGAAATATGAGGTATGTCGGTAGATACTGCGCTCAACTGATGTGACCCTGTGGCAGCTGCTGGTGTGATAAATTCATATATATGTGCATGTAGTGATTTATAGGCATACAATGCCATACTAGTTATTATTAATATAAGATATATTGTGCTATAAACATATGCTATCCCCACAGGGGACATTGTCTGAGAAATGAACAATTCCCAGCAGTCTCTGCAACTGTTGAAGAGGTCAGGAGTTGGTCACATGACCAGGGTCAGGGGAGACAGTTGAGAGTGAGGAACAGTTGTGCTGTGCAGTCTGTGAGGGGAAGATGGAGAATCCCTGAGGAGATTTGTAAAAGGCAGAGCTACACAGCAGGCAGGGCGGATAGCGGTGCTGACAGGCGGTCTCTGAGGTGGAGAATCAGCAGTGACGCAGCATCCGGAGGGCAGTCCCGGCCAGAGTCAAAGGAGAATACTAATCCGCAGTCATAAGAGAGGTGTGGTGAGTCCCACCCTGACACCCATATATAGCAAAGGAGGGGAATGGCTAACTATCTAATAGTATCAAGCTGCAGGAATTGATATTCAGGGAGCCAGCACAGATTCCTATGCGTGATATACCTAGTGCTATACTGCTGGAACATCACACAGCCCAGAGCAGAGGCAGAGACAGCCTATATTACGGCCCCTCACGCAGTCTAGTCCATTCCCAGTGCAGCCAAACACAGTCTGCACAGAGTAACTTAGTCCAGTCTGAGGGACAGCTTGCTAGTTTCACACAGTTACTTTTCCAGCGACTGTCCACAGCTAACTAGTGACTTACACTGCCAGCAAATCAAATACAGTGAGCATCAGTGCAGTTTTGCTATAGAAGGAGAGAAACAGTACAGCAGCTTATTCTTGGACAAGCACCCTGCTGTCAGGTTTACTAGTGACATTAATGAGTGAGCAATGTTAGTTGCACCGTTTCTAGTCACAGTCCAAGTGTAATTGTAAGAGACTTCCTAAACCCTTATTCACCGCATATGTCAACTCTATAGTCACATCCATTACAGAGTCTGTGTATCCTGATTTACCAAAGGAAGGGGGATAATTGACACCTTGGAAGTAGCTATGGTCAAGAATGGCAGAGTGATATAGTGTCAATCGTGTGTCCTCCCTGTCTATCCATACAGCATAAGTGATACAGGGACATACTTAGTCAGTCATAACAAGACTGTGCGGCTTAGACTAAGGAGTAACAAGTACAAGTGAGGGATTGTGAAGTTTGGACAGTCTAAATACTGACCCCGTGTGTCGCTTACTTAGACATATATATATACCTAGGGCTAAACCCGGCTAACAAGAAGCCAGGGGACGCCTAAAGGGACATAACGACATCCATTAAGGCGCCCAAGGGATTATATTGGTTACCCTTTGTTGTTACCCTTACATAACTTCCTAGAAATAATTCACGCGGACACCTTATCTAAAAATAAGACTCAGACAACCATGGCATAAGTTTAAAATGGTCAAGTTATTTATTTAGGTGGTATGACCCTTGTTAGTCTATCAAAGGGATGGCCAAGACAGCACTTGCGACCAGCACCAGTCAGAGGTGTATGTCAATGGCAGCGACTGCCTCGCTCCAATCTAACAAACACACCCCTTACGTAAGGTACAGCCTGCACCGTGACGGCTCCCCGCCCCCTCTAAGGTAGGGCGCGGACACCTCAAGGAAGTGCCCACCGTCCCCGCTCATTTCGGGACTCGCCCACCGTCCTGGCAAGGGGGGGGGGGTAATACCGCACGGTGACCACCTGACACCTCACCCGACTGCTGGTCGAGAGCGCCTTCTCGCCGATTTTTAAACTAAATTAAATTTAACCGAATTGTTTGGACAGCCCGAAGGCAATGAGCACCAGAGAGAGGAAAGAAAAGAAGGGATGGGAGGGTGGGAATCCGGATTCCAAGAGGAAGTTCCTCCCCCAAGCTGGACCCTATATACCCCACTTAAGCTACCTCCCCTCTAGGTGCTGATTGGCCCCTATGCCCCACATGCTAACCTGCCTAAGAATTACACACTGCTCTGTGCATCTGCGTTTAACCCCTAAATCCCCGGGCTCTTAACTGCACTCTGGCCTATGCAGCCCTCGTTTTGCCTAAGGCGCCCAAGGGATTATATTGGTTACCCTTTGTTGTTACCCTTACATAACTTCCTAGAAATAATTCACGCGGACACCTTATCTAAAAATAAGACTCAGACAACCATGGCATAAGTTTAAAATGGTCAAGTTATTTATTTAGGTGGTATGACCCTTGTTAGTCTATCAAAGGGATGGCCAAGACAGCACTTGAGACCAGCACCAGTCAGAGGTGTATGTCAATGGCAGCGACTGCCTCGCTCCAATCTAACAAACACACCCCTTACGTAAGGTACAGCCTGCACCGTGACGGCTCCCCGCCCCCTCTAAGGTAGGGCGCGGACACCTCAAGGAAGTGCCCACCGTCCCCGCTCATTTCGGGATTCGCCCACCGTCCTGGCAAGGGGGGGGTAATACCGCACGGTGACCACCTGACACCTCACCCGACTGCTGGTCGAGAGCGCCTTCTCGCCACTGCCAAGGCTCCCCAGACCTAACACAAGGTCGCCCGGGACCAGGCCCGCCACCCCTCAACTAGACCTAATGCCTTCCTATTGCCGAGTCACACAAGAAAAGATGTCGCCCAGGAAAACTTCCATGCCCGCGTCAGACAGGTGGACCCCGTCTGACCTATAGAGGTGGGCCGACTACCTAACTATCGTGGGGTGCCGCACTGCCCTACCCCCCATGGCGCTTACCCTCCTGGAAACAGCGTGGTTCACCTTTCGCCTTGCCCTGTCTATGGCAACTGCATTCCTGCAGCCCCGCCACTGAAGCCGGGGGACAATATCAGACCACACTAACCGCACCCCTGGCCAAAGGGCCGCAATGCGCTCCAGGTCAGCCGTTATGCTACACATGAGGGAGAGCCCCGTATTTTTGACCAGGTCGTTGCCCCCTAGATGTATTATCAATGTGTTGGGGGGACCTGAACTGCGGGCCTTGGAAACTAGTAGGCTATAAAGCCCACCCCACTGAAGTCCCCTAACCCCAAACCACTGCACTGAGTCAGCTCGTAGCAAGCCTAAAGCTCTGGAGGCCATGGGATGCCTGGCCGCCCAAAAAATATATGAGTGGCCCACTACCCAAACTCTCCCCTGATGTGATGAGGAAAGGGAAAAGGCTGAAAGAGAAAAAAACTAACGTTAACATTAATATAATATACACTGTAACACAACCAGAATACAGTAAACAGCCCAAGTGAAGGTGAAAAACTTAAAAAACCTCCGGTGAACTTTGGTGACAGCCGAATTGAATTAGTTCTATCTCGGAGGAAAAAGTAAAAAATTCACTCCACACCGTCGATTCCAGAACGCTAGCCGTTCCAGAACCGATTGTAAACTTACGTTTTTGGGCTGGCGCAACAGGCGCATTCTACAACTTATCTACCTTATCTATCTTATCTAATCTTATATATTTCTTATAAGCCGATGACTTCCACCTCCCTACCTTTTGTATGGCAGAGGGTGGAAGCCCCGCCGCCGCTGCGCATGTTGCGGCCCCTATGCGAAAGGAGTGTGTCCCATAATCCTGAGCCCTCAGGCCTATGCCGGTCAAGCACCGTCTAAACACAGCCCCGAACTGAAACCGGGTGAGGGGCACACCATCTGTGTGCACCAAAAACTGCATGGCTCCAACTGGCCTAAGAGACATGTAGTCCCTGCACAATGCTACAGGACAAATGGCTTGGTTCACACCGGATCGCAGGGTGGCCCAACTACCCTTCCCCAACTGGTCTGTTTTGGATCTCTGTATCCTACACAGGACGTGGTCCTCATGGAGAACCACGTCCTCCGCCCTAAGACCAGACTGGGCTTTCTTGCTTGCAGCTACCAGCTCCCCAATCCTGAATGCCCCGAAGAAGGCGAATGAAAAGGCCACCTTCAGGAGCGCAGCCTCAAAGGGGCCATCGGCCACCCTATCCAGACTTGCTACTAGCTCCCCCAGCATGCGCTCGTCTATAGGCCGCCGAGTGTCAGGAGGCACCGGCCGCTGCTTAGCCCAGCCCCTCAAAGCCTTGCTCAATACAAAAGAGGCTGTGGGATCCTGCTCCCCTCTCAGCCTGCTGTGAAATGCTATACCCGCCAAAGCCGCCGTCATAGCCGACTTTGATCTGCCTCTTACATAATGGCCCCATACAAATGCGAGTAACCGGTCCTCAACCGACTTACCGCTAGCGTCAGGCGCAGACTGAAACTCCTCCCAGTCCCTCCAGGCCGCCTCGTAAGCCCTGCTCGTTGAGGGCGCCAGTGACAGCAGTGCCAAACCCTTCATGCCGATTCTATGATCTGCCATACAAGATTTGGACACCTAAGCCCCAGGGGTGACGCTTCAGGAGCAAGCTCCCGAAACTTTGTAAACTGAAACCTAGACAGGGCGTCAGCGATAGTGTTCTCTATGCCTGGGACATGTCTAGCCCTAAAATGTATATTGTTCTTCAGACAATGAAGCACAAGGTAACGCAGTAACCTGAGGGCCTCTGGGGAAGCCGCCCTCTGATTGTTGATTGCGTGTACCACCCCCAGGTTGTCGCACCAGAACACTATGTTCCGATTTGCCAATTCCGCTGCCCACAGCTGCACTGATACTATGATGGGGAACAGTTCCAGCAGCAGAAGATTGACCGTGAAACCCCTGTCAATCCAAGACTGTCGCCACCGTGAGACGCACCATTCCCCTTGGAAATAAGCTCCAAATCCCGTGGAGCCAGCAGCATCTGTGAAGAGCTGCAGTTCCTTGCTGGATTCGGGCTCTGTGGGCCATATAAGCTCTCTATTAAATTGCCCCAGGAATGCGGACCACACTTCCATGTCGTCCCGCATTTCCCGTGACAGCCTGACCGTGTGGTGGGGGTCCCGAACCCCCGCCGTGGCCCTCTCGAGCTTGCGGCAGAAAACCCTCCCCATGGGAATGATGCGGCAAGCAAAATTAAAGGACCCCAGCAGGGACTGCAATAGTCTCAGCTGTATCCTCTTTTTCTGCAAGCACTCAACTATTAACCCCTGAAGCTTTGTCACCTTATCCTCAGGCAGACGGCAGCACCCCGCAGCCGAGTCTATTTCTATACCCAGGTAAGATAGGACCCTAGTGGGTCCCTCCGTCTTACCGCAGCTATAGGGACCCCCAGCTCCTCCAGCAGGGAAACCGCCCGGGACAATATATGGGCGCATGTGCCGTCATCTCCTGGTCCCACAAAGAGAAAGTCATCCAGGTAATGGGCTACGCCCCCACAGCCTGTACTGCTCTGTATGCACCAGTGCAGGAACGTGCTGAATTTCTCGAAGTAGGAGCAGGAGACAGAACAGCCCATCGGTAAGCACTTGTCTATGTAAGAGCCCCCATCTAGCCTGAAGCCCATGAACCTGAAGGACTTAGGGTGCAATGGGAGGAGCCTAAACGCGGATTCAATATCCAGCTTGGCCATAAGTGCTCCTTGGCCGAAACCCCGGACTATGTCAAGTACCTCGTCAAATAGCTGGTACTGTACACTACAGAACTCATCCGGGATGGCGTCGTTTATGGACGCGCCATGGGGGTGCGACAGGTGCTGTATCAACCTGTACTTGCCCGGGGTCTTCTTAGGGACCACCCCGAGAGGGGAAAAACACATGTCGGGGAGGGGGTTCCCTTGGAAGGTGCCCGCCATCCTGCCCAGGGCCACTTCAGCCTGGACCTTCTGGCGGACCACCTCCGGAAAATCCCTGGCTGACTTGAGGTTCCTAATGCAGGAAACTCTGATTTCGTCAGGGATGGGGAGGGGGAAACCAAAACTAAACCCGTCTAACAAAAAACGTGCGTCAGCCCTGTTAGGGTACGCCATTAACCTACGGGCCAGGGCGTCTACCACAATTGGGGAAGGGGCCTTACTTTCCACCAGTGCTGGCGTCCCCGTGATCCCCGCCTTTGGCCGCTGACCTACAGGATTTGGAGGGGTGCCCCGCCCCCCCGCAGTTACTGCAGTCGTGACGGAAGCGGCACTTGGCGCCCCTGTCACATTTGCCTTCGTTGTATGCAAAGCACTTCCCTTTGCCGCCGGTTTTGAAACCGGGTTTGGCCGCGGGAAATGGCTTCCTGCCCGATGCGTCAGAGCTATGCTGCCCCTTGCCTATGACCTCGAGCCATATCTCCACGTGCTTGCAGCCCATGGGCATGACCCTTGACCCGGCGTGAGCGAGGCGGAACTTCTCATCGTAGTTCCGCCACGCCTGCCCCTTATAATCCGTGTACGTCTCGTTCACAAGGAACAGGTAGCGTAAGACGTTCACGTGCTCCCCAGGCCTTGTGCTCAGGTAACAAGAGGAGAAGATTAGAAAGCCCTTCAGCCAATTGTGGAAGCCTTTAAAGGCCGCCTCGCTACCACTCCCCGCCTTCTTGGCTGCCTCAAAATCTTTTTTCATGTCGACTGTCAGTGTAAAGAAGTCGACAAACTTTCCCCTTTTTATCTTATCCTTTATCCCCTTACGCAGGCCCCTGGCCATGGCGGTGTTGGTGCAATGGACCATATCGCCTGCCTTGGTAGCTACCTCTGGCTCCGCCTCTTTCCTAGCCCGCTTAGTGCCACCCACTTTTTTCGCAACCGCGCGCGCAACCAATTTTGCGAACTTGCGCGGGCGCTTGGGGGACCCAGACTCGTCACTACTAGCCGAGGAATGGGAGGAAGAGGATGCACACTCTGATGTATTATCGTTCTCACCATCTCCAGAGGCTTCGCCTTGGACCACGGGATCCACCCGTGCTGTGGCCCCCGTCCCTGCGGAAGTGGATGCTTCCGCCCTTGACATGGACGCCGGGGTCTCAGTCGTCCTGGGAGCTGGTGCCGGGACCCTGGGTGTGGCTGGAGCCGCCACCGGTGTTGCTGGCCTGGATTCCGGAACCCTCCTGGACCCTTCTGCGTCCTCTTCCTGGGACGATCCCCCGAAAATGCCACTCCTGCCACCGACAGAGGATACCTCAGGAGAGAAAGGTGCAGTGTTAGGACCATATCCTGAGCCTGTCACCCTCACTGACCCTCCCGCTGCTGTACCAGAGCTCCCCAGGCCCCCAGTCGCATAAACCTGGTTGACCTGTTGAGTCTGGGCATACATGTTGGGGTGAGTGTAAGCCGCCCCTTGAAAAGCCTGCTGCGGCCCCCCCGGGCCCTGCGGTTGTGGTGCACCAGCACCCAGCCATGCTCCCCCGGGATACCCCCCTGAAAACCCTCCACCTGCCCCCGCTGTTTGGGGGAAGTACGGAAAAGGGGCCTGTTGAGTCCCTGGGTAGGGCCCGTAATGTGGGCTGGGAATGGGGTACCCTGGGTACCCCCCCGCGTTCGGACCGGGAAAAGCCCACTGCTGTTGCTGCTGCACGGGGGGTTGCATGAATGCCTGCTGACCCGCACCAAAACCCGTGTGGCTAAAACCCTGGTGTCCCCCCTGCCCCGCCGGGGCCCCGGCGAAGCAATGTAAAAGGTACTTAGCTTCGCGTGCTGCACTGTGTAAATCCGGATTCCAAGAGGAAGTTCCTCCCCCAAGCTGGACCCTATATACCCCACTTAAGCTACCTCCCCTCTAGGTGCTGATTGGCCCCTATGCCCCACATGCTAACCTGCCTAAGAATTACACACTGCTCTGTGCTGCATGTGCATCTGCGTTTAACCCCTAAATCCCCGGGCTCTTAACTGCACTCTGGCCTATGCAGCCCTCGTTTTGCCTAGTTGACGCAAGGGAACTACATCCGATCCATGAAAGCTTCAGGGAGCGCTGCATAGCACACAAGAGAGAAAGTATATAAAAAAAACACAAGGGCTAAACCCGGCTAACAAGAAGCCAGGGGACGCCCCCAACAAGAGGAGCATAGTGTTATATATTGTGTGACAGCTACAAAAGTCAGTGCAGGCAAATCCTAGGCAGAATCTTGTTTTTAGGCATATTTCGGTGGTTGCCTAGCAACTCCACGCTGAAGAGGAATCAGGCTGTGCACAGCGAAGGTTAGCTAACCAACCAAGTAACAAGAATTAACTTTACATCGAACTGAGTTCTGGTAGGAAGAAAGCTTACTAGTAGAATAGCTGTTAAGTAATAATAACAGGGTTACATCTGTTATATGCAGTGGTGTAACTAAGACTTTTAATTAACACCTGTGTTTCTGTGTTAGAGCATTGTATGCAGGAGGTTGCCTGTAACTTAAAAGTTCAGGCACAGTTAGTATTGTAAGTTAAATAGACATACCGTATTTATCGGCGTATAACACACACTTTTTTCCCCCTGAAAATAGGGGGAAAAGATGGGTGCGTGTTATACGCCGATATGCGTGCTATACGGCGGTAATTTCACCCGGCGGGTACCTGTAATGCCTGTAATGCCGGGTGTTGCTGTTATGCGCGTTGCTGTCATCCACGGGACGCCTACTAATCGCGCGTTCTCTGCTGCTGCTGCTGCTGCTGCTGCTCAGCGTCGGGTCCTCGCAGCAGCAGCACGCTTAAAACTCCTCCCTGTCATCCACGGGGCGCCTACTAATCGCGTGTTCTCTGCTGCTGCTGCTGCTGCTCACCGTCGGGTCCTCGCAGCAGCAGCACACTTAAAACTCCTCCCTGCACAGTGACTCCTTCCTCCCTGGCTACAGCAGCGTCATCAGCCTTCCCAAGCGCTGGCTGTAGCCTGGAGGAGGAGAAGGATTTCTGTGCTAACTGTGCTGCCCTGCTTCTGTTATTCAAGGTGGATTTTTTTTTTTCTTTTACAGATAATCAATTATGTTAATAAACACTGTAATAAAGTTTTTATTTAGAAATCCCCTCTTAAAATGAAGGTGCGTGTTATACGCCGGTGCGTGTTATACGCCGATAAATACGGTATATCTTATTGCGCAATAAGTCACACATACTATACTATTTTTGCCGGTGATTTTATAACTTAATTCCCTACAGTTAATAGTACATATGCATTGTTTGATTCACAATTGTTGTTTTTAGCATCAAAGGTAGGAAAATATGTTCTGTTTATTGTGAGGACCTGGTGAACGGAGATAACCGGTGGGTTACAGACATGTTCCGGTAAAATAAAACTTGTACTTAAATTGAGATGTATTGCATGTATCTGCTTCTGTGAGAGAAAAAGTGACAGTGTAATTCTTACGATTTGGTTCATTGTTTAATGCATAATAAAAAGTCTTTGGAAGCTCAAGTGTAATCTTTGAAGAAGAAGGAGTAAACTATCTACTTACCTGGGAAATCCTGGTTGATTTCACACTGGTCTCCAAAGGAGGGGGCCACCCTCCGACAAGATAATATGGAAGCAGGGGGGTATGGAGACCTGCACTGAGGTACTGGTACCTCTGGATGACACTGTGCAGTATGAGTATTCAATACACTATATACTGTGGAGTATAAGCCAATAATGAGGGTATTCACTGAATGAAGAGCTGTAACATGTAGATAAAATACAAAGTGCTTTATTGCTAATAATAATAAAGAAGGAAAGGGGGGGGTGATGACCTGGGCTGAGGGCAGATCAGGGAAGTGGATGGGCAGTGGGGGCAAAGTCACTGGGAACAAGTTCTGAAAGTTCCACTAGCAGGTAATCGTGGTGCGGGAGGCTGGCGTCCCGTCCTCCTCGCGGTACACGCTTACCTCTCTTCTTACGTCCCTTGGTGTGTGCTCTTCTGTCTGTATCAGCTTCCGGTCCCCACAGCGTCTCACGGCTCTGAAGCTGCTTGCAAAGCAGGACGGCGTCGCTAGACTCCGCCTGCTTGCTGACCGGGTCCCGAGCCGGGTGCTGTGCTCTCACCCCCTCTGGACGGAGGAGACTTTGGATATGTGTAGGTGCTTTCTCTCCAACACGTGTCGGCCTGGTGGCCTTCTTCAGGGAGTTGCTGTGATAGAATGAGATGGCCCGGGGTATTTCAAGGGTATCATGTGGGTGTGCATCAGGGCTGTCGTTCGGCCATCTTTGATGTGGGAAGAAGTGCCCTTAGTCCGTAGTAGATTCCTGCATTGAAAAAAACAGAGTCTTTAAAGTTTTTAAAGTTTTAAATATATATATATATATATATATATATATATATATATATATATATACACTGTATGTATATATATATATATATATATATATATATATATATATTGCGTTTAGCACCTGTTTCTTTAACAATAAAAATGTCATAAACCAGCATGTTATTTTTTGTGTGTAAACACCAAGTTTTGTGGTGGTATCATCTGCTAGGGGGCACCAACAAAAATCTTGCCTAGGGCACCAAATTGGATAAGGCCGGCTCTGTGCCCCATAGACCATAGGTAACAATGAAACATGCAGAATACTATTATTTATATGAGTACTATCACGGACCAATCAGTTCCTGTCTGTACTATGTTTAACCCCTGTTCTCGTTCTCCCTACATATCAGTAGGAGGACATGGCAATGCTGGGAAAGTGGAGACCACTGGTCCGCAGTGCCCACCGCCTCTCACCATGACAGGCATCCTGTGCAGGAATGCAGGACACCACACTCCTATGTTACCTTTCTGGGCTGTGAATGGCCAGCTTAATGCACAATCCCCAGACCCAGGACAGACTCACCAGCTACTACCCTCACCAGGGGGTCAGAGGACCACCCAATGGATGGACCAGTCACCTTTACACTCAGGCTACGACTGCACAGATGTGGAAATGCTCTCCTTGGATGATGAACCTGGTGTACTTTCTGTTGAACGTGGGAGCACCGGATCTTCTGCCTCGGTTCCACCCGGCCCCTCACTGAGTCAGAGAACCATTCCCGCGAAGAGTCCTTCTAGTAGATGCTGTTATTTGTCAGACGTGCATATGGTGTCTGAGGGGGATGAACCCTGCGAGGTGGCTGATGTTCATATGTTGTCGCCTCCTGGCAGACCCAAAGCTCCTATAATCGTGTATTCTCACCAAACCACCAAATAAATGGCCTTAATATTCCATTTGAAAAAAATTAAGATAGAAGTTCCTTTATTATTGCATATTATATATATATATTTTTTTTTTTGTTTTTGTTTTTATTATTCATAGGACATTAGGATTTGCTTTATAACACGTGGGTCACGGATTACTACACCTGTGCTCCTAAGAGGCCAATGTGCAATGTTTGATGATAACTACTCCGGAGGGCACAGGGTTAGAACCACTGGCAGGGTGTTATGATAATACACAAATACTGTATATATAAATGGCAGTGATCATGGGCATAAGAACAAGGTATGATTTATACATGGTTGTAAATATAGATAAACATTAGAGCAAATACAAATGACATGAATGACATAAAGTACAGATCTTTAACACCTTTCCGACATTTGACGTACATTTACGTCATGGTCGGGAAGTACTTCCCGACACATGGCATAAATGTACGTCATGCCTTTGAAGTGCCACCGCGTCCATAGACGCGGTGACAGAGGGAGGATGTCTGCTGTCCCTGACAGCAGACATCCTCCCTCATTGCCCAGGGGGTGCAGGGTTGCCCCCCGTCATGGGCGATCGCTGCGATTGGCTGTTCAAACGTGAACAGCCAAAACCAGCGTTAAACTGTGTGTTGTGTAAAATTTAGACTCTGCTGCCCCCTAGTGTCCAAAAAAATTAAAGCCGGTTGAAATAATGATGTAATAATAAAGTTTAGATATGGTTTATGTTAGTTATTAACTATTTTGAGTGGTATGATTATTTGTCTCACAAGCAGAAAATTTTACATTTTGCAAATAGCAAAATGTTCCATTTTTTTACGTCATTTTGGTATTTTTCACAAAAAAAAAAACTGTATCGACCAAAATTCACCACTAATTTAAAGTACAATATGTCACGGGAAAACAATCTCAAAATCACTGGGATAAGTAAAAGCAAAAAAAAGTTATCCCCACTTAAGTGATACATGTCAGATTTGAAAAAAAGGGCTCTGTCAGGAAGGCAAAAACATGCTGTGTCGGGAAGGGGTTAAAGAAAGCAATGCAACCCTAAATTTTTATTCAATCCTCAAACCATTTTGCTATGGGACCCCGTCAGACAATAAAAATAATTACAGGACCCCAGCAAGTTATTGCAGAAGGTCATCGCATCACATGTGTAGTCAGCAGACAGCACATACATGGCAGCATTGTGGAGGCGCAGAGTGATGGGAGGAGTCTGATATACCATAACCCATCACATCACACGTGTAGTCAGCAGACAGCACATACATGGCAGCATTGTGGAGGCGCAGGGTGATGGGAGGAGTCTGATATACCATAACCCATCACATCACATGTATAGTCAGCAGACTGCACATACATGGCAGCATTGTGGAGGCGCAGGGTGATGGGAGGAGTTTGATATACCATAACCCATTACATCACATGTGTAGTCAGCAGACAGCACATACATGGCAGCATTGTGGAGGCACATAGTGATGGGAGGAGTCTAAAATAACAGACAATTCAACAGGTTTTTCAGACTCTTTGAATCACTGACTGAGATTAGAAAAGTCATCAGCCTGATGGTCAGTAACATGGGGTCGCAACCCCATGCTGAGAAGGTCGGGACCCACTCTGGGGTCAGGACCCACAGTTTGAGAACCGCTGCTCTAGGGGATAGTGTATCATGTTGTCCCTGAAGATGAGCGCAACATATTGAAACATGTTGGAATAAAGCAACATCATCTGTTTCACCGCAATCAAAGTCTCCTGAGTGCAACTTTCCTGCCCATATAAGTAAGCTGTTACCCAGCCTAAGTGGGCACCTGCTCAAATACAACCCTGCAAAGGATCGTGAGTGCCGGGAGTTTGGACTACAATATTGGGAGACAGCGGCTTACACAGCAAACACTGACTCCATCCGAGGCACCACCAATATCTGTTACACCATCAATATCAGGATACTACTTCTTCTGGCAGTGTGTGGCTGATTATTTCAGTGACATTAAAACTTACCATTGCAAGGAATATTTTGAGCATATAATGGAAGACTCTGATTTGGGTTTTAACTAGAGATGTGCGGCGGCCACTTTTTCGGGTTTTGGATCTGGATCTCCCTTCGTGTTTTGGATCTGGATTGGTTTTGGCAAAACCACCCTTGCGAGTTTTGGTTTTGGATCTGGATTTTTATGAAAAATGCTAAAAATGGCTAAAATAACAGAATTTGGGCCTGTTTTTGCCCCTAAAGTATTATTAACCTCAATAACATTAGTTTCCACTCATTTATAGTCAATTTTGATCACTTCACAGCTCACAAAATTGTTTTCATTTACTGTAGTTGGGCCAAAAGGTTATACCGAGGTAGCTGGATGACTGAGCTAAGCGACAGCAGTGGGCATCACATACATGTGGACCTTACACTTCCAACCTGGCACATCTTGTAAGCAGAGCGGCACTGCAGGGGCAGACAAGGTGGCAGTTTAATAAATTACACCCAAAAAAGAGAAAAAAGCATTATTTTGATCAAGTTTGCACTAATTTTGTTTAACTTTTTGATTGATGTTTGCACAGTTCTTATATTTATATTGTATACTTCATTTGGAGTTATTTATAGTGATCAGTTCGGTTCCGTTGTATAAATACTGTTTTATATATATTTATATATATATATATATATATATATATATATATATTGCGTTTAGCACCTGTTTCTTTAACAATAAAAAAGTCATAAACCAGCATGTTATTTTTTGTGTGTAAACACCAAGTTTTGTGGTGGTATCATCTGCTAGGAGGCACCAACAAAAATCTTGCCTAGGGCACCAAATTGGATGAGGCCGGCTCTGGGCCCCATAGACCATAGGTAACAATGAAACATGCAGAATATTATTATTTATATGAGTACGATCACGGACCAATCAGTTCCTGTCTGTACTATGTTTAACCCCTGTTCTCGTTCTCCCTACATATCAGTAGGAGGACATGACAATGCAGGCAAAGTGTAGAAGCCCGAGGAGTGACTGGAGCTTTCCCGTGGCCAATGCCAGGCTGACCGCTCCCCGCAGCCAAGACAGCTTGTCGAGGGGGAGGCGGCAGCAGGCCGCCACTGTGTCAATTTCGATGCCCAAGAAGGACAGGCACGATACAGGCCCCTCCGTCTTGTCCACCGCTATGGGAACCCCAAAATGCTGAAAAAGATCCTGCAGGTATGACAGTAGAAAACTGCACCGCTGGGAACCGGCTGGGCCCACGCACAAGAAATCATCTAAGTAGTGGGCCACCCCAGATGCACCTGAACATGACACCACGCACCAATGCAAGAAACTGCTAAAGCGCTCAAAATAGGCGCAAGAAATCGAGCAGCCCATAGGCAAACACCTGTCCACGTAAAAGCCCGTGGGGAGGCGAAAGCCCATTAACCGAAACGATTCCGGGTGCAGTGGGAGCAAGCGAAAGGCAGACTCTATGTCCACCTTAGCCAACAGTGCCCCGCGGCCATGGTCGCGCACTATATCTAGCGCCTGTTCGAAAGACTGATACTGCACACGGCACAAGTCCTCGGGGATGGCATCGTTAACTGAGCTGCCCAGGGGGTGCGACAAGTGTTGGATAAGCCTAAACTTGCCGCTGGCCTTCTTAGGGACCACCCCTACTGGTGAGAGCACCAAATTCTCAATAGGGGGTGACGGGAAAGGACCCACCATTCTACCCAAGCTCACCTCCTTGGCCACTTTCTCTAAAACGACCCCCGGCATCTGTATAGTGGATTTTAAATTACGGGGGGCATGGGCTACAACCTCCCCATGTATAGGGAGGCGGAAGCCTGACTCTAGAATTTCGGCCTCCTCCCTACACGGGTACCGTCTCAGCCAGCTGGCCAAGCGGTCGACCCGTACAGGAGAAGGGGCCTTAGTAAGGTGGACCCCCGGCTGCTGCAGCCTGAGGGGCACCCCCTTGCTTCCCTTTCCTGCAATCCTTAAAGGGATGATCGCCCCAGCATTGTGGAGCAAGCGTGCTTGAATTTGCAGGAAGACCCACGAGCGCAACCGGCTCCGTTGAAGGCGAAACAACGCCCTGCGGGGGGTCCCCCCGCCCTCCCACGAAAGGGAGGCTGGGTTTTGCGGGGGGCAGGGGTGGAGGCTGGCGTGGCAACCGGAGCGGCGGAGGGCTTCGGCCCCATCCAAATATCCACGTCCTTTCACCCGAAAGCCATGATGGCCAAACCAGACTGTTTACGCCGGAAGTTCTCATCATAGGAGCGCCATGATGAGTCGGCTTCGGAAAGGAACATTTCATGAATCATGTGCATGTAGCGCACCATGTTCATGTGTTCCTGCGGTCTTGTCTCAAGGTAACAAGCCGCGAACATAAACATGCCCGCCTGCCACCGGTGATAGGTGCAGTAGGCCTCCTCCCCAATACCTCCTCGCCGCTTCGTTGCGCGATACTCTTTTTCCGCCTGTGCCGTCATAGCAAAGAAGCTGACGTACTTCCCGTCCCTAATTCGTTCCTGGACGCTGCACTGCAGCCCCCTGAGCTCGGCCGTGTTTTCACACTGAACCACCTTCCCCCTAGGGAACAACGGGGACCCCCGAGCTACCACTGGAACTGGAGTGCCGACGGCGCCTGTGTCTGTGCCGCCTGCGGGATTTTCGGCCTCCATCCTCCTCCGACGTTCCAGAGTCGGACCCGCCGGAGGAGGAGATATGCGCGGCCCTGCGCCGCTTGCGTTTAGTAGCTGACCCACCTGAAGTGCCCTTCACTGGCACGAGGCTCATCTGAGCGGGAGTGTCCACGATCCCCACCGGAGGAGTTCCCGAAGCCACGATAGCCATAGAAGTGAGGGGAGCCGTACCCCCGGAAGATGAGGCAGGACCAGCCACCCCTGAATGGGATGTGGTAGGAGTCTCAGGAGGAGCAGAAGGGGGCAGACCACCGGCCGGAGCCGCCCCACTTTGACCTGGGACCTGTCTCATGAAGCTAGACAGCAAAGATATAAATTGCTGCACCCCCCATCTGCCGCCGCAGTTAGCGAGGCAGTACTTGTCGGGTCAACTGTAGGAGGGGATGATATCGGGGCACTGCGGTGTGGCACCCACCTGGCTCTCATGAGAGCCTGTCGTCGAGCCACCTGCCTATGGGACAGCACCCCTGTGGGCCGCGTAGAAACGGGTGTGCTAATGGGCCCTGCCTGAACCACATTCACCCCAGTGGGCTGCCTAATAGCATGACCCGCCTCCCTGGTCTGCCCCCGGCCTGGGAGTAGTGGGGAGGTGAACATAGGGAGGGGGGCCCCCTTGAGACAACCTGGTTGCCAAGACTGGGATCCCAGATAGGCGCATAGGGCCCAGAGGAAGGCTGCCCCCTGAGGGCGCCACAGGTGTGCTCTGTGCTGCAGGGCCGCGGCCTCGTCCAGGCCGACCCCGCCCCCCAGACCCACCGGCGCGAGCCTGGCTGGTAGGCCGCAATCCCGGCTGGTAGGCCGCAATCTCGGGTCGGCGGGGGCCTAGGCCGCTCCCGCGATTAGATGCGCCACGGGCTCTACCCCTGCCCGATCCCCCCGGCTGCCCAGCGCGAGATTGACGCCTGCCGCGGCCTACACCCGCGATATGTGCGGTCCGGCGCCGCGATCGTCACCCCGGCAGACGTCGCCGCCTCGGGAGCCGCCAGGCCACGCCGGACTCGCCTCCGGTCCCCACTGGAACCACCAGGGATATCAGCGTGAGGCCCCGCGGCCCCCCCAAACGGGTAGGTGGTGTCCACCAGACGGGCGGGCGTGAGGCTCTCCGCGGCCGGGACATATTAGCAAAGAATAGATAGAGGGGACAGAAAGCTGAGGTGAGGGAAGAGAGAGGGGAGAGACAGAGAGAGTGATTAGAATGTGTTTTAGAAAATAGAAGTGTACACTGTAATACACTGTATGCTGCTGAGCAGCTCTTGCCTGTTCACCAGCAGCTTTTCCAGACAGAGGAAGCTTCACATGTAGCATGTGACTTTTCTTACCTTGTCTAACCCTCCCACTACTCTGATAGGCCTTGTACCCATCCTGATTTACATATCACATGACCTTCCAAGTGTAACCTGGGGAACCCATCAGTGGTTTATGCTCCCTCACTGCTTATTCAGCATTCGTGATTCTTTATTTTACTCAAGTTTGCACTACTTTTGTTTAACTTTTTGATTGATGTTTGCACAGTTCTTATATTTATATTGTATACTTCATATGGAGTTATTTATAGTGATCAGTTTGGTTCCGTTGTATAAATACCGTTTTATATATACTTATTTATATATATAATGTCCAGTATGGAGTGGCACTTCCTCAACTGTATCAAACAAATGGTGGTGCCATCCAATAGACCCACTGGGTGCAAATACATCCAACAGACGGCGGCACTCAGCAATAGAAACGGACACAGGATAGCAGCTTTTGCCAACGTTTCGAACCACTTTTATTGGGTGTCCTGAGGAAGAACCCAATAAAAGTGGTTCGAAACGTTGGCAAAAGCTGCTATCCTGTGTCCGTTTCTATTGCTGAGTGCCGACGTCTGTCGGATGTATATATATATATATATATATATATATATATATATATATATATATATATATATATATATATATAGTAGAGGGGTCGGCATCACTCCGGTCTTGAAGACAGCAACAGGAAACAAATTGGAGTCGTGCGACTTTTTAGTGCAATGTTTCAACTACTTTATTGTAGTTTTTGTCAAGCCACAGTACACAAAACATACCACCACATTAAATAGCACAAGGTATCAAACAACCACCTCCCACATCCGGAACGCAGCCGGGAGGGGGTGTGGCGTCATCATACAGCCAGGTGTATTGTTACAAAGACATGAATATAATTACAAAAAGGAAACATAAGAACAAAACACAAAACAAAAGAAACATAATTATACAAAACATCAACAGAGCAATGTCCTGAAATAGAGATACAAAACATTAGTAACATCACAAAATTATTAAGCTAAAATGTAATCAGTCCAAGGATAACCAACCACATAAAGACTCTCTTCACCTTACACATTTAAATACATTACTTCATGGTTTAACCATCTGCTGCAAATGCTGAACGGGGCTTCAATTCATACAAAATACCCTGATTCATACAAAAAACACTGGAGCCCTAAGGATTCGTTCAGGCCTCTAGGGGCCAAGGCATCTAAACGAGTGATCCATCGGGACTCCAAACGGAGTAAAAGGTTAGACCTATCACCTCCCCGTATTAACGGGGGAACGTGGTCAATTATACGATATCTTAAAGAGGCAAGACTGTGTTTGGCTAAGGCAAAATGCCTAGCTACAGGTTGTGCGCTGTGACCAGTAGATAACGCTGCACGTATAGCGCAGCGATGTTGTGTCATCCTTTCTTTAAAGGTTACATCTGTTTTCCCTACATAAATGCGGTAACAGGGACAAGTGATGGTATAAACCACATATTTTGTGGTACATGTTAAGTAGTGTTTAATCGAAAATTTCTTTCCTGAGAAGGGATGATGGAATACTGAGCCCGTCTGCAAGAAACTGCAGGTGGTACAATGTGGGCATTTAAAACAACCCAGGCGTTTTTTCCCCAGAAAGGATGACACAACAGGCTTCCCAAGATTTGAAATGTCATTTGTAACTATAAGGTCTTTAATATTAGAGCCCCGTTGGTAGCATGGCATTAACTTAGAACCATGTAGTGCCTTCAGGTCATTGTCGGAACTTATCAATGGCCATAGTTCTTTAGCTTTAGACACCGCTTTGGGGGTTAAATGGTTGAATTTGTTAATCCAAATGTGACAATTCTTGTTCTTATCAGGTTTATTGATATTACAATGTAGCTGTTGTAGGGGAATATCAAGTACTTTCTTTTTGATGGTTTCTAACAAAGACCTGTCATACCCTCGGTCAATGAATTTTTTGACCATGACCTCAATTTGTCTTAATCCCTCCTCACGGTTAGTAGACAATCTCAAAGCTCTCAAAAATTGTGAACGGGGTAAAGCACTTTTTAATGGGACAGGGTGGGCACTGGAAGCTAATAGCAGGTTGTTCCTGTCAGTCGGTTTAGTGAATAATGAAGTTTCCAAGTGTCCATCAATCTTAGTGATGGACACGTCTAAAAAGTTGACACAGGTGTCATCAATAGTGAACGTGAACTTCACTGGATTATCAAGATTATTATGTACTTCAATTAATGTACTAAACTCCAAAGCTGTGCCACCCCATACGATCAGCAGATCGTCTATATAGCGGAAAAAAGCTAGAATTTTACTCGAAGTGTCAGGAGAGCTAAAAAACACGTCCTGTTCGATGGAAAACATAAAGGCCGACCCCATCGCACACCCCATCACATTGGAGGTAAAAGCCTCCATCATGAAAAAAATAATTTTAAGTCAAAACAAGTTCAAGTAAGGTCAAAAAAAGTTCTAACACCGGTCCCTTGTAAAGATTGTTATTAGTCATGGGGGATGCAGGTATAAAGATTGGCCACATCAACGGAACAGAGGAGACAATCAGGAGGTAAGTTCTGCAATTTTTTAAGAGCTACCAGTAATGAACCCGTGTCTTTTAAATATGTCGGGTGGGCTTGTACACACGGCTGGAGTAAGGCATCCAAAAAGACTGATACTGGCTGCATGAGAGACCCCCGGGCCGATATAATCGGTCGTCCGGGCGGTCTCTCTAAGCTCTTGTGTACCTTAGGGATGGTATACAATAGAGGGGTGATGGGATGTTCCGTGACCAAGGCTTTAAACACTGCCTGGCTGATCAACCCCCCATTGCGTGCCATAACCAAGATAGCATCCAATTCCTTTTTAAACACTGCAGTGGGATCAGAGGGAAGTTTCTTGTATGTCCCTGTACAGGACAACTGGCGTTCAATTTCGGCTCTATAGTCATCCAAATCTTGGACAACTATAGAGCCGCCTTTGTCAGCCTGACGCACAACAATATCGGTGTATGATGCAAGCGATTTCAATGCCTCTTTTTCGACAGCAGGTAAATTCCAAAACCTAGGACCATTAGCATCAATGTAATTGGTAATATTACAATCAAGCATACGAATAAAAGATTTTATCGATGGATTATAACTTACAGGTTCAAAAGAAGACTTTTTCTGTATGCGCTGTAATTGGGGAGGCACGTCATTGGGAACAAAGGGGGTATCAGCAAAATGTTCTTTTAATGTAAGGCTTCTATTAAGTCTGTACATTTAGACTTTCCAAGTGTGTCTGTCAAACGGAGTGGTCGGCACAAATGACAGACCACGTCCCAGGACTGCCAGTTCGGCTGTAGATAAAGTTCTTTTGGATAAATTGAATATCAGTTCTTTATTCATTGCCTTGGTGGCTTGCTGTATTTTTTTCTCCTGCCTCTCACATTGGCCTCCACGGCGGGTGCGTCTATATATATATATATATATATATATATATATATATATATATATATATATATATATATATATATTGCGTTTAGCACCTGTTTCTTTAACAATAAAAATTTCATAAACCAGCATGTTATTTTTTGTGTAAACACCAAGTTTTGTGGTGGTATCATCTGCTAGGGGGCACCAACAAAAATCTTGCCTAGGGCACCAAATTGGATAAGGCCGGCTCTGGGCCCCATAGACCATAGGTAACAATGAAACATGCAGAATATTATTATTTATATGAGTACTATCACGGACCAATCAGTTCCTGTCTGTACTATGTTTAACCCCTGTTCTCGTTCTCCCTACATATCAGTAGTGAGGACATAGCAATGCTGGGAAAGTGGAGACCACTGGTCCGCAGTGCCCACCGCCTCTCACCATGACAGGCATCCTGTGCAGGAATGCAGGACACCACACTCCTATGTTACCTTTCTGGGCTGTGAATGGCCAGCTTAATGCACAATCCCCAGACTCAGGACAGACTCACCAGCTACTACCCTCACCAGGGGTCAGAGGACCACCCAATGGATGGACCAGTCACCTTTACACTCAGGCTACGACTGCACAGATGTGGAAATGCTCTCCTTGGATGATGAACCTGGTGTACTTTCTGTTGAACGTGGGAGCACCGGATCTTCTGCCTCGGTTTCACCCGGGCCCCTCACTGGGTCAGAGAACCAGTCCCGCGAAGAGTCCTTCTAGTAGATGCTGTTATTTGTCAGACGTGCATATGGTGTCTGAGGGGGATGAACCCTGTGAGGTGGCTGATGTTCATATGTTGTCGCCACCTGGCACACCCGAAGCTCCTAAAATCAGGTATTCTCACCAAACCACCAAATAAATGGCCTTAATATTCCATTTGAAAAAAATTAAGATAGAAGTTCCTTTATTATTGCATATTATATATATATATATATATTTTATTCATAGGACATTAGGATTTGCTTTATAACACGTGGGTCACGGATTACTACACCTGTGCTCCTAAGAGGCCATCGAGGAAATGTGCAATGTTTGATGATAACTACTCCGGAGGGCATGGGGTTAGAACCACTGGCAGGGTGTTATGATAATACACAAATACTGTATATATAAATGGCAGTGATCATGGGCATAAGAACAAGGTATGATTTATACATGGTTGTAAATATAGCTAAACATTAGAGCAAATACAAATGACATGAATGACATAAAGTAAAGATCTTTAAAGAAAGCAATGCAACCCTAAATTTTCATTCAATCCTCTAGTGCAGGGGTCCTCAAACTATTTTGCTATGGGACCCCGTCAGACAATAAAAATTATTACAGGACCCCAGCAAGTTATTGCAGAAGGTCATCGCATCACATGTGTAGTCAGCAGACAGCACATACATGGCAGCATTGTGGAGGCGCAGAGTGATGGGAGGAGTCTGATATACCATAACCCATCACATTACACGTGTAGTCAGCAGACAGCACATACATGGCAGCATTGTGGAGGCACAGAGTGATGGGAGGAGTCTAATATACCATAACCCATCACATCACACATGTAGTCAGCAGACGGCACATACATGGCAGCATTGTGGAGTCACAGAGTGATGGGAGGAGTCTAATATGCCATAACCCATCATATCACATGTTTAGTCAGCAGACTGCACATACATGGCAGCATTGTGGAGGCACAGAGTGATGGGAGGAGTCTGATATACCGTAACCCATCACATCTCATGTTTAGTCAGCAGACTGTACATACATGGCAGCATAAGCAGCCTAGCGAATTATGTTGCTTGTAAATCTAACCTTATCAGTCACTGGCCTAGAAATAACTTCACACAGACACAACTTCTCTAAAAATAAAGACGCAACACCAATAGCTCAGTTTAAACGGTCATAGTTATTTATTTAAGACCAAGAAAAACTGGTATGACCCCTTTAAAGGGGATGGCAAGGACCAGGCACCTGAGACCGAAGACCGTTCAGGGGTGTTGCCCAGGGCAACGACCAGGTCGCTCCCAACCTCCTAAACACCCCTTACCAAAGGCACAGCCCGCCCTGCGCGGACATCCCCCCGCCTCTAAGGCCTGACGTGAACATATCCGCCTAAATGTTCATCGCCCACCGCGTTGAGTCGAGGCTCGTCCGCCCTCCTGGCAAGGAGAGGGGTAATACCGCGCAGGGACCACCTGACGCCCTTCTAGAATCCTGGTCGAGGGTGCCGACCCGCCAATTCTGTTATTGCCAATTAGATCAAATTTTGAAGGCTAACGCCTTGATGTATATAATTTCGAAACTCAAAGAGGGATAGTATACCCTGCAACCCTGATTATATACCCTTGCTCAAGGGTGCCACCCCCCAGGACTCCCATTGGTGGGGCTTCCCGCCCTGAATAACCCCTCCTTCTATGCCTAGTCATTTTTAAACAACTTTATTTAAAACAAGCTCAAATTCGCAGTCTCTTAACTACACTTGGGCTTATACAGCCCTCGTTCCACCTAAGCAGCCTAGCGAATTATGTTGCTTGTAAATCTAACCTTATCAGTCACTGGCCTAGAAATAACTTCACACAGACACAACTTATCTAAAAATAAAGACGCAACACCAATAGCTCAGTTTAAACGGTCATAGTTATTTATTTAAGACCAAGAAAAACTGGTATGACCCCTTTAAAGGGGATGGCAAGGACCAGGCACCTGAGACCGAAGACCGTTCAGGGGTGTTGCCCAGGGCAACGACCAGGTCGCTCCCAACCTCCTAAACACCCCTTACCAAAGGCACAGCCCGCCCTGCGCGGACATCCCCCCGCCTCTAAGGCCTGACGTGAACATATCCGCCTAAATGTTCATCGCCCACCGCGTTGAGTCGAGGCTCGTCCGCCCTCCTGGCAAGGAGAGGGGTAATACCGCGCAGGGACCACCTGACGCCCTTCTAGAATCCTGGTCGAGGGTGCCGACCCGCCACAGCAAATGGCACCCTAAACCTACTCAACGTTCGGTGCCAATTGCCCCGCCATCCCCTAACAAATCTATTAACAAGAACAACTGCTAAACTAATCTTTTAAGGATTCCCCTCAAGAAGATAGCCATTCCTTCCTCTGATAAGTGCACCCCGTCAGGCCTGTATAGGCCCGGATTTTTCCTTGTAATCTCGGGGTGCCTAACAGCAACTCCCCCTTGCCTCACTACGAACCTGCTTAAAGCGTGGTTTAGCTTTCTCCTAGCCCTCTCTATTGCTTCAACGTTCTGTGCTCCTCTCCAGCAGAACCGAGGAACAATATCTGACCACACAAGCCGTAGCCCCTGCCAACTCTTCAACAAAGCTGATAGGTCTTTTTCCATCCTAATTCTCAATGCTATGCCGGTAGTCTTTGCTAGGTCATTACCTCCCAAATGTATTACCAATACATCGGGCCTATCCCCATTGCTGGCTTCCTTCTCTAAAAAGCCTGCCAAGTTCTTCCATAGAAGGCCCCTTATTCCAAACCATCTTACTGCTTTTGCAGTAGCCAGCACGGGCGATCTTCTAGCTACCAAATGCTTCTCTGCCCAGAATATATAGGAATGCCCTACTATCCAAACTACACCCAAGGGACCGAAGGGAGGGGATGGGGCTGTAAAGGAAGCAAAAACCTAATGGTTAGTATTCAAACTTATACTCTATCAACTAAAGACTTTAAAGTAACATATGGCTAGGGCCCAAGTGGAGGTGAAAAACTTAAAAAAAACCCCAGAAAGGCTTGTTAGTGTGGGGCCAGATTGAATTAAGCACATTCTGGAGGAAAAATCAAAAAATTCACTCCACACCTCCGATTACGGAACGCTAATCATTCCCTAACCGTTTGTAAACTCAACGTTTTTGGACCCGCGCAACAGGCGCATACTACACTCAAAGTAATACTTAAAATCTAAATACTCTACATTAAAGCATGTCAATTCTCACATATTTCTTAAAGCTGTCTGACTTCCACTTGCCAACGGCCTTGATAGCCTCTGGCGGCAAACCTGCCACCGCTGCTGAAGTGGCTGCGCCGATCCGGAATGAATGCGTTCCAAAATCGTCTGGACGCAGCCCTAAAGCCGCTAAGCCCTTCTTCATAACTGCAGCAAATTGAAATTTTGTGAGCGGTGACCCGTTAGCGTGCGCCAAAAATTGAGATGCTTCGCTAGGCCTCACAGCGACATATTCCTGTGTTAATGCAACTGGGCAAATGATTTTGTTAGCGTGTGGCTTTAGCGTAATCCAGGTGCCCCTGCCTTGCTGGTCAGTTTTTGACCTCCTCAACCTGCTCCTTGCTTACCACCACATCATCCTTAAGAATCCCAGAGTTAACCCTTTTATTACGCGCTGTTAACTCGCTAACTCTGAAGGCCCCGTGAAAAGCCCAAGCGAAAGCCACCCTAAACAGCGCCACCTCCGTTCCAGTATCCGCAACTTTGGCTAACACAGATAATAGGTCTTCTAACCTGGCTTCATCCAAGGGCCGCCTATTGTCCGGTTGGACCGGCTGCACTCGCGACCACCCCTTCATTGCTTTACTGATGAGAAATGATTTAGTAGGGTCTGGCCCTCTGCGCAATTTGCTGTGAAATGCTATCCCAGCCAAAGCCGCCGCCATAGCTGACTTGGACCGTCCGTTATTAAAATGTTCCCATACAAAAGCTAGGAGGCAGTCGTCCACTGACTTACCCCTGGATTCCGGCTGCTGCTGATATCTACACCAATCCTCCCATGCCTTTCCATAAGATCTGCGAGTAGCAGGCGCTAATGACCGACACGCTAGCTCTGTCATGCCGGCTCTACTACCTGCCAGACAGATTTGGGACAGCTTAGGCCTATCTCTGCTGCTGCTGGCACCAATTCGTGGAACCAAGTAAACTGAAATCGCGACAAAGCGTCAGCGATATTGTTTTCGACGCCTGGTACGTGTCTGGCCCTGAAATTGATGTTGTTCTTCAAGCAAACCAGAATAAGGTGCCGCAACAATCTTAGTGCCTCTGGAGAAGAAGCCCTTTGATTGTTAACTGAATGCACAACCCCTAGGTTGTCGCACCAGAAAACTATGCTCCTGTTCGCTAGCTGTCCTGACCATAGCGCCACAGCCACGATGATGGGGAAAAGTTCCAACAATAACATGTTTCCCGTGAATCCCCTATCTATCCAAGATTGAGGCCATCTCTCACAACACCATTCTCCCTCAAAGTAAGCTCCAAAACCTAATGACCCTGCTGCGTCTGTGAACAGCTGCAGCTCCCCATTCGAGGCAGCCTCAGCTTGCCAAATCAGACTATGATTGAACTGACTCAAAAATTCGTGCCATACCCTCAAATCGTCCTTAATTTCTCTACCCAGGCGAATTGAATGGTGAGGGTTCCTGACCCCGGCTGTGGCCCTTTCCAGTTTCCTACAGAAAACCCTACCCATAGGAATAACCCTACAAGCAAAGTTAAAGGAACCTAGCAAGGACTGGACGGTCCGCAGCTGTACCCTGCTCCGGGCCATACAGTCCTGAATGAACCCCTGCAGTCTCTGCACCTTATCCGCTGGGAGCCTGCAGCACCCTGCCCCCGTATCAATTTCGATACCCAGGTAAGATAGGACTGTTACAGGCCCCTCTGTCTTCTCGTGGGCTATGGGTACGCCCAATGACTCAAAAACCCGTAGTGCTATTCCTAGCGTCTCCCCACAGGCCGCCTCGCCCCCTGTTCCCACAATGAGAAAATCATCAAAATAGTGAGCAACCCCTTTGGATTTCGCCTCACTTTGAATGCACCATTGCAAAAATGTGCTGAATTTCTCAAAGTACGAACAGGAAATCGAGCAACCCATGGGCAGACATCTGTCAATATAAAAAGCCCCTTCCAGCTTGAAACCCATAAACTTGAAAGAATCGGGATGTAATGGTAGGAGTCTGAAGGCTGACTCTATGTCTAGCTTGGCCATCAGAGCCCTAGGGCCAAAACTCTTGACTAAACTCAAAACTTCATCAAACAACTGATAACGCACGCTCGCCAATTCTTCTGGAATGGCGTCGTTCACGGAATTGCCGGGGGGGTAAGACAGGTGCTGTATTAGGCGAAATTTTCCCGGGTCTTTCTTTGGCACAACCCCTAGTGGAGATATGCATAAATCCGGTATAGGAGGGACCTCAAAAGGCCCTGCCATCCTGCCTAGCCTAACTTCCAATTGCACCTTTTCCTTATCCACTCCCGGCAATTCCCTGGCCGATTTAAGGTTCCTATTTGTGGACGTAAAGAACTTGTCGGGAATGGGCAGGCGGAAACCAAAAGAGAAACCCTCTAACAAAAACTTAACATCTAATTTATTGGGGTATTCTCTTAAATAAGACTCCAGCTGCCTTACATTAATAGGGGAATCAGCCTTACTTAGCGCCCGATGTGCCTTCTCCCGCGTCAGCTGCTTTGCCGCTCCTGCAGGATTTGGCCGGATGACCCGCTCCGCATATTTTGCATTCGTGCTTGAATCGGCACTTTGCACCCCTGTCACATTTCCCATCATTAAAGGCGAAACATCGCCCCTTCCCCCCAGATTTACCCGACGTTTTACCACCTTGAAAGGACTTCTTCCCAGCTGAATCTGTCATGGGCTGACTCTTTCCTATCACCTCCCACCAAATCTCAACGTGTTTGGAACCCATGGGTATGATGGGTGTACCCTCATGACACATCCGGAATTTTTCATCATATTCCCTCCATGCCGGACCTTTATCATTCATAAACGTCTCGTTAATAAGATGAAGGTACCTAATGACGTTCAAGTATTCTGTCGGCCTGATAGTGAGGTAACATGATGTAAATGCCAGAAACCCTTTCAACCAATTATGAAATCCCTTGAAAGAGGCTTCGCCACTGGGCGAAGCTTTTTTAACTTTGTCAAAATCTTTCTTCATCTCTGTGGTAATTGTGAAAAGGTCCACAAACTTGCCTTTTCTAATCTTCTCCTTGACCCCTTTTCTAAGCCCCCTAGCTACTGCTGTGTTAGAACAATGTGATGTATCCCCCGTTGTTCCCCCTGACGCCACAGGGCTACTCTTTCGCCTGCGCTTCTTACCTCTAACCTCCTTTGCCACTTGCTTAGCTACTAGTTTGGCAAGCTTGCGCTGCCTTTTCTCAGCGCCAGACTCATCACTATCGCCTGATGAAGCAGAAGACACTGATTCACCCGAAGAAGATTCCTCCTCGTCGCCAACACCTTCCTGGGATGCAGCCCCCCCTTCATCGACAGCTGCCTCCCTCTCGGGGACCTTCTCCCTTTCAAGCGCTCCGCCCTCCTTCCCGGTCGTCTGGGAAACTGGCGTGACTTCCTCTGTCGTAGGTTGTGTTGTATGCGCCGCAGGTGTTTCGCCCGACGTAACTTCCCTCCGCAGCCGCGGTGATGTGGGACGTGTCTCAAAAACTGGAATGACAGAACCATCATTACTGGACTGGCTGGTTATTGGCGCTGCTTGCGCTTGCCTTTCCTGTGCGTCTGACGCTACGTGTGAGACTCCGGAAGGAGCCCTTGATCTCTGAGACTCCCCCACCCTTTCATTATGTCTAAATGGAAAGTTGTGACCTAATGCGGGACCCTCACGCGGCGGCGGAGCCCAGCCCCCATATGGCTGTATAGAGTAATGTGGAGGATTGTAGGGCTCTTGTGGTGTGGAATGACTATAATGATTCATCCCCTGGTTAACGGAATGGCCGGGCCCCGATCCCCAATAAGGGTATTGGGGTCCGCCGTAATTCCCAAAAGCTTGTGCCTGATTGGGCCACTGACCCTGCCCCTGTTGACCCCAAGGAAAATGCTGTGGGAATGGATTAACCATGCCTCCTGATGCAGTGTTGAAGTACGGGCCTGGGGGTAATAGAGGTTGTGCCTGTCCCCCGAATCCCTGAGCCCAGGGTGGGAAAACACCGTTCTGAACCTTCCCCCGCTGACCCATCATGGGGTGTTCATAGAAGCGCTCACCTGCCTGATGGTGAGTTGCCCCTTGCCTATAGGCCCCAGCTACCTCATGTGCCATCTGCCTGTCCCAGGGCCTGTACCCACCATCAATGCTACCACCATACTGGGGACCGCCTGTGATTTGAATGAGCGGGCTTGTCCCCCTGCCCTGACGCAAATGCCCCACATCCCCGTGCATCTGTCTGGACGACTCACCCGATGTATTAACATTGGGCACACTTGTCCCCCTCTCTGACTCTACAAATCGCTGTAACCCCGCCACTGAGGGGTGACTGCCAGCGGGTGGGGGTGCCCTGCTCTCATCCTGGATGTTATGTGATGCACTGGGACCTCCGCCGCTCTGCAGAACGGGTGTCCCAGCGCGTGCAGCGTGCTCCCCGGCTCCCTGCGGTGGCTCCATCATTACTTCGATGGGCGCCGCCTGTGACGCGCTGACGTCATCTCCGCCCGCCACTGCCCCCGCTGCCGTATACTCGGCGGCGTCTCTAAACGCAGGCACGGATAGGGGGGGGGGAGCGCCTCTACAGCCTCCCCGCCCCCCGCCGTTGAATAACAGACAATTCAACAGGTTTTTCAGACTCCTTGAATCACTGACTGAGATTAGAAAAGTCATCAGCCTGATGGTCAGTAACATGGGGTCGCGACCCCATGCTGAGAAGGTCGGGACCCACTCTGGGGTCAGGACCCACAGTTTGAGAACCGCTGATATATTGTGATAAATACTGGTAGCCAGTGGCAACAGCAAACTGGAAAAATATATTCTGCGATAAATACTGGTAGCCTAGCCAGTGGCAACAGAATACTGGAATTATATACTGCGATAAATAATACTGGAAGCCAGCGGCAACCGCAAAATGGAATTATATAATGCGATAAATACTGGTAACCAGTGGCAACAGCAGACTGGAATAATATACTGCTGTAAATACTGGTAGCCTAGCCAGTGGCAACAGAAGACTGGAATTATATACTGCGATAAATAATACTGGTAGCCAGCGGCAACCTCAAAATGGAATTATACTGCGATAAATACTGGTAGCCAGTGGCAACAGCAGACTGGAATAATATACTGCTGTAAATACTGGTAGCCTAGCCAGTGGCAACAGAATACTGGAATTATATACTGCGATAAATTATACTGGAAGCCAGCGGCAACCGCAAAATGGAATTATATACTGCGATAAATACTGGTAACCAGTGTCAACAGAAGACTGGAATTATATACTGTGATAAATTTTACTGGAAGCCAGCGGCAACCGCAAAATGGAATTATATACTGCGATAAATACTGGTAGCCAGTGGCAACAGAAGACTGGAATTATATACTGCGATAAAATATACTGGAAGCCAGCGGCAACCGCAAAATGGAATTATATACTGCTATAATTAATAATGGTAGCCAGCGGCAACCGCAAAGTGGAATTATATACTGCGATAAATACTGGTAGCCAGTGGCAACAGCAGACTGGAATTATATACTATGATAAATACTGGTAGCCAGTGGCAACAGCAGACTGGAATTATATATTCGATAAAAACTGGTAGCCAGCGGCAACAGCAAACTGGAATTATATACTGAGATAAATACTGGTAGCCAGCGGCAACAGCAAAGTGGAATTATATGTTGCGATATATACTGGTAGCCAGTGGCAACAGCAATGTGGAATTATATACTGTGATAGGTACTGATCGCCAGGGGCAACAACACACTGGAATTATATACTGCGATAAATACTGGTAGCCTATCCAGTGGCAACAGCAGACTGGAATTATATACTGCAATAAATAATACTGGAAGCCAGTGGCAACAGCAAAGCAGAATTATATACTGCGATAAATTCTGGTAGCCAGTGGCAAAAGCAAAGTGGAATTCTATAGTGTGAATAGGTACTGGTCACCAGGGGCAACAGCAAACTGGAATTATATACTGTGATAAATACTGGTAGCCTAACCAGTGGCAACAGCAGACTGGAATTATATACTGCGATAAATAATACTGGTAGCCAGCGGCAACAGCAGACAGGAATAATATACTGCTGTAAATACTGGTAGCCTAACCAGTGGCAACAGCAGACTGGAATTATATACTGCGATAAATAATACTGGTCGCCAGCGGCAAGAGCAAAGTGGAATTATATACTGCGATAAATACTGGTTGGCAGTGGCAACAGCAAACTGGAATTATATACTGTGATAGGTACCGGTCGCTAGGGGAAACAGCAAACTGGAATTATATACTGTGATAAATAATACTGGTAGCCTAGACAGTGGCAACAGCAGACTTGAATTATATACTGCGATATATATAATACTGGTAGCCAGCGGCAACAGCTAAGTGGAATTATATACTGCGATAAATACTGGTAGCCAGTGGCAACAGCAGACTGGAAATATATACTGCGATGAATACTGATAGCCTAGCCAGTTTCAACAGCAGACTGGAATTTTATTCTGAGATAAATAATACTGGTAGCCAGTGGCAACAGCAAAGCGGAATTATATACTGCGATAAATAATGGTAGGCAGTGGCAACAGCAACATGAAATTATATACTGTGAATAGGTACTGGTTGCCAGGAGCAACAGCGCACTGGAATTATATACTGCGATAAATACTGGTAGCCTAGCCAGTGGCAACAGAAGACTGGAATTATATACTGCGATAAATACTGGTAGCCAGTGGCAACAGCAGACTGGAATTTTATACTGCGATAAAAACTGGTAGCCAGCGGCAACAGCAGACTGGAATTATATACTGAAATAAATACTGGTAGCCAGCGGCAACTGCAAACTGAAATTATATACTTCGAGAAATAATGGTAGTCAGTGGCAAAAGCAAAGTGGAATTCTATAGTGTGATAGGTACTGGTTGCCAGGGGCAACAGCACACTGGAATTATATACTGCGATAAATACTGGTAGCCTAACCAGTGGCAACAGCAGACTGGAATTATATACTGCGATAAATACTTGTAGCCTAGCCAGTGGCAACAACACACTTGAATTGTATACTGCGATAAATACTGGTAGGCAGTGGCAACAGCAAACTGGAATTATATACTGTGATAGGTACCGGTCGCCAGTGCCAGATTAAGGTCAAAATGGGCCTGGAGCTAAAAATGATCAGGGGCCTATTATGCGCAATAATAGGGGTTGTGGCCAGCACCTAATAATGTTGGGGGCATGACCAGTGTTCTGTTTGGGTGGTCTGCTCATGTCTCTATTTGTGTAAATACTTTCAATTAATTATATATAGGAAAAATGCAGGGAGATATATTGACAAGTACCCTCCAAAGGTGCACCCACAGGATGCCGATGTCCTAAAATACTTGTGATGTGATGCGGCACTCCAATCATAGAAAAAAATAGTGAAAGCCAAAAATTGGTAGACAACATTTCATCACCTTGTATGTGGTCACCTAAGTTTACCACACCGTATACCTAGGGTTGGCACCTCATCCCTTTAAAACTGGAGACATATTAATTACACAGGTTCTGTGGCTGGCTCACTTCAAGACTCAATTTCAACTGTTTTTTTTTTTTTTAAACAGCCATCAGACTTCATTTCAACTGTATTTTTTTAATCAGCCACAGAACCTGTGTAATTAATATGTCTCCAGTTTTAAAGGGATGAGGTGGCAACCCTACATATACCCCTTATACAAATTATGCAACACAATAGTAACCCCCTTATACTGTACTTGCCTCTTACACATTATGCCGCATGGAATGAGCCAAAATTCACACTATGGCACATGGATTGAGTCAAAATGCCACACAGATTAAGGCAAAATTCACATTTTGCCACATGGATAGAGCCAAAATACACACTATACCGAAATGATTGAGCTAAAATTTACAATATGCTTCGACACCATAATGCCCATTACATATTAAGCCACATACAATAATGTCCAATACGTATCATGCCAAACACCATAATGCCTATTAAATAAAATGCTACATAAGTGCTGCTTACCTACATGCTCATTGCCAGGGGTTCCATGCTCATTGCCATGGGTTCCATGCTCATTGCCATGTGGGATTACATGCTCATTGCCAAGGGGGAATATATGCTCACGGTAACTGGGGGACAGCCGCCACCGGCCAGAAATGACAGCCATTGACAGCCAGGCAGAGAGCAGGGGGCTTCCCGGCTGCATTCAGAGCACTGCAGGTCCCGGCTATTTGAAATAATACCCCTTTCACACCAGAAAATGCAGGGAGTTACCAGGAAATATGGTCCCAGGATCATGCAGGGACATTCCCGGGCTGGCCCCTTTTACACCAGCCTAGTCCCTGCTTTTTCTGGTGTGAGGGGGAGATTAAACCTGGTTGGTTAAACCCCTTTAACCAACCAGCTATATCTTCAGAATCAACTGACCCATTTACATGAGTAATTGAAGAATTTTTGAGTGGGCTTCGAATGAATTTGGTCCCGTAAAACTGAGCCGTTTGGTTACAAAGAATTCTGTCCTCAAACAACATGAAATTACATTTCAGAAATAAAAAAAATTAAAAAAATCGGTTTACCCGCAATAGGTCCGGAAACAATTGACTGATATGGACCAGCCTGGTATCAAATTGAAGGCCCAGCAATTTGGGTTCGACTGAGATCAATCTCCAGCTTCTGTAAAGCAGGAGAGGGAACTGGCAGCCGTTGGAACCGGGTGAGGGTCGGAATTAGCGGGTCCCATGTTATCCTATGGGGAAAACGCTACAGGTTTGCATGGTGGTATCTCCGGTTCCCAGGGGGGCTAGCGATGCGGGGCCTGGCTCATGGGAAAGCCCGGGCCCTTGGAGAGTGGGCAAGGAGCTGTAGCTTCATCAGACCGATTGTTAATCCGGCCCTATACACTAATCCAACCGGGAGCAGGCATAAAATGGTATCCATTGGAGAGACTAAAATAAGCTTGTATCAATTGAAGAGACTAAAATGCACACATAATGCCGCTTACACATGATGCTGCACACCTTAATGTCCCTTACACATTAAGCCACACATTATGTGTAATGCCCCCACATACCGCCACTTGTAGCGTCCCTTAAGCAATGCCCCCAAAAGTTCCACTTACTGTAAATTTTTATATGAGCCTTTGCTGCAGGGAGAGATGGAGAGCGGTGCAGCTGCTTCTATGGGGAGAGGAGCAAAGCGTAGCGCAGAGCAAGCTCCCACTCCCCTCCTGGTGTCCCCTCTAGCCGAGAGGACATTTGAAATATTGTGCGCGCTGTTGTTGTGCGTGACGTCGGGGGAGCACGCGGGGCGCCGGCACCACATGATTAAAGGGGGGCGGGCTGAGGTGAAAGCGGGGAGAAGAATTGGAGAGGAAGCTGCAGGGGTGACAGTCATTGACAGCTGGGCAGAGAGCGGGGGCTGCCTGGCTGTATTCAGAGCACTGCAGGTCACGGCTGTTTGAAATAATACCCCTTTCACAACAGAAAATGCAGGGATTTACCCAGGAATATGGTCCCAGGATCATGCAGGGACATTCCCAGGCTGACCCCTTATACACCAGCCTAGTCCCTGCATTTTCTGGTGTGAGGGGGAGAGACAACCACTCCTCTCTCCCTATCCCCCTTTAACCAACCAGCTATATCTTCGGAACCAACTGACCCATTTACATGAGCAGTGGCGTAACTAATAATTGTGCGCCCCCCTGCCGAAAATGCAGGGCGGCGCCCCCCCCCCCTAAAAAAAACAAAAACAAGCAGCGTGGAGCCATGGCGCGCGGGGGGGGGGGGGGGAGGGAGGGAAGGGGATTGAGGGGAGAGAGCGTGTATGTGTGTGTTTGTGTGTGTTTTACCTTGGGCTGCATCCGTCCGCGCCGGGTCCCGGCTCTCCCGGCTACTGCTGCTAACGAAAGTGACACTTGGAAAATGGCTGCCCCCATACAGCAGACGAAAAACTGTCTGCGGTATGGGGGCAGCCATTTTCCAAGTGTCACTTTTTGTATCAGTGAGAGAGCAGCGCTGCGGCAATAGCCGGGAGAGCTGGGACCCGGACGGTGCACACACACAGACAGGCAGGCAGACAGTGACTGTCGTCCCGCAGCCCCCCGGCGCCCACATACCCTCAGCGCCTCCCCGCCACGGCGGGGGCTGCGGGACGGTAGTTACGCCAGTGTACATGAGACCAGTATCATATTGAAGAACTTTTGAATTGGCTTCGAATGATTACCTGTTGGTAACCTGTAGTTTTCATGGAGTGTCTGATAAAATGTCTGCGTGCCCAGAGGCTATGTGACGTCAGCGCGGGCCTCGATCAGCCTGTATCTACCGCAGAGTTGTAGAAGGGTCGGACTTACTTACATTTGCACAGACTGGAAAAATCATTGGATAGTTCGTGAATCTAGTTCGTTATCTAGTGTGTACAATCTATCGTTAACGATTCGCTCTCCCACGCATTGTTAATAACCCTCCCATCTACTGAACATGTGGGTTGATTTTGGTTATATAGCCAATGACCTGCATGTTCAGCAGGTCCTGGTGATGTCACTGAACGGTTTCATTTACCAATATCGTTTAGTGTGTACACTGAATTTGACCACCCGCGTCTGCAGCCAATATCATTAACCGTATTGGTTGCAGGCAGGATCGTCTAGTGCAGGGGTGGCCAAACCTGTCCTCAAGATCTACCAAGAGTTCATGTTTTTCAGGCAACCTGTGGATCTATAGTAGGAATGAATGCAGCACGTCCCGGAAGTTATGCTTATACATCAGGACGTGTGAGGATACACACTGTGATTTAACACAGTAAGTACTGTATCCTACCCCTATTTTCTCCTAGCAAGTGCCCGCTAATATAGCTAACGGAGTTATGTAATATACTCGGGCACAAGCACGGCTATCTGTCCCGTTCACCCTAATTAAGGGGAACCGGATGTGGATCCTCCATACTACTATTTAAACCCTAGAAAGATACCTTTCTATGCACTTACAAGTAGAGATTCTATGAATCCCTATACTATGCTGTCACAAATGTGTGCAATGATCACAGTGTCAGAATAATGCACAGCAACAGCTGGTTTCATTATGGTTTAATTCTGCTCCAATTGTTATAAAGCAATGCAAGGTTGTAAATGAAATACAGAACATCCTATGGTCAGTGTGGCGGGACCATGTCTAACATAGAATTTGACGGCAGATAAGAACCATTTGGCCCATCTAGTCTGCCCCTTTTTTTACCCTTCAGGTAAACTCAACCCTTTTTAATCCTTATTTCTTTGTAAGGATATTCATATGCCTATCCCAAGCATATTTAAATTGTTCTACTGTATTAGCCTCTACTGTAATAACCAGCACATGTGGTAATGTTATACATGTATATATAGTAAATACCGTAAGTTAATGAACTATGGTCCCTCATAGAGGGAATAAAATATTAGAAACCAGAGACCTTTTTACAGAAAAGTATGTGAGTGTCATCAGAGACTGTTAGGTGAACTGAAATGCCCCTCACTTTAGGCATCTTGGACAAGTCTGTTTGCTTAGTCCATGCGAAGAAATCACAGACTGAACTATTTCTCCTGCCACATAGGGGAGAAAATCTCTGAGAACAGCCACTGTGAAGTACTAATAAAGTTGGGGAGCTCATGCCACAAATCTGCATGCAGAGGCATAAAAAAAAGGCAGGGGGCCGTTTGGAGGTGACAGTTGACCAGTTAGAGAGGAGAGAGACTGCAGAGCGGCACAATATAGCTGAAATGGAGAGCTGCTGTGTAAAGCAGAGTAACGCAGTATAGAGGAAGCGGAGAGCGGCTGCTGGGACAGGAAGGCCGGGAAAAACTTGGAGAGGTGACACTTATCTGCCCGAAATCCGGTGACCGGGTGCTGGAGCCTATCGCACTCTGGTCCGCCAGGAGGCGTGACACCGCTCGCTGGGCGGACCCGGAATCGCGGCCAGAATCATTAAAGTAAGGAGTGACACTGAGGGGCGCAAGAGTAAACATTACAGCAGGAGGTGTGCTGACGAATAGCAGCATCAGTTAACCCAGCGGTGAGCAGTTGTACCCCTACCCCTGCCTCCATCCCCCTGGCTAGTGAGCTGTCTATAGAAGTTAGCAATTGCAATACAGTGAGGTGTTAGTGAGATTTGCCCAGCATAAGAAGAGCCGGAGTATAAGTACTATTCCAAATAAAGTAGCCAAAGATTTATAGTGCAAAACATATAGTCTTGAGACCCTGCATAAGGAGATAGCAAAGTATAAATTGCCAGTCGCAGAACTACAAGTGTCACACTAAACAGTTGAGAGGCTGGAGTCCTAGAGAGGAGCACCTTTATACAGTTCACAGTTCCATAAATATTGCAAAGAGGCAAAATAGATAGAGATAAAGTGATGAAGCAGTGGAATAAACAAAGAATAACTTTGCTAAGGATGTTATACAGTTAGATATTTATTCTACCTAAAAAGGAAAGCATTTAGTGATGTTTGACAAAACACTTGCCTGCAAGGAAAAGGGTTTTATACTTCAGGGTCTTCTCAGCTTCTGCAAATAAAAGTCAGACAAAGTAAAGCAAAGTCTTGTTCAAAGTGTGGGATTACAAGCTGGAAACAATAGGTTAATATTCCTTCTGTTGTAACCAACAAAGACTAGGAACTCGACATATTATAGGATAAGATAATCCATTGTTGCAAGAGTAGTTCTACCTTAAGGAGAGAATCGTTGTGAGGAGTAGTGCACAGTGTATACTCAGAACTTTGCGAGTTAATAGGATAGACTGTTACAAAATCTTTTGGGACTCAATTTATGCTGTTAGCAGAAGAGTGAAATATGCGTTTGAAAGTGGCAATGCCGACTACAGTATATTAGTTGTAAATGTGTATTGAAATTGAGACGTTAGATGTATGCAACTGAATTTTTGTCATATTCACTGTGGGTTAACTATTGTTATTAGCTATTTGATCTATAAAAATTCTAATGTATTGCTAGAAAATGGTAAATTTAATTTAATTTGTTTTATGTTGCAATTTCTTGCTGCATAACCTGTTGAAGTGGAACTATTATATACTTCGCAAATATATAAATTTATTCATAAATAAATACTTCATTATAAACTAAAAACCTGTTTATACTTACCGACAATGGAATAATCCTGGAAGTGGAAGAGGAAAGAAGAAGTATCCTGCAAAATAGAAAGGCAGAGAAACATTAGAATAAAATTCCAGTTTATTACAAGGAATTTTCGTGGCGTCACGAACAGGATACGGATAATTAATTGTGCGCAAGGGGAAAACTAAAAAAAAAAAAATGTCTCAGGAACAAGCGTCAGCTTCTGGAGCCCAAGGGGAAGGCATACTTAACGAGAATGTTGCTGGCCCAACGATAATAACTTCACCCATCACAATGCCTTACTATTATGGAGCTCCGTGGATGCCCACATATTCAGGCAAAGTGCGACTATCTGGCACCACCACCTTTAAGGACTTCAAATCCCAGTTACAAGCCATGTTTACCATCCACCCATTGAAGGAGGAGCAGAAGGTCCAAATGCTTATTGGACAGTTAAGGGGTGCTGCCAAGAGGGAAGTCAAGTCATGGCCAGACCAACAAATCAAGACCGTCGATGGGATCTTCGAAAAATTAGTCGCCATGTTTGAATCTCGAACCGTGGCGGCATTGAAGAAACGGCTTTACGCAAGACAGCAATTACCCAATGAGGCACTAAGAGACTTTGCGTTGAGTCTCCAGGAGTCACTCAAGACATTACAGGCTTTGGACCCTCGTGAAAATCAACAAGAGAATGAGACATTGACAAATGTATTCGTAGAAGGGGCCAGGTGTAAAGATGTGAGAAAACAACTCCGGATGTATCGATCCCAGAATCCAGGTGCTTCGTTTTTAGACTTTAAGGAGGCGGTACTGAAAATTTTGGAGGACGAACAGCCGGATGAGGATGAGAGTTCCGAGTCAGACGATATGTATGAGTCAGATGTTCCACAAAAAAAACACACAGTGTATAAAACCGACTTGCCAAAGGCCAAAGAGTTTCCTGTCCTCCAACAAGTGCAAGCCCCTGTTCAACCCGACAGAGTAGGGGTCTTAGAGGGACAGATGACTCAGCTTACCAGGAGCCTTGACCTGGTCTGTCAAGAATTGAGAGAACTTAAGCAACACCAGATGCCTAACAAACCGCAAGAGTGGCGTTCAGATCGAAGAATGCCGCCTCGAAGATGGGATGTTCCAAGATTTACAGGAAGGCTACCTACGGATCAGTTTGACTCTCAAGGTAGGCCCATTTGCAGGAAGTGCCAGAGGAGTGGACATATTGCTCGCAACTGTCAACAGGAAGCTTTAAACGCGGAGGTCCCGAGGCAGGGGACCCAGAGAGGACCCAGAGATATAGGCTCAAATGCAGTAGTTCAGAACCAGATTAGCATATCTGGGGCAACATCTGTAAGCAATATTCAGCAATTCAGCCCAAGAAAGATTTCAGGTCATGTTGTGTGATTTAGTGTACCACGTGGGTTTGGATTTATAAAGCGAACTGACACCAAAAGAAGAGTCTATATGCATTACACTGCCATTGAAAAGACCAACCCTGAAGAGTGCTTCAAGAGTCTGGTAACTGGAGAAATAGTTGAGTTTGATTTGGCAAATGGTAAGAAGGGCATCAAAGCGATTAATGTAACAGGTCCTAATGGTGTTCCGGTGCAAGGCAACAAATATGTCACAAATCGCAGCCAATACTGGCCCTGTCCACGCTGTAGAGATTCTTCACGCACCTGTCAACAGGATATTCGACACAATGGAGGTGGAGAGGAACCAGGAGAAGGTCACAGTGCGGTTGAAAGTACTAATCCTCATCGCCCTTATTGCCACATGAGAACAGAAGAATCTGGACAGCAACAACATGATTTTCCTGAGCAAAGTGAATTGGTGGAACGAACGGACAAA
The DNA here is from genome assembly GCF_055691185.1 of Crinia signifera. Lineage (NCBI taxonomy): Eukaryota > Metazoa > Chordata > Amphibia > Anura > Myobatrachidae > Crinia > Crinia signifera. The sequence continues at coordinate 446,280,633 of NC_139217.1, forward strand.
CAAACTGTGGTGAAACAGAATGAGACAGTGCAGCAAAGTCTGCAGAATGTGGTCAAACAGCAACCGCCTCCAGAGATGGTTTGTGACAGTAAATTAAAAGTTGAAGACATCGATTTCAGGATGGTCAACCCAAGTCGAGCAGATTCAAGCACATCTGATCAAGCAAAAGACACAGAAGTGATTTGTGTGGCTGAGGCTGGGGGATTGGGAACCCTTAGACCAAATTCCCCAGATTCTGTTGTGTCAAACTCTAAATCTAAGGTTCCTGAAGAATCCCTTGGCATAGCTAAAGATTCAGAGAAAATTTTTCTTCCAGACTTTTATCTCTCAGACCTCGAGTTCACCACTATAACCTCTGAGGAGATAAAGCTGATGTGCCAGCAGGCTTTGAAGAGGTCTAAGGTATATAACCAAAGTACCTCACGTAGGCAGCGTAGATATTAGCCATGATGTAGTATATCATTTGTTATCTGATATATTGTTGGTCCAGAATATTAGTTTAGCGGAAATTGTGAAGATGAAAATGTAAATATTGTAATGAAACAATTTTAATGTTGAGGGGTGATCCTCTTACTGACCCCATGGCAATGTTAATGCTTATGACTGGGCCCGTTATTACAGGGACTAGTTGCCCAAGCTTACAAAGTTCATGTTATGGTCATCATGAAATTGTAATTGATGATATGAATAGCATTGCTTTGTCAAAGATAGACATGTCTGTACCAGAGTTAAGAAGGTCAGAGAGAAGTAGTAAGGGTAATTTACCTTTACGATATAGAGAGTAGCTTTGTATAAAATTGATATGTATCTGTTTGATAAGTTGTAATATTTTATGTAAGAGTGCGTGGGGACACGCAAATTTCTAGGGGGGTTGTATGTAATAACCAGCACATGTGGTAATGTTATACATGTATATATAGTAAATACCGTAAGTTAATGAACTATGGTCCCTCATAGAGGGAATAAAATATTAGAAACCAGAGACCTTTTTACAGAAAAGTATGTGAGTGTCATCAGAGACTGTTAGGTGAACTGAAATGCCCCTCACTTTAGGCATCTTGGACTAGTCTGTTTGCTTAGTCCATGCGAAGGAATCACAGACTGAACTATTTCTTCTGCCACATAGGGGAGAAAATCTCTGAGAACAGCCACTGTGAAGTACTAATAAAGTTGGGGAGCTCATGCCACAAATCTGCATGCAGAGGCATAAAAAAAAGGCAGGGGGCCGTTTGGAGGTGACAGTTGACCAGTTAGAGAGGAGAGAGACTGCAGAGCGGCACAATATAGCTGAAATGGAGAGCTGCTGTGTAAAGCAGAGTAACGCAGTATAGAGGAAGCGGAGAGCGGCTGCTGGGACAGGAAGGCCGGGAAAAACTTGGAGAGGTGACACTTATCTGCCCGAAATCCGGTGACCGGGTGCTGGAGCCTATCGCACTCTGGTCCGCCAGGAGGCGTGACACCGCTCGCTGGGCGGACCCGGAATCGCGGCCAGAATCATTAAAGTAAGGAGTGACACTGAGGGGCGCAAGAGTAAACATTACAGCAGGAGGTGTGCTGACGAATAGCAGCATCAGTTAACCCAGCGGTGAGCAGTTGTACCCCTACCCCTGCCTCCATCCCCCTGGCTAGTGAGCTGTCTATAGAAGTTAGCAATTGCAATACAGTGAGGTGTTAGTGAGATTTGCCCAGCATAAGAAGAGCCGGAGTATAAGTACTATTCCAAATAAAGTAGCCAAAGATTTATAGTGCAAAACATATAGTCTTGAGACCCTGCATAAGGAGATAGCAAAGTATAAATTGCCAGTCGCAGAACTACAAGTGTCACACTAAACAGTTGAGAGGCTGGAGTCCTAGAGAGGAGCACCTTTATACAGTTCACAGTTCCATAAATATTGCAAAGAGGCAAAATAGATAGAGATAAAGTGATGAAGCAGTGGAATAAACAAAGAAGAACTTTGCTAAGGATGTTATACAGTTAGATATTTATTCTACCTAAAAAGGAAAGCATTTAGTGATGTTTGACAAAACACTTGCCTGCAAGGAAAAGGGTTTTATACTTCAGGGTCTTCTCAGCTTCTGCAAATAAAAGTCAGACAAAGTAAAGCAAAGTCTTGTTCAAAGTGTGGGATTACAAGCTGGAAACAATAGGTTAATATTCCTTCTGTTGTAACCAACAAAGACTAGGAACTCAACATATTATAGGATAAGATAATCCATTGTTGCAAGAGTAGTTCTACCTTAAGGAGAGAATCGTTGTGAGGAGTAGTGCACAGTGTATACTCAGAACTTTGCGAGTTAATAGGATAGACTGTTACAAAATCTTTTGGGACTCAATTTATGCTGTTAGCAGAAGAGTGAAATATGCGTTTGAAAGTGGCAATGCCGACTACAGTATATTAGTTGTAAATGTGTATTGAAATTGAGACGTTAGATGTATGCAACTGAATTTTTGTCATATTCACTGTGGGTTAACTATTGTTATTAGCTATTTGATCTATAAAAATTCTAATGTATTGCTAGAAAATGGTAAATTTAATTTAATTTGTTTTATGTTGCAATTTCTTGTTGCATAACCTGTTGAAGTGGAACTATTATATACTTCGCAAATATATAAATTTATTCATAAATAAATACTTCATTATAAACTAAAAACCTGTTTATACTTACCGACAATGGAATAATCCTGGAAGTGGAAGAGGAAAGAAGAAGTATCCTGCAAAATAGAAAGGCAGAGAAACATTAGAATAAAATTCCAGTTTATTACAAGGAATTTTCGTGGCGTCACGAACAGGATACGGATAATTAATTGTGCGCAAGGGGAAAACTAAAAAAAAAAAAAAATGTCTCAGGAACAAGCGTCAGCTTCTGGAGCCCAATGGGAAGGCATACTTAACGAGAATGTTGCTGGCCCAACGATAATAACTTCACCCATCACAATGCCTTACTATTATGGAGCTCCGTGGATGCCCACATATTCAGGCAAAGTGCGACTATCTGGCACCACCACCTTTAAGGACTTCAAATCCCAGTTACAAGCCATGTTTACCATCCACCCATTGAAGGAGGAGCAGAAGGTCCAAATGCTTATTGGACAGTTAAGGGGTGCTGCCAAGAGGGAAGTCAAGTCATGGCCAGACCAACAAATCAAGACCGTCGATGGGATATTCGAAAAATTAGTCGCCATGTTTGAATCTCGAACCGTGGCGGCATTGAAGAAACGGCTTTACGCAAGACAGCAATTACCCAATGAGGCACTAAGAGACTTTGCGTTGAGCCTCCAGGAGTCACTCAAGACATTACAGGCTTTGGACCCTCGTGAAAATCAACAAGAGAATGAGACATTGACAAATGTATTCGTAGAAGGGGCCAGGTGTAAAGATGTGAGAAAACAACTCCGGATGTATCGATCCCAGAATCCAGGTGCTTCGTTTTTAGACTTTAAGGAGGCGGTACTGAAAATTTTGGAGGACGAACAGCCGGATGAGGATGAGAGTTCCGAGTCAGACGATATGTATGAGTCAGATGTTCCACAAAAAAAACACACAGTGTATAAAACCGACTTGCCAAAGGCCAAAGAGTTTCCTGTCCTCCAACAAGTGCAAGCCCCTGTTCAACCCGACAGAGTAGGGGTCTTAGAGGGACAGATGACTCAGCTTACCAGGAGCCTTGACCTGGTCTGTCAAGAATTGAGAGAACTTAAGCAACACCAGATGCCTAACAAACCGCAAGAGTGGCGTTCAGATCGAAGAATGCCGCCTCGAAGATGGGATGTTCCAAGATTTACAGGAAGGCTACCTACGGATCAGTTTGACTCTCAAGGTAGGCCCATTTGCAGGAAGTGCCAGAGGAGTGGACATATTGCTCGCAACTGTCAACAGGAAGCTTTAAACGCGGAGGTCCCGAGGCAGGGGACCCAGAGAGGACCCAGAGATATAGGCTCAAATGCAGTAGTTCAGAACCAGATTAGCATATCTGGGGCAACATCTGTAAGCAATATTCAGCAATTCAGCCCAAGAAAGATTTCAGGTCATGTTGTGTGGTTTAGTGTACCACGTGGGTTTGGATTTATAAAGCGAACTGACACCAAAAGAAGAGTCTATATGCATTACACTGCCATTGAAAAGACCAACCCTGAAGAGTGCTTCAAGAGTCTGGTAACTGGAGAAATAGTTGAGTTTGATTTGGCAAATGGAAAGAAGGGCATCAAAGCGATTAATGTAACAGGTCCTAATGGTGTTCCGGTGCAAGGCAACAAATATGTCACAAATCGCAGCCAATACTGGCCCTGTCCACGCTGTAGAGATTCTTCACGCACCTGTCAACAGGATATTCGACACAATGGAGGTGGAGAGGAACCAGGAGAAGGTCACAGTGCGGTTGAAAGTACTAATCCTCATCGCCCTTATTGCCACATGAGAACAGAAGAATCTGGACAGCAACAACATGATTTTCCTGAGCAAAGTGAATTGGTGGAACGAACGGACAAACAAACTGTGGTGAAACAGAATGAGACAGTGCAGCAAAGTCTGCAGAATGTGGTCAAACAGCAACCGCCTCCAGAGATGGTTTGTGACAGTAAATTAAAAGTTGAAGACATCGATTTCAGGATGGTCAACCCAAGTCGAGCAGATTCAAGCACATCTGATCAAGCAAAAGACACAGAAGTGATTTGTGTGGCTGAGGCTGGGGGATTGGGAACCCTTAGACCAAATTCCCCAGATTCTGTTGTGTCAAACTCTAAATCTAAGGTTCCTGAAGAATCCCTTGGCATAGCTAAAGATTCAGAGAAAATTTTTCTTCCAGACTTTTATCACTCAGACCTCGAGTTCACCACTATAACCTCTGAGGAGATAAAGCTGATGTGCCAGCAGGCTTTGAAGAGGTCTAAGGTATATAACCAAAGTACCTCACGTAGGCAGCGTAGATATTAGCCATGATGTAGTATATCATTTGTTATCTGATATATTGTTGGTCCAGAATATTAGTTTAGCGGAAATTGTGAAGATGAAAATGTAAATATTGTAATGAAACAATTTTAATGTTGAGGGGTGATCCTCTTACTGACCCCATGGCAATGTTAATGCTTATGACTGGGCCCGTTATTACAGGGACTAGTTGCCCAAGCTTACAAAGTTCATGTTATGGTCATCATGAAATTGTAATTGATGATATGAATAGCATTGCTTTGTCAAAGATAGACATGTCTGTACCAGAGTTAAGAAGGTCAGAGAGAAGTAGTAAGGGTAATTTACCTTTACGATATAGAGAGTAGCTTTGTATAAAATTGATATGTATCTGTTTGATAAGTTGTAATATTTTATGTAAGAGTGCGTGGGGACACGCAAATTTCTAGGGGGGTTGTATGTAATAACCAGCACATGTGGTAATGTTATACATGTATATATAGTAAATACCGTAAGTTAATGAACTATGGTCCCTCATAGAGGGAATAAAATATTAGAAACCAGAGACCTTTTTACAGAAAAGTATGTGAGTGTCATCAGAGACTGTTAGGTGAACTGAAATGCCCCTCACTTTAGGCATCTTGGACTAGTCTGTTTGCTTAGTCCATGCGAAGGAATCACAGACTGAACTATTTCTTCTGCCACATAGGGGAGAAAATCTCTGAGAACAGCCACTGTGAAGTACTAATAAAGTTGGGGAGCTCATGCCACAAATCTGCATGCAGAGGCATAAAAAAAAGGCAGGGGGCCGTTTGGAGGTGACAGTTGACCAGTTAGAGAGGAGAGAGACTGCAGAGCGGCACAATATAGCTGAAATGGAGAGCTGCTGTGTAAAGCAGAGTAACGCAGTATAGAGGAAGCGGAGAGCGGCTGCTGGGACAGGAAGGCCGGGAAAAACTTGGAGAGGTGACACTTATCTGCCCGAAATCCGGTGACCGGGTGCTGGAGCCTATCGCACTCTGGTCCGCCAGGAGGCGTGACACCGCTCGCTGGGCGGACCCGGAATCGCGGCCAGAATCATTAAAGTAAGGAGTGACACTGAGGGGCGCAAGAGTAAACATTACAGCAGGAGGTGTGCTAACGAATAGCAGCATCAGTTAACCCAGCGGTGAGCAGTTGTACCCCTACCCCTGCCTCCATCCCCCTGGCTAGTGAGCTGTCTATAGAAGTTAGCAATTGCAATACAGTGAGGTGTTAGTGAGATTTGCCCAGCATAAGAAGAGCCGGAGTATAAGTACTATTCCAAATAAAGTAGCCAAAGATTTATAGTGCAAAACATATAGTCTTGAGACCCTGCATAAGGAGATAGCAAAGTATAAATTGCCAGTCGCAGAACTACAAGTGTCACACTAAACAGTTGAGAGGCTGGAGTCCTAGAGAGGAGCACCTTTATACAGTTCACAGTTCCATAAATATTGCAAAGAGGCAAAATAGATAGAGATAAAGTGATGAAGCAGTGGAATAAACAAAGAAGAACTTTGCTAAGGATGTTATACAGTTAGATATTTATTCTACCTAAAAAGGAAAGCATTTAGTGATGTTTGACAAAACACTTGCCTGCAAGGAAAAGGGTTTTATACTTCAGGGTCTTCTCAGCTTCTGCAAATAAAAGTCAGACAAAGTAAAGCAAAGTCTTGTTCAAAGTGTGGGATTACAAGCTGGAAACAATAGGTTAATATTCCTTCTGTTGTAACCAACAAAGACTAGGAACTCAACATATTATAGGATAAGATAATCCATTGTTGCAAGAGTAGTTCTACCTTAAGGAGAGAATCGTTGTGAGGAGTAGTGCACAGTGTATACTCAGAACTTTGCGAGTTAATAGGATAGACTGTTACAAAATCTTTTGGGACTCAATTTATGCTGTTAGCAGAAGAGTGAAATATGCGTTTGAAAGTGGCAATGCCGACTACAGTATATTAGTTGTAAATGTGTATTGAAATTGAGACGTTAGATGTATGCAACTGAATTTTTGTCATATTCACTGTGGGTTAACTATTGTTATTAGCTATTTGATCTATAAAAATTCTAATGTATTGCTAGAAAATGGTAAATTTAATTTAATTTGTTTTATGTTGCAATTTCTTGTTGCATAACCTGTTGAAGTGGAACTATTATATACTTCGCAAATATATAAATTTATTCATAAATAAATACTTCATTATAAACTAAAAACCTGTTTATACTTACCGACAATGGAATAATCCTGGAAGTGGAAGAGGAAAGAAGAAGTATCCTGCAAAATAGAAAGGCAGAGAAACATTAGAATAAAATTCCAGTTTATTACAAGGAATTTTCGTGGCGTCACGAACAGGATACGGATAATTAATTGTGCGCAAGGGGAAAACTAAAAAAAAAAAAAAATGTCTCAGGAACAAGCGTCAGCTTCTGGAGCCCAATGGGAAGGCATACTTAACGAGAATGTTGCTGGCCCAACGATAATAACTTCACCCATCACAATGCCTTACTATTATGGAGCTCCGTGGATGCCCACATATTCAGGCAAAGTGCGACTATCTGGCACCACCACCTTTAAAGACTTCAAATCCCAGTTACAAGCCATGTTTACCATCCACCCATTGAAGGAGGAGCAGAAGGTCCAAATGCTTATTGGACAGTTAAGGGGTGCTGCCAAGAGGGAAGTCAAGTCATGGCCAGACCAACAAATCAAGACCGTCGATGGGATATTCGAAAAATTAGTCGCCATGTTTGAATCTCGAACCGTGGCGGCATTGAAGAAACGGCTTTACGCAAGACAGCAATTACCCAATGAGGCACTAAGAGACTTTGCGTTGAGCCTCCAGGAGTCACTCAAGACATTACAGGCTTTGGACCCTCGTGAAAATCAACAAGAGAATGAGACATTGACAAATGTATTCGTAGAAGGGGCCAGGTGTAAAGATGTGAGAAAACAACTCCGGATGTATCGATCCCAGAATCCAGGTGCTTCGTTTTTAGACTTTAAGGAGGCGGTACTGAAAATTTTGGAGGACGAACAGCCGGATGAGGATGAGAGTTCCGAGTCAGACGATATGTATGAGTCAGATGTTCCACAAAAAAAACACACAGTGTATAAAACCGACTTGCCAAAGGCCAAAGAGTTTCCTGTCCTCCAACAAGTGCAAGCCCCTGTTCAACCCGACAGAGTAGGGGTCTTAGAGGGACAGATGACTCAGCTTACCAGGAGCCTTGACCTGGTCTGTCAAGAATTGAGAGAACTTAAGCAACACCAGATGCCTAACAAACCGCAAGAGTGGCGTTCAGATCGAAGAATGCCGCCTCGAAGATGGGATGTTCCAAGATTTACAGGAAGGCTACCTACGGATCAGTTTGACTCTCAAGGTAGGCCCATTTGCAGGAAGTGCCAGAGGAGTGGACATATTGCTCGCAACTGTCAACAGGAAGCTTTAAACGCGGAGGTCCCGAGGCAGGGGACCCAGAGAGGACCCAGAGATATAGGCTCAAATGCAGTAGTTCAGAACCAGATTAGCATATCTGGGGCAACATCTGTAAGCAATATTCAGCAATTCAGCCCAAGAAAGATTTCAGGTCATGTTGTGTGGTTTAGTGTACCACGTGGGTTTGGATTTATAAAGCGAACTGACACCAAAAGAAGAGTCTATATGCATTACACTGCCATTGAAAAGACCAACCCTGAAGAGTGCTTCAAGAGTCTGGTAACTGGAGAAATAGTTGAGTTTGATTTGGCAAATGGAAAGAAGGGCATCAAAGCGATTAATGTAACAGGTCCTAATGGTGTTCCGGTGCAAGGCAACAAATATGTCACAAATCGCAGCCAATACTGGCCCTGTCCACGCTGTAGAGATTCTTCACGCACCTGTCAACAGGATATTCGACACAATGGAGGTGGAGAGGAACCAGGAGAAGGTCACAGTGCGGTTGAAAGTACTAATCCTCATCGCCCTTATTGCCACATGAGAACAGAAGAATCTGGACAGCAACAACATGATTTTCCTGAGCAAAGTGAATTGGTGGAACGAACGGACAAACAAACTGTGGTGAAACAGAATGAGACAGTGCAGCAAAGTCTGCAGAATGTGGTCAAACAGCAACCGCCTCCAGAGATGGTTTGTGACAGTAAATTAAAAGTTGAAGACATCGATTTCAGGATGGTCAACCCAAGTCGAGCAGATTCAAGCACATCTGATCAAGCAAAAGACACAGAAGTGATTTGTGTGGCTGAGGCTGGGGGATTGGGAACCCTTAGACCAAATTCCCCAGATTCTGTTGTGTCAAACTCTAAATCTAAGGTTCCTGAAGAATCCCTTGGCATAGCTAAAGATTCAGAGAAAATTTTTCTTCCAGACTTTTATCACTCAGACCTCGAGTTCACCACTATAACCTCTGAGGAGATAAAGCTGATGTGCCAGCAGGCTTTGAAGAGGTCTAAGGTATATAACCAAAGTACCTCACGTAGGCAGCGTAGATATTAGCCATGATGTAGTATATCATTTGTTATCTGATATATTGTTGGTCCAGAATATTAGTTTAGCGGAAATTGTGAAGATGAAAATGTAAATATTGTAATGAAACAATTTTAATGTTGAGGGGTGATCCTCTTACTGACCCCATGGCAATGTTAATGCTTATGACTGGGCCCGTTATTACAGGGACTAGTTGCCCAAGCTTACAAAGTTCATGTTATGGTCATCATGAAATTGTAATTGATGATATGAATAGCATTGCTTTGTCAAAGATAGACATGTCTGTACCAGAGTTAAGAAGGTCAGAGAGAAGTAGTAAGGGTAATTTACCTTTACGATATAGAGAGTAGCTTTGTATAAAATTGATATGTATCTGTTTGATAAGTTGTAATATTTTATGTAAGAGTGCGTGGGGACACGCAAATTTCTAGGGGGGTTGTATGTAATAACCAGCACATGTGGTAATGTTATACATGTATATATAGTAAATACCGTAAGTTAATGAACTATGGTCCCTCATAGAGGGAATAAAATATTAGAAACCAGAGACCTTTTTACAGAAAAGTATGTGAGTGTCATCAGAGACTGTTAGGTGAACTGAAATGCCCCTCACTTTAGGCATCTTGGACTAGTCTGTTTGCTTAGTCCATGCGAAGGAATCACAGACTGAACTATTTCTTCTGCCACATAGGGGAGAAAATCTCTGAGAACAGCCACTGTGAAGTACTAATAAAGTTGGGGAGCTCATGCCACAAATCTGCATGCAGAGGCATAAAAAAAAGGCAGGGGGCCGTTTGGAGGTGACAGTTGACCAGTTAGAGAGGAGAGAGACTGCAGAGCGGCACAATATAGCTGAAATGGAGAGCTGCTGTGTAAAGCAGAGTAACGCAGTATAGAGGAAGCGGAGAGCGGCTGCTGGGACAGGAAGGCCGGGAAAAACTTGGAGAGGTGACACTTATCTGCCCGAAATCCGGTGACCGGGTGCTGGAGCCTATCGCACTCTGGTCCGCCAGGAGGCGTGACACCGCTCGCTGGGCGGACCCGGAATCGCGGCCAGAATCATTAAAGTAAGGAGTGACACTGAGGGGCGCAAGAGTAAACATTACAGCAGGAGGTGTGCTGACGAATAGCAGCATCAGTTAACCCAGCGGTGAGCAGTTGTACCCCTACCCCTGCCTCCATCCCCCTGGCTAGTGAGCTGTCTATAGAAGTTAGCAATTGCAATACAGTGAGGTGTTAGTGAGATTTGCCCAGCATAAGAAGAGCCGGAGTATAAGTACTATTCCAAATAAAGTAGCCAAAGATTTATAGTGCAAAACATATAGTCTTGAGACCCTGCATAAGGAGATAGCAAAGTATAAATTGCCAGTCGCAGAACTACAAGTGTCACACTAAACAGTTGAGAGGCTGGAGTCCTAGAGAGGAGCACCTTTATACAGTTCACAGTTCCATAAATATTGCAAAGAGGCAAAATAGATAGAGATAAAGTGATGAAGCAGTGGAATAAACAAAGAAGAACTTTGCTAAGGATGTTATACAGTTAGATATTTATTCTACCTAAAAAGGAAAGCATTTAGTGATGTTTGACAAAACACTTGCCTGCAAGGAAAAGGGTTTTATACTTCAGGGTCTTCTCAGCTTCTGCAAATAAAAGTCAGACAAAGTAAAGCAAAGTCTTGTTCAAAGTGTGGGATTACAAGCTGGAAACAATAGGTTAATATTCCTTCTGTTGTAACCAACAAAGACTAGGAACTCGACATATTATAGGATAAAATAATCCATTGTTGCAAGAGTAGTTCTACCTTAAGGAGAGAATCGTTGTGAGGAGTAGTGCACAGTGTATACTCAGAACTTTGCGAGTTAATAGGATAGACTGTTACAAAATCTTTTGGGACTCAATTTATGCTGTTAGCAGAAGAGTGAAATATGCGTTTGAAAGTGGCAATGCCGACTACAGTATATTAGTTGTAAATGTGTATTGAAATTGAGACGTTAGATGTATGCAACTGAATTTTTGTCATATTCACTGTGGGTTAACTATTGTTATTAGCTATTTGATCTATAAAAATTCTAATGTATTGCTAGAAAATGGTAAATTTAATTTAATTTGTTTTATGTTGCAATTTCTTGTTGCATAACCTGTTGAAGTGGAACTATTATATACTTCGCAAATATATAAATTTATTCATAAATAAATACTTCATTATAAACTAAAAACCTGTTTATACTTACCGACAATGGAATAATCCTGGAAGTGGAAGAGGAAAGAAGAAGTATCCTGCAAAATAGAAAGGCAGAGAAACATTAGAATAAAATTCCAGTTTATTACATCTACCACCTCTGATGGGAGGCTATTCCACTTATCCACTACCCTTTCTGTGAAGTAATTTTTTCTAAAATTTCCCCTGAACCTACCTCCCTCCAGTTTCAGTGCATGTCCTCGTGTTTTATTACTTGTTTTCCTTTGAACAAAATTTCCCACCTGTACTATGTTAAAACCCTTGATATATTTGAAGATTTCTCTCATGTCCCCCCTTTCCCTTCTCTGCTCCAAACTATACATGTTAAGATCTTTTAGTTTATCCAGGTAACTTTTGTGATGTAGGCCATGAACCATTTTAGTTGCCCTTCTCTGTACACTCTCCAATGTATTTATATCCTTCTGAAGATATGGTCTCCAGAACTGGACACAGTATTCCAGATGAGGTCATACCAATGACCTATAAAGTGGCATTATTACGTCTTTTTTTCTGCTACTGATTCCTCTCCCTATGCAACCAAGCATCTGACTAGCCTTCCTCATTGCTTTGTTACATTGCCTCCCTGCCTTTAAGTCACTTGAAATAGTGACTCCTAGATCTCTTTCCTCCTCAGTAGTTTCCATTATAGTACCCTTGATACTATATTGAGCCTTTGGGTTTTTGAGTCCCAAGTGCATAATTTTGCATTTTTTAGCATTAAACTGTAGTTGCCATTCTCTTGACCAATTCTCAAGTTTACTTAGATCATCAGTCATTTGATTTACCCCTCCTGGTGTGTCTACTCTGTTGCATATCTTTGTGTCATCTGCAAAAAGGCATACTTTCCCTTCAATACCATTTGCAATGTCACTAACAAAGATATTAAAGAGCACTGGTCCAAGTACAGATCCCTGGGGTACTCCACTGGTAACATGTCCCTCCATAGAATGCACTCCATTTACTACAACTGTCTGTTTCCTATCCTGCAACCAGGTTCTTATCCATTTAATTGTTTTATAATCCAATCCCACACTTTCAAGTTTATTTAGCAGCCTGCGATGTGGGACAGTGTCAAATGCCTTAATAAAGTCTAGAAATGCCACATCTACAGCCCCTGCTTCATCTAGTATTTTGGTCACGGAGTCAAAAAAGTCAATGAGACTTGTTTGGCATGATCTCCCTGCAGTAAAACCATGCTGTTTTGGATCCTGTAAATTGTTTAATTTAAGATATTCCACTATTCTTTCTTTTAATAGTGTTTCCATTATTTTCCCTACTACTGATGTAAGGCTCACTGGTATGTAGTTACTTGCTACTTCTTTGCTTCCGCTTTTGTGCAGTGGAACTACATTTGCTTTTCTCCAGTCCTCTGGAACTGCACCTGTGTCTAGTGACTGGTTGAATAAATCTGTTAATGGCGCTACCAACACATCTTTTAGTTCTTTTAGTATCCTTGGATGCACTCCGTCTGGCCCCATTATTTTATACACTTTCAGTCTTGAAAGGTCTGTTAGGACTTTCTCCCTAGTAAATGTACTTCCATCTACCTTATTTTTATGAATGTCCTTGCAACTTAACTGTGGTCCCTTCCCTTCTCCTTCAATAGTGAATACAGAGCAAAAGTAATTATTTAGATGATCTGCAATTGCCTTGTCTCCCTCCACCAAATTCTCAGTGTCTGTCCGCAGTCTTATTATTCCTCCATTTGATTTTCACCTTTCACTTATATACTTAAAAAAAGTTTTGTTTCCTTTATCTACTGACTGAGCCATTTCCTCCTCAGCTTGTGCCTTGGCACGCCTGATCACTTTCTTAGCCTCTTTGCGTCTGGTAAGATACACTTCTTTGTACATAAGGATATGAGCTGAACACTTTGCTCTCTAGTGCTGCATTCTATTCTTTCTATTCCTTCTCTTTCTCCTGTTCCTTCTATGTCTTCTCTTCCTTCTCTTACTGCCTGATAAGTACAATGTACATGTTATTCCATATTTGCTCCTACACATAAGCGTTCGTCACTGCCCTGTACACACTGGGCGGTAGCTGAAGGTAGCTAAAAATACAAAAATGAGCAACTTTCAGCTCAAAATCACTCAGTGGGCAGTATTCAATGTAAATATTAACGATGTGCAGAGAATCCTGTTTAGGATTTGCTGCACAGTCGCCACTGCCCGCCGTGTTCCGGAGCCTCGCTGTCCCCAGTATTCAATGAGACAGGGGCTCGAATTTGAGCTCCTGCGGCGGACGCCGCAGGGAGCCTGGGGAGGGTGGCAGGCAGGGAGATGGAAGTCTCCCTGCCTGCCCCAGAACATATGTGGGGGGGAGGTGGGCTCCCCGGGAGCCAGGCAGCACAAGCTGCCCCCCGGGAGAGCCAACAGGGGACCGGGTATTCACTACACCCGATCTTGAATATGTAATGATCGGGTGCAGTGAATATATGAATATCTAATGAGCGGCTCCCGGCCCCCTGCTGGCTGCTCTGTGTAAAAATATATATATATATATTTATGTGCTATAAGCACATGAATAAAAATAGCATGCCCCTTCACAGATTAAAATTCCTGATTTTTTTACACCAAATGTAAAACAACAACTTTAATTTAAAAGTTCACATTCCACTTCACCATAAAAAGATAGCGATTGCTACACGGTGAAGCATGGCGATAATAACCTTGAAATGTATTTGCCACCTGGTCATTGAATAGGGTGATTCACTTTTTTAGTCAAAAAATCACCTTACAGCACGAAAATAGCATTAAATCGCAGTAGAACATGGCGAATCAGCCTCAGTGTGTACTGGCCTCTATCTCACTTGTTAGTCTATGTATTAAGTCATATGCCCAAATGTCATTACCTGACCGATAACCATTCTGGTCTGTCAGGCAAAAACACATTTGTATTAATAGGAGAATAATACTTACAGGGCAGATCCTTAACCTTGGCCAAGTAGGGTTCATCGTCCCTCTTTCTCTTGTTCCCTGTTATTGCAGAATGGACATTGTATATTATATATTGTACCCTTAGTACAGATATAGAATTATATAGCAATCATATTAGTAACATGTAGGAATATTTGTATGAACGTGTAAATACAGATGTATCACTTGCTGCCATTGGTTCCATATTGTAGGCTAAGCCATGAACCAGGGATGGATCTCCCATGGATGAGGATAGATGGTCCATCTCCTGCCAGCCTGAGTGCTATATAACCTCCAGCTTCATCTTCCTACTCAGAGCTGACCTTGGTAATGAGACCCCAGAGGTGAGTGGGGTATCCAGGGCAGTGGGATGGAGATGGGACACATGGGGGGTGTATGTTTAACATGTCAACACTGACAGAATGCCAACATTGTCATAATGTCAACACTGTGAATTTATACAGTGTTAACAACTGAATTTTAGGGTTATGTTAGGGTTCAGGGTTATTTAATAAATCTATTGAAATTCGGACTCCCAACACACTGGATGTCTACACTAACCATGTCAACATGCTAAAAATGTAAACATTACGTTAGTAATAAACACCAACAATAGTGTCTTCAGCGCCCTATACTGTGTGATGTCATAAACAATAATAAATGGATAAAACCAATAAATGAATTTAAGAACAGAGAACACTTGTAGCTTCTTGTTTCTTGTGGAATAATTTTATTTTAATTTTCACAGAGCTTTAAAACAGGACCCAACGCGTTTCGTCTCACTTGGAGACTTCATCAGGGGTTTTTTCTCTATAAAATACATAGTACACAATTTTTTAGACATCACAAAATATATACAAAATACAATTAAAAATTTTAAATATACATAGCAATTTACACCCAATTCATGTACAATCCATGGGGTTTCTTTCTTTTTTTCGAATGGGAGGGGGGAGGGGGAAACATATGATATACAAGAAATAGAGTTCAAAAATGGGATGTTCAGTACATACCTTCTAAACATTAAACGCCCCATTAGGCTCCGAGAAATGGTTGTTTCTACTGGTCAAAGAAGCGACTAGACTTAATCCTCTAATGATATTGTATACCTATTAGGATCATAGAAACAATACTAGTATTCCTTAATACAACAAATATCTATAATATTAATCATTTAGGTGTGGGACATTCACAGATATATAAACACACATACCTTAGTTTATAATAATAGGACGAAAACCGTCTTTGGGTGCTGCTGCACCTATATATTGAAGAATCAATATATTGTATGGCTGTTCCAGTACCTAATTTCAAAGGATTTTAATTCACTGGAATATGGCCTTAATTCATGTTAGAAACATAGTAGTGTGTAATTTGAATTTATTATAAACAATATACAAAAAGCACTTACTTAGAAATATTTATAGTCCCAAATAGGCACTTTGTTGATTTCCAACCAAATTCTTAGTAAATGAACTCAGCAAAAACAGGCAGAATTAGGAGATATTCCTAATAGTCAAAAATTACAAAGTCAAGTTTTTAGCCCAAGTCAACCTCTACAACCTTCACAAAAAGTCATATTCAAAATAATGGCTTACCCAAATGTTATCCTGAGTGTGTATGCTCTCTGAGGTCCAGCCAGCAAGTGAAAGAGTCTGGTGGCTGATCTCTATATATAGGGAGGTTGGTGTGACATCATATCCTGTTTGATGATTATTTCTAATATTTAAAAAAAAAAAAACAGTTTTCTAAGCTTTTATACCTCATAAGGATGTGTTTTTATTTAGATTATTTAATTACAGTGTTCATGACGTGAATAAATGTGTAATATAAATTAATTATTTAAATAAATTATTTTGATATCCCATAATGCATAGCGCCTTATATTGCATTTACTATGATTAACTAACTTACCCAGCAATATAAACCCTCTCAGCACAATGGCAATGGAGCCTACCGCTAGCCTTTTCTGGGTACCTGTTTTTTACAACAGGATTTTGCTTTTAAACGATGATATGCTTCAGAATAGCGGCGTGCGTTCCACTCGTGCCGCTTGTGGAACGCATCGCCATTTTATCCGGAAGTAGGGTTAAACTCGTAACCACAGTTACGGCGTGCGTCTCACCCAGCTCTCAGTGGACCGCAACGCTGAGCGCCCGGACATGTGATGGAATGTCAGCGCTATAATTTAGCCTGCATAAGACTCTACAGATAACTTTGACAATTGTACTGAACTGCGGATACTATTTATCTTAGTTAATTGTTACGGGTTCAGTGAATAACTTTTATTAAAAGACGTGGCTTAATGTGACTGTGTGTCCACCACGGGGAAATTCCCAATCGATATATAGTGGATACAATTTACATATAAATAAATAAAAAATAATGAAGTGAATAATTAATTGATTAATGTAGGACACTATTAAATGATGTTATTTCATACTCAAATAATCTCTACTTATAATATAGTTTAATTTTGCTTTGATAATGGTGATGTGTCATGAGTTATAAGTGTATATCTATGTGATTTATAAATATTAAATCTAACCATGTGGTTGCAGAGATTGACTTAAACTTCACAACCAATTTTCACATATACAATTCCATACTTATAATTAGACTCAAACATCTTGCATATATAAAAATCTTGCATATATAAACAATATCTATGTCCCTGACGATTAATTTCTATGACCTATCTCAATAAAGTTGCCTCTGGGTCAATTTAAATAGTCCCTGAATAGCAACTCAAAGTTGGAACTGGGGGGCGAAGTATCATTTAAATATCTTTGTGATACAAACAGGTTTAAACCATTTCTCACTAAAGTGGGATCTTCTAAGCATCCTTTTTCTCATGATATATCTTTCCTGTAGAACTCGATTGAGAGGATTCAGGAGTATAGATCTAATATCTCTATAAGAAAGCTGTAATCTCAATGCTTTCATTCAGACCTTTAGGGGTCAATGAATCCAATGTGTATATCCAAAATGATTCACGCATTGTCAATGTGCGATCTTTATCGCCACCCCTAGGATCCTCCTTAATGTGTTCCAGTACCGAGAATTTAAATGTATCAATATCCGAATTATGAACAGTTTCGAAATGTCTGGGAATGCTATGAGTTTGAATCTTCTTTTTTAAATTCCTTAAATGTTCTTGAATACGGATCTTAATACTTCTCTTCGTTTTCCCCACATAACGCAGGTTACAACCACAGGTTACCAAATAAACTATATAGGAAGAGTTGCAAGTTACAATTTCATTTAGTTTACAATGTTTTTTCGTTTCGTCTGGGATGTTGGGGCCTCGTTTGTCTATATGTTTACAACATATACATTTGTTGCAAGGGTACAGGCCTTTTCTTTCCATTAAAAATGAGTTCTTATTACCTGAGTTCTTAAGATGTGGCTCTAAACATTTTAATTTACTGGGGGCTAGTATGCTCTAGGTTTTTCGCCCTTTTAAACACTATATCCGGTCTATTAGGTAGGTGGGGACCTAAAATTGGGTCCATTTTGAGCAAGTGGCAATGTTTGTCTAGGCTCTTTTTTATCTTTTTGTGCTCTTGGCTGTATTGGGTAATGAAAGTTCTTAACTTTTGGGTTGGATGATTAGTTTTTTCTTTCAAGAGCTCAGCTCTATTAAGATCAAAGGCTTTTTGTTGATCATACCGGAGGTTAGTTTCTTTATAACCCCTCTCTAAGAATCTTTCAACCAGAACTTCTGATTGTAGCCAGTAAACATCTGCACTGTTGCAGTTTTTACGAATTCTTAGGAACTGGGCAAAAGGAACATTAGTTTTCCAGGTTTTCAAGTGCCAACTGTCAGCCGGGATAAAACTATTTGCATCTGTTTGTTTAAAGAAGGTTTTTATATTTATTGTTTTCTTTATAC
This sequence comes from Crinia signifera, assembly GCF_055691185.1. Lineage (NCBI taxonomy): Eukaryota > Metazoa > Chordata > Amphibia > Anura > Myobatrachidae > Crinia > Crinia signifera. The sequence goes on from NC_139217.1 coordinate 446,299,092, forward strand.
AATCAACTTCCATAAAGATATCTAGAAAGTCCATCTCATTTTGATGCTCTTTAAATGTAAATTTGAGGTTATATTCATTAGCCTGTAATGTTCCAACAAAATCCACAACACTTGTTTTATCGCCGTCCCAAATCACAATCAGATCATCGATATAACGTCTATAGAACCTGATGTTACTGTTCTTAAAACCCTCACCATCATACAATATTTTTCTTTCCCAGCTATCCATGTAAATATTTGCATATGCTGGAGCAAATTTCGTGCCCATAGCAGTTCCCTGCTTTTGGACAAAGTGAGTATTATCGAATTCGAAATGATTGTGATTTAGGATGAATTGTACACCTGTTTAGGATACCTGTTTTAATTGTACACCTGTTTAGGATTTGCTGCACAGTCGCCACTGCCCACCGTGTTCCGGAGCCTCGCTGTCCCCAGTATTCAATGAGACGGGCTCGAATTTGAGCTCCTGCGGCGGATGCCGCAGGGAGCCTGGGGAGGGTGGCAGGCAGGGAGTTGGAAGTCTCCCTGCCTGCCCCAGAACATATGTGGGGGGGAGGTGGGCTCCCCGGGAGCCAGGCAGCACAAGCTGCCCCCCGGGAGAGCCAACAGGGGACCGGGTATTCACTACACCCGATCTTGAATATGTAATGATCGGGTGCAGTGAATATATGAATATCTAATGAGCGGCTCCCGGCCCCCTGCTGGCTGCTCTGTGTAAAAAAATATATATATTTATGTGCTATAAGCACATGAATAAAAATAGCATGCCCCTTCACAGATTAAAATTCCTGATTTTTTTACACCAAATGTAAAACAACAACTTTAATTTAAAAGTTTACATTCCACTTCACCATAAAAAGATAGCGATTGCTACACGGTGAAGCATGGCGATAATAACCTTGAAATGTATTTGCCACCTGGTCATTGAATAGGGTGATTCACTTTTTTAGTCAAAAAATCGCCTTACAGCACGAAAATAGCATTATATCGCAGTAGAACATGGCGAATCAGCCTCAGTGTGTACTGGCCTCTATCTCACTTGTTAGTCTATGTATTAAGTCATATGCCCAAATGTCATTACCTGACCCATAACCATTCTGGTCTGTCAGGCAAAAACACATTTGTATTAATAGGAGAATAATACTTACAGGGCAGATCCTTAACCTTGGCCAAGTAGGGTTCATCGTCCCTCTTTCTCTTGTTCCCTGTTATTGCAGAATGGACATTGTATATTCTATATTGTACCCTTAGTACAGATATAGAATTATATAGCAATCATATTAGTAACATGTAGGAATATTTGTATGAACGTGTAAATACAGATGTATCACTTGCTGCCATTGGTTCCATATTGTAGGCTAAGCCATGAACCAGGGATGGATCTCCCATGGATGAGGGTAGATGGTCCATCTCCTGCCAGCCTGAGTGCTATATAACCTCCAGCTTCATCTTCCTACTCAGAGCTGACCTTGGTAATGAGACCCCAGAGGTGAGTGGGATATCCAGGGCAGTGGGATGGAGATGGGACACATGGGGGGTGTATGTTTAACATGTCAACACTGACAGAATGCCGACATTGTCATAATGTCAACACTGTGAATTTATACAGTGTTAACAACTGAATTTTAGGGTTATGTTAGGGTTCAGGGTTATTTAATAAATCTATTGAAAACCGGACTCCCAACACACTGGATGTCTACACTAACCATGTCAACATGCTAAAAATGTAAACATTACGTTAGTAATAAACACCAACAATAGTGTCTTCAGCGCCCTATACTGTGTGATGTCATAAACAATAATAAATGGATAAAACCAATAAATGAATTTAAGAACAGAGAACACTTGTAGCTTCTTGTTTCTTGTGGAATAATTTTCTTTTTATTTTCACAGAGCTTTAAAATAGAACCCAACGCGTTTCGTCTCACTTGGAGACTTCATCAGGGGTTTTTTCTCTATAAAATACATAGTACACAATTTTTTAGACATCACAAAATATATACAAAATAGAATTAAAAATTTTAAATATACATAGCAATTTACACCCAATTCATGTACAATCCATGGGGTTTCTTTCTTTTTTTCGAATGGGAGGGGGAGGGGGAAACATATGAAATACAAGAAATAGAGTTCAAAAATGGGATGTTCAGTACATACCTTCTAAACATTAAACGCCCCATTAGGCTCTGAGAAATGGTTGTTTCTACTGGTCAAAGAAGCGACTAGACTTAATCCTCTAATGATATTGTATACCTATTAGGATCATAGAAAGAATACTAGTATTCCTTAATACAACACTGATCTATAATATTAATAATTTAGGTGTGGGACATTCACAGATATATAAACACACATACCTTAGTTTATAATAATAGGACGAAAACCGTCTTTGGGTGCTGCTGCACCTATATATTGAAGAATCAATATATTGTATGGCTGTTCCATTACCTAATTTCAAAGGATTTTAATTCACTGGAATATGGCCTTAATTCATGTTAGAAACATAGTAGTGTGTAATTTGAATTTATTATAAACAATATACAAAAAGCACTTACTTAGAAATATTTATAGTCCCAAATAGGCACTTTGTTGATTTCCAACCAAATTCTTAGTAAATGAACTCAGCAAAAACAGGCAGAATTAGGAGATATTCCTAATAGTCAAAAATTACAAAGTCAAGTTTTTAGCCCAAGTCAACCTCTACAACCTTCACAAAAAGTCATATTCAAAATAATGGCTTACCCAAATGTTATCCTGAGTGTGTATGCTCTCTGAGGTCCAGCCAGCAAGTGAAAGAGTCTGGTGGCTGATCTCTATATATAGGGAGGTGGGTGTGACATCATATCCTGTTTGATGATTATTTCTAATATTTAAAAAAAAAAACAGTTTTCTAAGCTTTTATACCTCATAAGGATGTGTTTTTATTTAGATTATTTAATTACAGTGTTCATGACGTGAATAAATGTCTAATATAAATGAATTATTTAAATAAATTATTTTGATATCCTATAATGCATAGCGCCTTATTTTGCATTTACTATGATTAACTAACTTACCCAGCAATATAAACCCTCTCAGCACAATGGCAATGGAGCCTACCGCTAGCCTTCTCTGGGTACCTGTTTTTTACAACAGGATTTTGCTTTTAAACGATGATATGCTTCAGAATAGCGGCGTGCGTTCCACTCGTGCCGCTTGTGGAACGCACCGCCATTTTATCCGGAAGTAGGGTTAAACTCGTAACCACAGTTACGGCGTGCGTCTCACCCAGCTCTCAGTCGACCGCAACGCTGAGCGCCCGGACATGTGATGGAATGTCAGCGCTATAATTTAGCCTGCATAAGACTCCACAGATAACTTTGACAATTGTACTGAACTGCGGATACTATTTATCTTAGTTAATTGTTACGGGTTCAGTGAATAACTTTTATTAAAAGATGTGGCTTAATGTGACTGTGTGTTCACCACGGGGAAATTCCCAATCGATATATAGTGGATACAATTTACATATAAATAAATAAAAAATAATGAAGTGAATAATTAATTGATTAATGTAGGACACTATTAAATGATGTTATTTCATACTCAAATAATCTCTACTTATAATATAGTTTAATTTTGCTTCGATAATGGTGATGTGTCATGTGTTATAAGTGTATATCTATGTGATTTATAAATATTAAATCTAACCATGTAGTTGCAGAGATTGACTTAAACTTCACAACCAATTTTCACATATACAATTCCATACTTATAATTAGACTCAAACATCTTGCATATATAAAAATCTTGCATATATAAACAATATCTATGTCCCTGACGATTAATTTCTATGACCTATCTCAATAAAGTTGCCTCTGGGTCAATTTAAATAGTCCCTGAATAGCAACTCAAAGTTGGAACTGGGGGGCGAAGTATCATTTAAATATCTTTGTGATACAAACAGGTTTAAACCATTTCTCACTAAAGTGGGATCTACTAAGCATCCTTTTTCTCATGATATATCTTTCCTGTAGAACTCGATTGAGAGGATTCAGGAGTATAGATCTAATATCCCTATAAGAAAGCTGTAATCTCAATGCTTTCATTCAGACCTTTAGGGGTCAATGAATCCAATGTGTATATCCAAAATGATTCACGCATTGTCAATGTGCGATCTTTATCGCCACCCCTAGGATCCTCCTTAATGTGTTCCAGTACCGAGAATTTAAATGTATCAATATCCGAATTATGAACAGTTTCGAAATGTCTGGGAATGCTATGAGTTTGAATCTTCTTTTTTAAATTCCTTAAATGTTCTTGAATACGGATCTTAATACTTCTCTTCGTTTTCCCCACATAACGCAGATTACAACCACAGGTTACCAAATAAACTATATAGGAAGAGTTGCAAGTTACAATTTCATTTAGTTTACAATGTTTTTTCGTTTCGTCTGGGATGTTGGGGCCTCGTTTGTCTATATGTTTACAACATATACATTTGTTGCAAGGGTACAGGCCTTTTCTTTCCATTAAAAATGAGTTCTTATTACCTGAGTTCTTAAGATGTGGCTCTAAACATTTTAATTTACTGGGGGCTAGTATGCTCTAGGTTTTTCGCCCTTTTAAACACTATATCCGGTCTATTAGGTAGGTGGGGACCTAAAATTGGGTCCATTTTGAGCAAGTGGCAATGTTTGTCTAGGCTCTTTTTTATCTTTTTGTGCTCTTGGCTGTATTGGGTAATGAAATTTCTTAACTTTTGGGTTGGATGATTAGTTTTTTCTTTCAAGAGCTCAGCTCTATTAAGATCAAAGGCTTTTTGTTGATCATACCGGAGGTTAGTTTCTTTATAACCCCTCTCTAAGAATCTTTCAACCAGAACTTCTGATTGTAGCCAGTAAACATCTGCACTGTTGCAGTTTTTACGAATTCTTAGGAACTGGGCAAAAGGAACATTAGTTTTCCAGGTTTTCAAGTGGCAACTGTCAGCCGGGATAAAACTATTTGCATCTGTTTGTTTAAAGAAGGTTTTTGTATTTATTGTTTTCTTTATACAATCAACTTCCATAAAGATATCTAGAAAGTCCATCTCATTTTGATGCTCTTTAAATGTAAATTTGAGGTTATATTCATTAGCCTGTAATGTTCCAACAAAATCCACAACACTTGTTTTGTCGCCGTCCCAAATCACAATCAGATCATCGATATAACGTCTATAGAACCTGATGTTACTGTTCTTAAAACCCTCACCATCATACAATATTTTTCTTTCCCAGCTATCCATGTAAATATTTGCATATGCTGGAGCAAACTTCGTGCCCATAGCAGTTCCCTGCTTTTGGACAAAGTGAGTATTATCGAATTCGAAATGATTGTGATTTAGGACGAATTGTACACCGTCACATAAAAATGTTCTCTCCTTTTCAGTTATATTCACATCCCACAGGAGTATTTGTTTAATGGCCTCCAGACCTTTAGAGTGAGGTATAGACGTATATAACGCCTGGACATCTATGGTCATTAGTCTAAAGGTGGGTTCCCAAACAAAATTTTCTAATTCTCTCAGTAGTTGGGTGGAGTCTTTTAAATATGACCTTTGTGATTTCACATACGATTGGAGTTTAAGGTCTAAGTAGTGGGAGAGATTGGCTGTCAAGGAACCTACTCCTGCCACTATAGGTCTTCCTGGTGGAAGATCCTTATTTTTATGGACTTTTGGGATATGATAAAATATTGGGATTTTTGGTTTATCCACATACATATAGTCCATTTCTTTTTTGCAAATGACACCATCCTTGTTTGCTCTATTCAACAGGCTAAATAATTGTTCCTTTTAGGACTCTAAGGGATTGCCATCCAATTTTTCATAGGTGTTCTGGTCATCAATCAAATTATGGGCTTCAGCAAGATAGGCTGAGCGGTCTTGAACTACGACCGCTCCCCCCTTATCAGCTATTTTTATAACCAGGCTATCATCTTTCTTAAGTTCTTTTAAAGCCTTTTTCTCCTGGGGGTTAAGATTACTACATCTTTTGTTGTCCATTTTTAAGTTTTTAAGATCTTCCTTGACCAATTCGAAAAATATTTCTAAATGGCTTCCCTTAGATTCCACTGGAAAAAATTTAGATGGAGGGGCCACTAGTGGTTTAGACACTAAATCATTATTGTATGGATTTTTTAGAAAATGTCTTTCAAGTGTGAGGCGTCTCATATATCGGTTAAGATCTATGAAAAGTTCAAATTTATCCGAATGTTGATCAGGTGCAAACTTTAAACCTTTGTTTAATATCTCCGTTTGTGGTCTGAAAAGTACCTTCTTGGAAAGATTGATGAGCCCTGTGTTGTCGGGTCTCTTTGAAAGTGTGCTATCTTTTTTCTTTCTTGGGGAATTTTCTACCTCCTCTTTTTCCCCTTCTCCTCGGTATCTTTTCCTTCCTATAGGGGACTCTATTCCTAGATGTAGGGATTCTTTTACCTGTGTAGGAGGGAAGGATATTTTCCTCTCCTCTTCTAAAAAAATGTCCCCTAGGGGGTGATCTCAGAACTTCAAATCTATTGGAATTCTCTGGGTAATAACTTCTCCTGGGAGAGAGATACCTTTTATTATAGGGCCTGCTTGGTTCTCTGTACATAGGGGATCTAAAGGACCTTCTTCTATAGTGTTTCTGATAAGAGTTCCTTCTTTGAAAGGAATCTCTTCTATGGAATGTGTCCCTCCGTCCATGTTGGTAGTAACCTCTTTTCTTTTCAAACACCTCATCATCATACTCCTCTTCTCTATGATGGTTCCTTTCCCTTGTGATAATTGTATTCCCTGTGTTTTCAGATGTGGCCCAGTTATGGACTTTACCACTCTCATAGTCTAGTTTATCTCTGAGGAATTTCTTTTGTTTCCTAACAATTATTTCTGTTTCTAAGGAATCAATTTTTCCTTGCATGTCTAACACATCTTTTTTAAATTCATCGTCATCTTCAAATTTGGATAAGACGGATTCTAATTTTTTAAGATCATCATCATGTTTGCTTAATTCTTTTTTGCGTTCACATGTAATGAGATTAATTAATTTTAATGAGCAGTCATCAAGGATTTTGTTCCAATTAGACATAAATTCCACATTATTTTGTTCCATAGTGTTTTTTTTTATTATATATAAGTATCAAGTCTGGGCTCTAAGCGCTGAATATAATGTCTGCAGCACCAAATCACTAAAGTTACTCCCCAAGTAACCAAAATACAGATAATAATACAGAAAATAAGTGATTTTTGTGCGCTGACACTTTTCCAAGAAACACCGTGAGGTAAAGATTGGGTGACAAGTGGAAAATACGAAGGAATAATACTCTCCTTATACTAACTTTCTTCGCCTCTCAAAAAGGCTCTCCAATCTTTGGTATGGTAGCGATATGTGGAAGATAAGATTTATAACATAGTGTGATATTGTCACAAAAATTATTTTATTAACGCAAAAAAGATATATCCACAAAATTGGTAAAACTGTATATATACAAAGCAACCCTGTTGCTATATGCAAAACGTTAAAATTGGAGGTGTACCAGAATCTGGATTTTTCAGCGCCTGTAGAATAGATGTTATTATTCTAGAGATCCACCGGTTCTCCGGAAAACCATAGGTCTCAGGTGCCTCAAAAGGTCCAGGTCTGGTCAAAATCCTTGTGTGGCTTCCGGGCGGACGGAAGCCACACAAGGATTTTGACCAGACCTGGACCTTTTGAGGCACCTGAGACCTATGGTTTTCCAGAGAACCGGTGGATCTCTAGAATAATAACATCTATTCTACAGGCGCTGAAAAATCCAGATTCTGGTAAACCTCCAATTTTAACGTTTTGCATATACAGTAGCAACAGGGTTGCTTTGTATATATACAGTTTTACCAATTTTGTGGATATATCTTTTTTGTGTGAATAAAATAATTTTTGTGACAATATCACACTATGTTATAAATCTTATCTTCCACATATCGCTACCATACCAAAGATTGGAGAGCCTTTTTGAGAGGCGAAGAAAGTTAGTATAAGGAGAGTATTATTCCTTCGTATTTTCCACTTGTCACCCAATCTTTACCTCACGGTGTTTTTTGGAAAAGTGTCAGCGCACAAAAATCACTTATTTTCTGTATTATTATCTGGGTTTTTTTATTATTTGAAGTCCTCTCGGGACTCTTCCCACTTCTAGATATTTTTCAAGAGTTATAAGCTCATACCATCCTTTTAGTTCCTTTATAGCTAATTTTTCCATTTGATTTAATAGATCATAGTACTCATCTGTTGTCCCCTCCATTTGTTCTAAACTAACTGTTTCCTCTGAAAATATGGACCGGCATTTAGCCGTCCTATTTGATCTATCTTTAAAAATGGGCATTACCAACTTTGTTAAGCTGCAATATGGAGAATACTAGTGGAAGAGAAAATCTTTGCAAAACAGAATCTCCAATATGCGCTAATAAAATAAATGGTCGCTGTAGACACTTAGTTCCCCACTAGTAGGAACTAACATTACACATAAACACCAACAATAGTGTCTTCAGCGCCCTATACTGTGTGATGTCATAAACAATAATAAATGGATAAAACCAATAAATGAATTTAAGAACAGAGAACACTTGTAGCTTCTTGTTTCTTGTGGAACAATTTTCTTTTTATTTTCACAGAGCTTTAAAATAGAACCCAACGCGTTTCGTCTCACTTGGAGACTTCATCAGTGGTTTTTTCTCTATAAAATACATAGTACACAATTTTTTAGACATCACAAAATATATACAAAATACAATTAAAAATTTAAAATATACATAGCAATTTACACCCAATTCATGTACAATCCATGGGGTTTCTTTCTTTTTTTCGAATTTGAGGGGGGAGGGGGAAACAGATGATATACAAGAAATAGAGTTCAAAAATGGGATGTTCAGTACATACCTTCTAAACATTAAACGCCCCATTAGGCTCTGAGAAATGGTTGTTTCTACTGCTCAAGGAAGCGACTAGACTTAATCCTCTAATGATATTGTATACCTATTAGGATCATAGAAAGAATACTAGTATTCCTTAATACAACACTGATCTATAATATTAATCATTTAGGTGTGGGACATTCACAGATATATAAACACACATACCTTAGTTTATAATAATAGGACGAAAACCGTCTTTGGGTGCTGCTGCACCTATATATTGAAGAATCAATATATTGTATGGCTGTTCCACTACCTAATTTCAAAGGATTTTAATTCACTGGAATATGGCCTTAATTCATGTGTTTTAGGGGGTTATTCTGGTTCACTCACAAAGGCAAATTCCTTCTCAAATGGACAAAACCATGTGCACTGCAGGTGGGGCAGATGTAAACTGTGCAGAGAGAATTAGATTTGGGGGGGGGGGGTTTACTTCATAGTGAGATCTATATTACAGTGTAAAAATAAAGCAGTCAGTATTTTCCCTGCACAGAAAGAAAATAACTCACCCAAATCTAAATCTCTCTGCACATGTTACATCTGCCCCACCTGCAGTGCACATGGTTTTGTCCATTTGAGAAGGAATATGCCTTTGCGAGTGAACCAGAATAAGGTCCTTAGTACTGAACTGATAATAATTATAAAACATTATAATGACCTGTTCCAGGAGCTGCAGCACTGGTGGTAGGAACTTCAGCCTTTATTCTCATAGTGCCTGATAGGTACAATCTAAATGTTATTCCATATTTTCTCCTACACACACAGGGGCTGATGCAGAGCATATGTTATATGTTATCTTACTGCACATGTTCCATAACTAAGTCCGCACAGCTACGGGCACTGCAGAGCTATCCTATCACAGACACATCGCATCTAGTGTAGAGATGGTGGCACTAGGTATTCTCACGTAAGCTCATGGATGGAGTGACAATGCATTGTGGGCTGTGCAGAGCTGTGCGCACACCTAAGTACGCCTGTTATCTGATGTTTTGTACCAGGTATAGGGATAATGAACCTGTTTATGGAACCAATCATATACATAGGTACATAGAGGAATACAGGGGATTTCTGGAACTTTCCAGGATAACATGCTGTCCTCCATGGGCCTGGGAAGCATGTAATGAGCTCCACCAATTTGAGCTCAGCACAAGCCTCTCAGTCAGGGCCGGCAACAGAAATCTTGGGGCCCGGTACACTGATATCTCTGACGGGCCCCCCTAATGCCGCCCCCAGCAAAATATTTTAGTATACAGCATATTGAATGTGTTGTTTTTTTATTGTTTACAATATTTCACTAATACCGGGTAAGTACCCTTACAGGAACCAGGGGGGTGCCTTTATAAACCATTGCTAGGCACTGCACTGACGCAGCTATGCTAACAGCCCCTGAGAACCTTGGGGCCCCCTAACAAGCTTGAGGCCCGGTATAGCTGTCCCCCCCCCTGTCGCCTGCCCTGCTCTCAGCCTCTGGCCTCTTGGGCAGTCTCATGGGACTTAGTCAACCCCCAGTAATGCACTGCACACTTGTGCAGTCTGTGTGCAGCACCATTAATCATTGTCACATTGGCAGATAAGTGAAGCTGCTGCACTACCACACTCCCATGCACAAAACCTTCAGCTAAAAATATATATATATATATATATTTTAAATTCATGCCAAACGCAGAGGGGCCCTAGATAGAGGGGGGGCCCAGGGGTACTGACCCCCCTGAGCATCCCTTTAATCTGGCCCTGAGGCAGCGGGATGGAGATGGGACACAGGGGAGGGGATATGTTTGACATATTGACACTGATAAAATTGACATACAGTAATGTCAACTTTGTAAATGTAGGCAGAATGTCAATAACTGATTTTAGGATTATGTTTAGGCTGCAGTAAGGGCAAAGACTTAAAAATAAATCTATTGAAAAACGGAATCTCAACAATACTTTCACAATATCGACATGCTGGCAATGTCAACATTATGTTAGAGTCAATATTTGGCTTGCTGACATTCTGACCATGGCAATTTTCATGTTCCAGAGGTTCCCTATAGTATAAAGTATAGCTATTGTGTGTAAGGGTAAGACACCACCATTGCCATAATGTGTCTCTGGAAGATGCCTGACTCTTAGTACTGGGCTAATAATAAGTAGGGAACAGTATAATTACCAGATCCAGAAGTGGCCGCGCTGGTTGTTGGGGCTTCACTCCTCATTCTCTTAGTGCCTGATAAGTACAATGGAAATGTTAGTCCATATTTGCTTCTACACACACACAGGGGCTGATGCAGAGCTGAAGTCTGTGCGCAGCAATCAGTGTCAGCGAGTTACACGCTCACCGGGCCGTTCACAGCAGGGAGGGATAGACGGGGGCAGACACAGGGCCGGACCAAGGGAATACCCAGTGTTTTATAGGCGTTCAGCATGGAAATGCTGGCCTTTCCCCTGGGGACACGGGTGGGCCGATACCAGGGGGGTTGGGGGGCAGCTAAGGTCATAGGACATCAGCCACTCAACCTGTCTTCTTATTTGCGAAGGCATTTGAAATAATTTGATGGTCAGGAATCATCAAATGATTTCTCCTGCTAGCTGCTGCATGCGAGGGGATGTGTTCTCGTTCCCTCACATGTTACCAAGGGGATTTGGTGGCAGGGGAAATCAGCCAGGCGGTGGCCAGCATCTCAGGTGCTCAGTAAGTAACAATGTTTGCTACTTACCAAATCATCCTGAATTAGGGCCTTAGTGCTGAGGAATCAGATGGTTACATATTCCAAAGCTAGTACTCCTTCCCATAGGAAGATACTAGGGCCCCCGGGGCCCAACACTATCCCCATTAGGCCCATTATAAAATAGTGGGCCCAATACAAAAGACAGAAACTCATTTCCACCCATTACCTGTCCCATAACCATTCTGGTCTCTCAGGCAAATACACATTTGTATTACTAGGACAGGGCCGAAACTAGGGTTTCTGGTGCCCGGGGCAAGACATACATTTAGTGCCCCCCCCCCCCCCCCCCCCAAGGGATTTCTGGAACTTTCCAGGAAAACATGCTGTCCTCCATGGGCCTGGTAAGCATGTAATGAGCTCCACCAATCTGAGCTCAGCACAAGCCTCTCAGCCAGGGCCGGCAACAGAAATCTTGGGGCCCGGTACACTGATATCTCTGACGGGCCCCCTAACCCCGCCCCCAGCAAAATATTTTAGTATACAGCATATTGAATGTGTTGTTTTTTTATTGTTACAATATTTCACTAATACCGGGTAAGCATACCTCCCAACTTTTGAGAGATGGAAAGAGGGACAAAGTAGGCGGAGCTTATAGCGCGGTGTCTCAATAAGCCACGCCAGTAACCACACCCACTCCCCGCCCAAGCTTCCTCCTTCACATAACATAAGTATGAACTCACTGCAGTTAAACACCATATTATAAAGACATTATTATTGCCAAAATACCTGTATTAATATCAAAAACATTATATATCATATTATATCACCTTTCTTTTACTTCTTTTAACTTTGGTAATGCAAACCTGAGTCAATCCACTCTTCTTCCCAGTTATTTTGATGAATAGACTTAGAATTAAAAGTGGAAAAATAAACATTTATTTCCAACAAGTAGTGTATTACAATAGAAACACAAAAAAAATATAAATAATGTTTAAAAATATAACTGCAAATAATTTATTCGAAGCACGACTTTGTGCAAAACAGGAAACATTGAAATTGTTCTAAACATCAGTGGTCTAATCAAGGACCACAACATCTTCATCATCAGTATCAGAAGCAGCAGCACTACTAGGCGCAAATGTGGGTTTTTTAGCAGATGGAGTTTTTTGGCTCTTCTTTGGGGACTTTCTCTTTGCTGTGGTACTACTAGATGTCTTTGTTGATATAGTATTAGTAGTAGAAGCCTGCGAAAACAGAGGTGCTAGTCACTTGGCAGGAAAAGATGCTCCTTGCTTACTGATGACAGTTGCAGCAGAGGGACTTGTTTCAGATTGTTGTACATTAGTGGTTTCCCCACCAGTAGGTTCGGCTATGCCCTCATTCACACTCAGGCTTTCTTCACTACTAGGCCCAGCTGTACTAGTACTAGTAGCACTTTCTTCTGGATCTTGTGCTCCAGAGTCTCTTCTGCTGGATAAAGCCACAGATGTAGCAGATTTAGCTTTTTTGAGCAGCTGTGCAGAGGGCTGCCACTTGTGACATGTTGTTGTGGAAAAAATGTTGATCTTGCTGGCCAGTATTGCACAGAGTGTATTTCTCACTGTAGTTACAGGTTCATATACATTTGGGCCTGGCTGTTGAGTGAGAGGATTTTTTCCTAAAGTGCTCCGCTGATCTGTGACGATCTTGCGAACAATACTAAACAATCTCTCACATGAAGCATTGCTGTGCGGAATAAGCAGAAGAAATAATGCCCAGTTACAGGATCTTTAATTTGTGATAACTGATGCCAAAATTCATCAATTCTGACACTTTTCATTGTTATACTATCACTGCTTTGATAGTTCCTGAATTCACTCAGCAGTCTGTCCATGTCTTTGGCACCAACTAAATTTGGAAATCTGGTGACTATTGTTTGGATATCCTCAATGCTTGATGACAACCGCAGATCCGGATTAATGAATAATAGACTTTTGAGTACTGGATCTCCCAAAGGCATTGCCTTTTTCATGTAGTCCAGTGCTTTGCAATAAAAGGCAACAGTCTCCCTGGTAAATTTCTGGAACATTGAGGTATCTATCAGGTTTTCTCTCCTAGAATAGTTTCTGGTTTCAAACCCAATGAGAATATCCTCCTGGGGCAGATGCACAGATGGGTCAGAATACTCTATGTCCAGGATGTTTTCAGCCTCAGCAATTATAGTTGGCTGGACAAATCTGACCAGCAGATCTCTATGCAGGTTTACCATTGCTGGGTACAAGTGATGTATCATTGGGGCTTCTGTTTGCAGGAGTACGTTAAAAGAATTAAAAACTGGCAGAACAGAGTGCAAAAACAAAATATACACTTTAGTCATTGGATTCTGGAAACGGGTAAGAATACGCGGTACTTGTGAGTTATCCGGGCTGCCGATTTTGTCCTTAAGTTTGGTTAACTTAAGGACACCCGACCGACGCGATGCCCACGATTTAGCTCCAAATCGGGGGCATCGCGTCGGTCGTGGCCGTTATAAGGGGCCGCGACGCGATGCCCCCGATTTCCCATAGACAGTAATGTTAAAAGACACGATATCAGGGGCATCGCGTCGGTCGTGGCCGTTATAAGGGGCCGCGACGCGATGCCCACGATTTCCCATAGACAGTAATGTTAAAAGACACGATGGACCCGATTTCCCATAGACAGTAATGTTAAAAGACGCGATGGACCCGATTTCCCATAGACAGCAATGTTAAAATAAAATTACAATGTGAAATTGGGCAATATGTTTTTAAAAAAAATGTTTCATGGCCCCCCACCACCGTTAACGCCACCCGGCTATTGACGCCAACCCGAAGCGTGGCGAGCGGCGGCGGTACGCGTCCTCCGACCTTTTCATGCCCTACTATCCACTAGGGCGTGGAGTGAGAATAGAATAGTGTGGCGAGCGCAGCGAGCCACCGAGCCCGAAGCGTGGCGAGCGGGGTGGCGTTAACGGTGGTGGGGGGCCATGAAACATTTTTTTAAAAACATATTGGCCAATTTCACATTGTAATTTTATTTTAACATTGCTGTCTATGGGAAATCGGGTCCATCGCGTCTTTTAACATTACTGACTATGGGAAATCGGGTCCATTGTGTCTTTTAACATTACTGTCTATGGGAAATCGTGGGCATCGCGTCGCGGCTCCTTATAACGGCCACGACCGACGCGATGCCCACGATTTCGGGCGCGATGAAAAAAATCGGCAGCCCGGATAACTCACAAGTACCGAATACGCTTTTCCCTTGCACCAAGAAAACCACTTTCTTCCTCAAATGTACTTAAAAAATATGACTTTAGCGCATCCCAATTAAACAAGGTCCTTTCCACAGACCTTTCAAGTGACAACCAACGGGTCTTAACATGCTTCACTAGTTTTTTAATACCAGTGTTGCAAAATGCCATGTACTCCTGCAAGGTATTCACCCTTTTTGAACTTTTTTGAAAATGAAAATAAATGTCAAGAATAAGGTCTTCCGCACTTATGGACAAAGTTTTTGCTGCATGTTCAGCCATTAAATGGACTAAGTGGCAGAGACAGCCCAGAGCATACATTTTTTGCTCCAAACACTGAGCACTCTTTATTCTTGACATTACACTATTGTGTTTTCCACGCATATTGGCTGTATTGTCAGTGGAATATGTTGCACACATATTCCAATCTACATGGTTTTTTTTTAACATGCTGTCAACAGCTTCAAAAAGGTCTTGTGCTCTACCAGATGGGCATGAAACCATGTCTAAAAACTCGGTCACTATTAGCCCTGTTTCTGAATGTTCATATGTTATAAGTACAGGGAAGTACTTTTCGTACTCATCAGAACTGGCATCCAGTGAGATTCCAAAATATTTTTTCCGCTCTTGGATAACAGCTCTAACATTAGACAATGCTTCTGGAGCTATAGCACCCTGGATAATATGTGTGGTCTTGGTTGCGGCACATGCATATTTTTCGGCAATTTTAGAATCAGAAAACATCCTTTTTACTAAAGGCCGCACATGGTCACTTGTGGCTATAGAGATGTTATGTTCAAGCAAGAAACTAGTAAACAGAACTTTTGCCCTGATGGTATTTTCTGCTAATTTTGAATCAGAAGCAGGAAAGAAGGTGGACTGTTTTCGACTGTGAAACAGCTTTGGCTGAGCTTACATGTTTATCTGTACTTATATGCCTGGTGATATCATTATAACCACCATGGGTCACCGAAATATCAGCTGCACAGAGTTCACAGAAAGCATATAAAACACCTCGCCGTGATTTCTTTAGAAATGGGTGCTCTTTCATCCAGGTCTCTTTAAATTGGCAGAGCCTTTTTGCCTTTTTCTTAGGCGATTGGGCAGATTGTTCAGCCATGATGTTTTTGGATTTGCTGATAATATGAAAGCTATTCATTTAAAAAAAAAAAAAACACAAACAATAAATTAAAATAAGGCGGTTGTCACTTAACTGAAATGAGGAACTGTTGTAACAAGGCAAATATAACCCCAACATATTTACTTGATTTATATGCAGATGGTGCAGTTTTTTGTTTTCTTTTTAGGCTAGATTCATATGGTGTTTATTGATTTATATCTTGCACCTAAAGTCTTCTATTGTTTTCCATGTGAAAACAAACCATTGGGCACGTGGTGCATATTTCCTAGCATATTTTAAGCCTTGTTAATCTTGCTTTATGAAACAGAGGAGTGGATCCTAAAGAGCAGAATTATTACATAAAGCTCCTGGACTCAGTGTTCATTCTGTAAAAGGTTCCTCACCCAGGGCTGGCCTTATGCTTTGCGTTGCCCTGTGCAAAATTTCTCTTTGCTGGCATTTGGGCATAAAAGGGGGACTTAACAGGAGGCCATAAATGGCATATGGGCAGTAAGTCACTACTTAATTCTTTGCCTATCTGCCATTTTATTTGATCCTTAGGTCCCTTTAGTGCACAGGTGCAATAATTTAATAATTTAAAGACCACAGTCAGTAAATGACCTGCTGGGCTTTTTACTTAATAAAAGATTCTTCTACTCCTCTAAGCAAGACCAAATTGTAGATGAGTAGAGGCAGCGCGACTGTGTGCCCCTCCCCACCTACAGTCTGGTGACTGGCGCCTTGTGCCATGTTACGTTGTAAATTGTCTTATAATGCAACAGAAGGGCCTGAGCAAACAAAGAAATTTTGGCTACCTCAGATACTTTGTAATTACATCCCAAAATGATTTCTTTTTTAATGCCTATTTGATACATACCCACTCCAGTGTTTAGATAACAAAATCTGCACGCATGAATAAAAAATGTTTTAATAATTAAAATCTTTTTTAATAGAAGACTACACTAGAATATGCTATTACTTAGCGATCAGTGGCTTACTGAAACCCCACCGATGCTGAGATCTAAGGGGGCACACTGCTGGTTTACAGTGACGTGTGGCAACTGTGCAGGAAGAAACTGAAGGGGTAATATGCCATCACCTATTTATATGGGAATATTTACATATGTTTAACATAGTAAAAAAATTTAGTGTTGGGGTTATATTTACAGTCCATATTATAAACAAAGATTCCCTCTGCAGCAATAATTCCTGCTTCTGTATAGCAAAACAGGAAAAATACTGTGTAAAGGAAAACTCTGTCTATAGAGCAACAACAACAAAGGTGTCATGTCCCTCTAGAGAACAATGCCTTATGTTGGTTTAATTTTAACTTGAACGTCGCAAAACAACACACAGACAACATGTAAACTTTTTAAAACCAACTTTATTTAACTGAGTAAAACAAACGGTCATAACAAATTTTGTTGTCACTCACCAATCTCCTTTAACGATTCAAAAACAATGGCAGACCACTTAACACCTATAAAAATGTTTAAAACTCTTTAAAATCAATATTCATCTACATTAAAGACTCCAGAGGTGTCAGAGGTTCCAATGAAAATAACCATTAAGTGCTAAACTTACCCAAAGCAGGTTTATGGCATCAAAAGGTGGTGGCTATATTATAAGAATAACATTTGGCAAAAGAAACATTAAATTTTAAGCATATTTCTTCTAAGTTTTAATTATACATAAAAGGACATCGCAACAATAACCAATAGCTATAGGAGGTGAAAAAAAACCCAGCCTTTCAATTATACCCGCACAACTGTATATTATGAGGTAGGCCTGTACACAGCAGAGCATGGAGCTCCATCTCTATATGCATGGAGATATTCTTTCCTGGTGTTTCTTATACTACTATACATACAGAGTGTAGTATAGCACAACACAATTTTCCCCTTTTTACATAGAATATGACAGAATAAAACTCCAAATGAGAATAGAGACATATGGGGTTTCAATAGAGGCTTTATACTTCTATAGAAGCGCTATTACAGTTCAGTACAAAACATAGCAACAATCTAGCCGTGTGTATGCGCCTTAATACTAAGGCTATGCTCAGGCGACATGTTTTTTGCGGGAGAAAGAGACCAGATCGCATTGATGGTGTTTTCAGCTTGCAATGAATGTAAATTACACCTCATAGGTAGAGATATGCCCTTCTATGAGGTGTTTCACATACGTAAAACGCCTTTCAGATAGGACATGACCTATCTTGAGAAAATGCTTTTCAAACACTTTTTTTGCCCCTGCTGTCCATATCAAACTACAGTTCAATATACATAGAGCACTGTATCACATAATACCCTGATTCTAGGTCGTGCCTTACCTTAAGTGACTACTATATCATATATCACATTATAATAGATTACACTATAGTAAACCAAATGAACATAATATTATCGACCCACAGAGAAAAAAAAACAAAATACTAAATATAACCACCCCATGATATTTACTCCCCCCACGCCCACCCCCACCACCCAGCACATGACATTTATTTTACTTCCCCAATCACCCCCTACAACCCAGCACCAGCACATCAGCGAGTGCCTGAAGAGTGAGGGCGTGACTGCAGGCACACCTACACCCGGCCGTGTCTCCTGAGGTACAGACGCTTCTTAACGAGGCTGAAGTTGGCTTCTTATTCGGCCAGCTTCTTATTCACTTCTTATTCAAACTCCAGCTTCTTATTCACTTCGTATTCGGCTCCAGCTTCTTATTCGGGACAATCACCTTTACACAGAGCCAAATAAGAAGTGATTAAGAAGCTGGAGCCGAATAAGAAGCAGGCCGAATAAGAAGCCAACTTCAGCCTCGTCGCTTCTTAGGAGGCACTGGCAATTCCCCCCCCCCCCCCCCCACACACACACCAACCAACACACCCCCCCCCCACACACACACACACCAACCAACACCCCCCCCCCCCCCCCGTGGTTTATATCTCCCAACCGTCTCGGGAAGCCGGGACTGCGGTAAGCAGTACCGGGACGGAGGGACATCGGCCGTAAATCGGGAATGTCCCGCCGAATCCGGGACGGTTGGGAGGTATGGGTAAGTACCCTTACAGGAACCAGTGGGGTGCCTTTATAAACTATTGCTAGGCACTGCACTGACGCAGCTATGCTAACAGCCCCTGAGCACCTGAGAACCTTGGGGCCCCTAACAAGCTTGAGGCCCGGTACAGGTGTCCCCTTTGAAACCCCCTGTCGCCTGCCCTGCTCTCAGCCTCTTGGGCAGTCTCATGGGACTTAGTCAACTCCCAGTAATGCACTGCACACTTGTGCAGTCTGTGTGCCTTGGCTCTTAATGCGCAGCACCATTAATCATTGTCACATTGGCAGATAGGTGAAGCTGCAGCACTACCACACTCCCGTGCACAAAACCTTCAGCTAAAAAAATATATATATATTTTTTAAATTCATGCCAAACACAGAGGGGCCCTAGATAGAGGGGGGGGGGGGGGGCAGGGGTACTGACCCCCCTGAGCATCCCTTTAATCTGGCCCTGGGGCAGCGGGATGGAGATGGGACACAGGGGAGGGGATATGTTTGACATATTGACACTGACAACATTGACATACAGTAATGTCAAGTTTGTAAATGTAGGAAGAATGTCAATAACTGATTTTAGGATTATGTTTAGGCTGCAGTAAGGGCAAAGACTTAAAAATAAATCTATTGAAAAATGGAATCTCAACAATACTTTCACAATATCGACATGCTGGCAATGTCAACATTATGTTAGAGTCAATATTTGGCTTGCTGACATTCTGACCATGGCAATTTTCATGTTCCAGAGGTTCCCTATAGTATAAAGTATAGCTATTGTGTGTAAGGGTAAGACACCACCATTGCCATAATGTGTCTCTGGAAGATGCCTGTCTCTTAGTACTGGGCTAATAATAAGTAGGGAACAGTATAATTACCAGATCCAGAAGCGGCCGCGCTGGTTGTTGGGGCTTCACTCCTCATTCTCTTAGTGCCTGATAAGTACAATGGAAATGTTAGTCCATATTTGCTTCTACACACACACACAGGGGCTGATGCAGAGCTGACGTCTGTGCGCAGCAATCAGTGTCAGCGAGTTACACGCTCACCGGGCCGTTCACAGCAGGGAGGGAGAGACGGGGCAGACACAGGGCCGGACCAGGGGAACACCCAGTGTTTTATAGGCGTTCAGCATGGAAATGCTGGCCTTTCCCCTGGGGACACGGGTGGGCCGATACCAGGGGGGTTGGGGGGCAGCTAAGGTCATAGGACATCAGCCACTCAACCTGTCTTCTTATTTGCGAAGGCATTTGAAATAATTTGATGGTCAGGAACCATCAAATGATTTATCCTGCTAGCTGCTGCATGTGAGGGGATGTGTTCTCGTTCCCTCACATGTTACCAAGGGGATTTGGTGGCAGGGGAAATCAGCCAGGCGGTGGCCAGCATCTCAGGTGCTCAGTAAGTAACAATGTTTGCTACTTACCAAACCATCCTGAATTAGGGCCTTAGTGCGGAGGCATCAGAGGAATCAGATGGTTACATATTCCCAAGCTAGTACACCTTCCCATAGGAAGATACTAGGGCCCCCGGGGCCCAACACTAAATCCCCAGGGGATTTCTGGAACTTTCCAGGAAAACATGCTGTCCTCCACAAGCCTCTCAGCCAGGGCCGGCAACAGAAATCTTGGGGCCCGGTACACTGATATCTCTGACGGGCCCCCTAACCCCGCCCCCAGCAAAATATTTTAGTTTACAGCATATTGAATGTGTTGTTTTTTTATTGTTACAATATTTCACTAATACCGGGTAAGTACCCTTACAGGAACCAGGGGGGTGCCTTTATAAACTATTGCTAGGCACTGCACTGACGCAGCTATGCTAACAGCCCCTGAGAACCTTGGGGCCCCTAACAAGCTTGAGGCCCAGTACAGGTGTCCCCTTTGACCCCCCCTGTCGCCTGCCCTGCTCTCAGCCTCTGGCCTCTTGAGCAGTCTCATGGGACTTAGTCAACTCCCAGTAATGCACTGCACACTTGTGCAGTCTGTGTGCCTTGGCTCTTAATGCGCCGCACCATTAATCATTGTCACATTGGCAGATAGGTGAAGCTGCAGCACTACCCCACTCCCATGCACAAAACCTTCAGCCCAAAAAAAAAAAAAAATATATATATATATATATATATATATATATATATATATATATTTTTTTTTTTTTCAGAAGCAGGCACACATTTGGCATTTGGTAGTTGATAGTAGTATCAATTCACATTATAGAACACACCGTAATGCCCAGTACACATTCCAGCACACACCGTAATGCCCTGAGCACATTACACCACAAACCATAATGCCCAGAGCAAATTACACCACAAACCGTAATGCCCAGTACACATTATAGCACACACTGTTATGCCCAGTACACATTATAGCACACACCATAATGCCCAGTACACATTATACCAAACACTGTGATGCCCATTATACATAATGACACACACCGTAATGCTCATTACATCTGCCACACACGCTAATGCCCATTACGCATAATATTACACACTGCAATGCCCCTTACACATAATATTACATGCTGTAATGCCCATTACACATAATGCCACTGACCATAATGCCCACTACACATAATATCACATGCCGTAATGCCCATTACAATTTATACCACACACCGTAATGCCCATTACACATTTTTATTTGGGTAAAAGGTGTCACACACACACATAAGGGGAAGAGGGGATCAGACACCAGGGAAATTGGGGCAGATAGGGTCACAGACAATAGAGGAAGGGGGTAACAGGGGACAAGGTGTCACACACTGGGGAAGGGAGCAATCTCCCAATAGGGGCAGAATACAGGCTTGAATAGTTCCCCTTAGTTAGGCAAGGTGGAATGGGGCTCCACAGTGGTGGCATGTACTCTAATGGCCCTCCTGGGCCTGTTCCTCTCTGGTCCCTCAGGTGGGGTATTAGCTGGCGTGCGGCCCCAAGCGGGAGACACTCCGGGTGGGATGGTAGGTGTGGAATGGGTTCCTTGGAGGAAGCGTTAGGGCACTTTAATGGGGTATGGGGTGCAGCCTGGCTGTGTGTGGGGTGGCTGGTGCAGTCAATACCTGATGGCAGGATCTCGTCGCTTGATCCTGTCCGTCACGTCTCTTCCCACACAGTCACTGGTCGGCTGTTCCTCCACACCGTCGGGAGCTCCATCCCTCGATCAGCAGGGTCCCCTCCATCTTTGGCCAGAGGGCATACTAGTGCGGGTGCCGCAGTGTTGCCGCACTCAGTCACCCCCCCTGACTGCTGGATGCCAGGCTGGACGCGTCTCCCTCTCTCTGTGCGGCGGGGCTAGAAGTTCCAGTCTCCTCCACGCCGTCCTCTTCTTCCCTTCTCCCCTCGTCAGGTCTCCGCGCCGTCCTCCTTCTTCTCCCTCCTCCTCACACGCGCGGAGTCACGCCGCCCCCCTCGCGCTGAACTCCGACCTCCTCCTCACACACCGCGCGCCTCACTTCCTGCCGCCTCCCATTCGTCCTCCAGTGCTGTCAATCAGCCTGGGGACGCCTCCTTGTGCCCTGCAAAGGTCTGGGGTGCCACATATGTCTGCGGCGCTAGCTCCCCGCTGCTGCTGCTGCTCACCCTAGCGCCCCCGCCTCCAGCGCCCGGTGCATGTGACCCCCCAGCCCCCCCCCCCAGTTACGGCCCGGACTAGGAGAATAATACTTACAGGGCAGATCCTTAACCTTTGCCAGGGAGGGTTCATCGTCACTCTTTCTCTTGTTCCCTGTTATTGCAGAATGGACATTGTATATTATACATTATATTTATATCATTGGGCGGGATGTACTAAGGTGTATCGCCGCGGCTGATGTCTTTTAACTCCGCACTTCTGTGTTCTCTTATGCACAGATGTTGCGGTGTTTTTTTTTTTTCGTCCTCACTAGTCCGTCGGGGAGTATCGCGGGACTCCCGCGACGAGACTTCCTGGTCATTGACAGCTGAGGTGAATTTGCGTGGCTGAGATGTTCTAACAGCCGCGCTGCTTGGTCAAAGTGTCAGTAGCAGTGCTTATATTCGCGGCTATCACCTGGCGATTTCCTGCATTTTGTTAAAAAAAATTTTGTCTGTATTCTTTTGTATTAGTAGTATTTCAGGTAAATCATAATTATTAGTAAATGTGCATTACCCATTGTTTGTTCTGAGCTATGAAGTATATATATATATTTGGTGTCCTCTTTTTTTTAGGTGTGAAATAAATTTATTTGCTATTTGTTTTTCTTCTCTTTTTTTTTATTTGCAGTTAATTACATTTTTTTATATTTAAAACATAAAAAAGTGTGTGTATATATATATATATATATATATATATATATATATATATATATATATATATATATAATGTCCAGTATGGAGCGGCACTTCCTCAACTGCATCAAACAAATGGTGGTGCCATCCAATGAACCCAAAAGGGACCAATACATCCGACAGACGGCGGCACTCAGCAATAGAAACGGACACAGGATAGCAGCTTTTGCCAACGTTTCGAACCTCTTTTATTGGGTTCTTCCTCAGGACACAAAGACAGTTACACAATAAAAAACATTTATACATACTCCCAAGTGCTCCCCTTCAATCAGATGCTGCGTTTCACGCGGCAAAAACCGCCGGCGCCATGACGTCAGCAACGTGGACACTCCTAATGCGCGTCATCACGGCGTGGTCACTACGCACGGCGACTGCCCGAGGCAGCTGTTGTTGCTAGGACGCCGACACCTAGCAACCTCCATCATATCCTGGCCACATCCCAGCGTCATCAACGCGATAGACGCTCGGTCTGTAAGCCGGAAAGAACCTGGGGTTGCCATAGCGACAGTTATCAACAAAGACTCATACTATCACTACTGCAATAGGAAATACAATAAATGTCTCAAGGCTGCCCCTGAAACTCTTTGCACACATGAATACTTCACCAGCAGTGTAAATAATAAGTAAAGAATACATACAGATTACATACATAGACAATAATCAAAAAAAATACAACAAAGCAATATTACAAAAAACAAAAATAAAAAAAATAATAAAAAATACAAGGATAAAAAGACAGATAGAGTAGATGCAGTTCTACATCTTGTTGTAGTCAAAACATTGTATTGTAGATAGAAAGCTGAAGACGACCATTACAAAGAAGTCATTAGTCTTCTAAATAGAACCTAAAATAGTCAGTTCACAAAAAACAATGCAAACCCTTGCTTTCATTAAGCCCTTTGGGGGACAAAGTGCCAAGACGGTGTATCCACCGAGCTTCGCACTGTAAAAGTTTTTTTTGCTCGGTTACCACCACGCACTGAAGCAGGTATATGATCAATGATCATATACCGCATCATGGGGATGGTATGTCGTTCCTCCAAGAAGTGCCTCGCCACTGGCTGGTCACTAGAACCTTTTTCCAGGGCGAGCTTGATGGAGGAACGATGCCCAGCCATACGTTCACGCAGGGTGCATTGAGTTTTACCAATATAATGTAAAGAGCATGGGCACATGATCATGTATACTATATATTTAGTCGTTCAAGTGACAAGATGTTTAATCTGCATTCTGGCACCACTAGAGGGATGGCTGAAAGTGTCGCCAACAATAAGGGCCCTACAGGTTGCACAACCCAAGCATCTAAAACAACCCGACTTGGCGTACAGAAATTGTTCACTGCCAGCCTGTTTCAGCCTGGAAATGTCAGTCTTCATGACCATATCACGCACACTCCTGCCACGAGTGTAGCATGGCATGATCAAGGTGTCAGACAGACCCAAGGCTGAATCCATCTGTACCAGTGGCCACAATCTTTTGGTGGTAGTGTTTACAATAGAGCTGGCTGTATTAAAATGGTTTACCCAAGGTAACCTTTTCTTATTCGTTGATCGATGTTGGTATTCAAGTAATGATTGTCTGGGCCTAGACATGGCTTTGCACTTAGCTTCAGACAATATTTTGTGTGAATAACCCCTCAACTCGAATTTAGAAAACATCAAGTCTATATGCTTCAGTGCCGTCTCGTCTGTACTACAAATACGTCTAGCCCACAAGAATTGCGAGTACGGCAAACTGAATTTCATGGATGTTGGATGGCAGCTAGTGGCGTGTAGGACAGTGTTCCTATCAGTGGGCTTAGTATAGACAGAAGTCTCAATCACGCCATCATTGATGGTCAATGCCACGTCCAGAAAGCTGACACTCGCCACATCAGTGGTATAGGTCAACTTCACTGGGCTGGTCGTAGCATTATGACCATCAATAACTGACACAAAATGGTCCCTGCTGCCTGTCCAAATAACAAAGAGATCATCGATGTATCTCGTGTAGAAAAACATACAGCGAGAAACATCGGGTCTAGCAAAAAATATATCCTGCTCAACATCCATCATGAATGCGTTGGCGTACGATGGGGCAAAATTACTCCCCATCGCACAACCAACGCACTGCAGGAAAAAGGAACCATCATACAGGAAGAAATTATGCGTCAAGACCAATTCCAGGAGGGAAAGAACAAAGTCAATGTCTGGTCCAACATAGTTAACATTGTGCGTCAGTAGTCTCCTGACAGCCGCCAGTCCTGCTGAGTTGGGAATGACGGTGTATAGACTAGTGACGTCTATGCTACACAAAAGACTACCTGAAGGGATACGTCCCAGTGCTGTTAGTTTAGTCAAAAAGGCTGTGGTATCAAGCAGGTGTCCCGGTGCAGCCCTAATGCAAGGCTGGAGTAGGGCGTCGATGTAAGTGGATACATTCTGAAATAAAGATCCACGGGCCGCTATAATGGGCCTGCCGGGAGGCCTAACAAGGCCCTTATGGATCTTAGGCAGCGTATATAGCAGTGGTACCACCGGGTCCACCACCATAAGCGCTGTTGATAATTCAGATGAAATTATACCATTGTCTACCGCCACCTTTAACAAACCTTTCAGCACTTTGGTAAATTCAATAGAAGGATCTCTGCTTAGCGGCTTATAGACTGTCACATCAGCCAGTTGCCTGGTGATCACAAGTCTATAGTCGCTAAGATCCTGTAGGACCACGGCCCCGCCTTTATAGGCGGGCCGTATAACGATGTCAGTGTAGTTAATCATGCAATGCAGAAAACTCTTCTCTAGTCAAATTGGACCTGCCAATAGGCCTTTTGTTAGACTTATTAATACCTAGAGAAACCTCATGATCAATAGCTTGCATAAATGTTTTAATGTTAGGATTAAACGATAAAGGTTCAAAGACAGATTTAGGCTGTAATTTAGATAACTTGCAGGAATCTCCTGTGAGGCTAGGGGAGAGATAACACTTTTATCACTTTTGTTGAAATGTTCTTTTAACTTCAAAAGTCTATTCAGTTTGTATTTCTCAACCTCCCACTGCATGGTATCAAATCGTGTGGAGGGAACAAATGATAGTCCCTTGTTAAGAACCCTCTCCTCAGCCTCAGTCAACACATGTGAGGATAAGTTGAACACTATGCTCTCAGGGGTGGTCTGCCCCTTCTTCCGCGACCTTTAACATTGTCCACCTCTCCTCGTCCTGTACCGGCGTCTCGGGGTGTCAACTGTCGCGTGCGAACCCCTAAAGGGGGAAGGACAGCCTTCGCACGTCTCCTTGGTCGGGTTGCCACATCAGAGTCACTGGTCAACGGGCCCTCCTGGGAGGAGTCAGTGGCCTCTTTATCTGTATAGCCACGTCTCCTATAGGGCCTACCATACTGTCGTGACCCTGGCATGTTGTTGCCACCTTGTATCCATGCATAAACTCGATTTTGCTCATAGTCAGTGTTTACTTTGGTTAATTTAGACTTTTTGAATTGTATCAAGTCCCTTTTGTAAGTGCTGACCTGTTTACTTAATCTGTCCAACCAATCAGATATGGTGTCAGCAGAAAAAGTGGACTTGTGAGTCTTCTCAAAAGTGGCAATACGTTCTCGAACCAGCTCAAGTTCACGACCAGACTCTTCAATAACAAGCAGGATGAGGTCGAAACTACATTTATTTAATATCGCAATCCACTTTTTGCAGAATGAGACGTTAAATCGTCCGATAGTGGGTGCATTACGTACTCTGAACCCTCTGGGAATACGTTTATTGGTATAGTACTCACTCAGGGTAATGCTGTGGTACATGTAGTCAACCTCCCTCTGCTTCAGCTTGATCCAGTCTTTAAACAGGAACTCCAATGGGCGGGAGTTATCAACATCCTCATCAACGGCTTTTCTTGCCAGGATAGCCTCAGATTCAGAGTATGACATAACGTTGCCTTGGGTTAGCAACGCCAAATTGATGGTATCAGTAAAATCTGCATCAACTCCACTGCCACCTTCAGCCATGTTGAAATCTGGCATAGAGGGAGTTAATGGGAGCCTGGGATAAGTACTCAGTACTTACTCAATATATATATATATGTGTGTGTGTGTGTGTGTGTATATATATATATATATATATATATATATATATATAATATATACACTTAACATCGGCACTCACCTTTCCTAGTTTTGGGGTGCCCTATGGCTTGTGACCACATTGTTTAAACAGACATTGGATGGGCTCTGCACACACTAAATTAACTGATAATAAATAGTGGAGATTTGGTTCATGAATTGATCAATGCATTTAAGCCTGCAGCCCCCGATAAGGGACCCCACTGTTCTGCAGGTCCTACCACTATCGCTGAAAATGGCTGCAATACACATAGCTATCACATCAATGTTTGATACCAGGCATGCTATCAGGTCTGAAGCTCACAGCAGACTTTGCTTTTATAGGTGAGCAGCTACCAGCACACCTGTCACTAATCATCTAGGGAAATGGCTAACACAAGCTATGGAATCTTAGTTAAAAACAGGGTGCATGAGAGAATGTGACCACAATAAGACTAATTAAAAAAATTAATCTAATAAACAATATATACACTTAACATCGGCACTCACCTTTCCTAGTTTTGGGGTGCCCTATGGCTTGAACCACATTGTTTAAACAGACATTGGATGGGCTCTGCACACACTAAATTAACTGATAATAAATAGTGGAGATTTGGTTCATGAATTGATCAATGCATTTAAGCCTGCAGCCCCCGACAAGGGACCCCACTGTTCTGCAGGTCCTACCACTATCGCTGAAAATGGCTGCAATACACATAGCTATCACATCAATGTTTGATACCAGGCATGCTATCAGGTCTGAAGCTCACAGCAGACTTTGCTTTTATAGGTGAGCAGCTACCAGCACACCTGTCACTAATCATCTAGGGAAATGGCTAACACAAGCTATGGAATCTTAGTTAAAAACAGGGTGCATGAGAGAATGTGACCACAATAAGACTAATTAAAAAAATTAATCTAATAAACAATATATACACTTAACATCGGCACTCACCTTTCCTAGTTTTGGGGGTGCCCTATGGCTTGTGACCACATTGTTTAAACAGACATTGGATGGGCTCTGCACACACTAAATTAACTGATAATAAATAGTGGAGATTTGGTTCATGAATTGATCAATGCATTTAAGCCTGCAGCCCCCGACAAGGGACCCCACTGTTCTGCAGGTCCTACCACTATCGCTGAAAATGGCTGCAATACACATAGCTATCACATCAATGTTTGATACCAGGCATGCTATCAGGTCTGAAGCTCACAGCAGACTTTGCTTTTATAGGTGAGCAGCTACCAGCACACCTGTCACTAATCATCTAGGGAAATGGCTAACACAAGCTATGGAATCTTAGTTAAAAACAGGGTGCATGAGAGAATGTGACCACAATAAGACTAATTAAAAAAATTAATCTAATAAACAATATATACACTTAACATCGGCACTCACCTTTCCTAGTTTTGGGGTGCCCTATGGCTTGTGACCACATTGTTTAAACAGACATTGGATGGGCTCTGCACACACTAAATTAACTGATAATAAATAGTGGAGATTTGGTTCATGAATTGATCAATGCATTTAAGCCTGCAGCCCCCGACAAGGGACCCCACTGTTCTGCAGGTCCTACCACTATCGCTGAAAATGGCTGCAATACACATAGCTATCACATCAATGTTTGATACCAGGCATGCTATCAGGTCTGAAGCTCACAGCAGACTTTGCTTTTATAGGTGAGCAGCTACCAGCACACCTGTCACTAATCATCTAGGGAAATGGCTAACACAAGCTATGGAATCTTTTTTTTAAATTGTGTAATTTTTATTGCGTATCGAGATATACATAAAGCACAAGCATACATTTTTGACAGTGGTACAATGGCATCTGTTCAGATCTTTGATAATAAACAACTCATTTTCCATAAACAGTGTTCGCGTTTTCTTGCATAGTTAATTAAACACAGTACAGTATATATGTACGCCTAGTGCTTTTCATATGAAAACAAGTATTACTTTTATTTTTTTCCAACTTTTACTTCTAGATAACTAAACTGCTTTAAGAGCTTACTACCTCCCTTAAGGAGGAGAAAAGAAGTAGAGGGAAGAGAAAAAAAAAAAAAAAAAAAAAAAAAAAATTATTAAAGGTAAATAACATGTATTTGGTAATTGCGTGTTGTTATAGTTAAGAGATGTGCACTGACGAGGAAATGTGGGTAAGTTAAGTCGCCATTTTACGTATTACGTTAGTAGCCTTCTTTGTAAGTTACTTCAACCGTTGTTGAGGTTGTGTTGGATGTCAATGGCTGTGGCGAATCTAGAGGAGGTCCATCTACTCCACTTGTTCATATATGGGGTGAGTGAACCTCTGGATCTATAAGTGTATCTCTCATGTCCAGACACCTCATTCACCAGGGCTCTCCAGTTATAGATATTTGGGTATGTAACATCAAACCATTTCCTAGCAATAAGGACCTTAGCTAGGGTTGTTAGACAAAGGACATATTTATATATCGCGGGCGAAAGATTTTCTTCAAGATCAAGGGCAAACATACAATATTTGGGATCGATGGGAGGGATTGAGGGCTCAGTAATAACTATATCAGCCCAAACTGCTTCCCAGAATGCATAGATCTGTGGGCAAGACCAAAGCATGTGCCAGAAATCAGCAGCTGGTGAGGCACATCTAGGGCACACGTCATCTGATCTAAGCCCCGCCCTAAACATGGACGCGGGGGAGCGGTAGGCTCTATGCAGAACATAAAATGAGATTTGTTGATACCTCATACATGGGGTAGTATATTTGACTGAGCTGAGGATCTGCAGCCATTGTTCATCTTCTAAGGTGCCTATATTAGGTTCCCACTTAGCTTTCAGGGAATCCAAACTGTCAGAATCTATTTGACTAATTAGGTAGCTATATATAGTAGACACCTGGCCCTTTGTAGATAAATTATTGAGGAGGGTTTTAATTGGGGATGTGGAGGTAGAGGGGGGAAGGTCATTAAACTGAGCCCGGGCGGCATGTCGCAGTTGTAGGTAACGGAAGAAGAGCCTGTTTGACAGCTGGAATTCTTCAGACAATTGTTGAAATGTTTTAATAGATCCTTCCAGGAATAGTTGGGAAACAGATTTTAGGCCCACTCCCATCCAAAAGCCATCAGATGAGAGTCGTCTAAACTCAGGGTAAGTTCTATTATACCATAGAGGGGTCTCCACCTCAACACCACTCCAGCCACATATCTTATGTGCCTGGCGCCATACCATTACCGCCTGTCGAAAGAGAGGGGAACTAGAAGGAGTGAAGGGGAAGGAGAGAAGAAATTGAATTGGAGAGAGACGGGGCCCCACACACTCGGCATAGGCGCTCTCAAAGGTGGACCCACATCGTCCCAGAATCCAGTCCGAGATATGCGCTAGTTGGGCTGCTATGTAGTAGGCTTGAATATTTGGGAGACCCATGCCCCCATCCACTCTTGATTTAGTTAGTGTTCTGAATGCGATTCTTGGTGGCCTATTTCCCCAAATAAAGGACGAGATTAAGCTATTTATACTCATAAAGGTGTGCTTGGGTATGTATACTGGGGAATGTTGTAGCAAATATAAATATTTGGGGAGTATTGTCATTTTAATAAGATTGACTCGGCCCGTCACTATGAGGGGGAGCTTCTTCCATTGGTGAATACGCCTCTTTAGCTCAGTAGTGACCGGGTCGATATTAAGCGATCTGAACTCAGTCACCTTAGGGGTGATCCAGACTCCCAGATATTTGAATTTTAGGACCCATTGGAGAGGTGAGGAGGAGATGAGTTCATTTGGGATTATACCTGAGATGGGGAGGATGCTAGACTTCCCCCAATTTACCAGGAGGCCCGAGAACGTCCCAAATGTCTCAACAATTTCCAGCATAGTCTGGAGGGAAGTCTCAGCATCATTAAGAAAGAGGAGAGTATCGTCTGCATATAAGGCGACTATATCAGTTTGTCCTCCCAGGGGGATACCTCTAATCAGTGGGGATGTGCGTAAGAGGATAGCCAGGGGCTCTATAGCTAGAGCAAAGAGGGTGGGGGACAGAGGGCATCCCTGTCTGGTCCCCCTATGGAGCGCAAACGCAGATGTCACAAACCCATTGACCAACATACGGGCTCTCGGGGAGGAATATAGGAGGCGAACCCAGTTAATAAATACAGGACCGAATGCAAAACAGCGCAGCACCTCCCACAGGTAACCCCACTCAACGGAGTCGAAGGCTTTGGCAGCATCAAGTGACACCACCACCGCCCCCGACCCACAATTCGTACCGCCCTGTAGATGACAGAATAGCCGTCTAAGGTTTCGGGTTGTAGACCGCCCTGGCATAAAGCCTGATTGGTCTTCGTGTATCACCGTGGTGATCACCGCATTTAGCCTAATTGCTAAAATTTTTGCTAATATCTTCACGTCTGTCTGGAGGAGTGAGATAGGACGGTAGGAGTCTGGGAGGGTAGGGTCTTTTCCAGGTTTTGGGATCACCACTATTATTGCCTCTGACATGGAAGGGGGAAGACCGCCATCCCGTATGAGATCGTTATAAAGCTGAAGGAGATAGGGGACAAAGTATTCCTTATGTTTCTTGTACACCTCTATCGGAATGCCGTCACTACCAGGGGATTTCTTGTTTGGGAAAGAGGCAATAGCTGCCTCAATCTCCGAGGCTGTGATATCGGCCTCTAAGAGCTCAACGGAACTCTGGGTGAGGGTGGGGATTGGGATCCGTGAGAGGTATTGGGTCAGTTGAGTCGGAGTGTATTTCGCCCGAGACGAGTACAAGGAAGAGTAAAATGACAAAAAGGTCTGAGCGATTTCAGGGGTAGTGAAGTATTCCACGCCTCTAGGGTCGCAGATTTTTTGAACGGAGTTCATTGCCCTGTCGTCTCGGGCGAGATACGCCAAGTAGGTGCCACATACATCTGACTGCGAGTATTTAGCATGTGAGGAGAATAGGAGCCCGCGTTTGGATTTATCTAGTAAATAGTCAGTCCAGGCCTTGCGTGCCTCATCCCACCTCTCTCTATCCCCAGGTAGCCCCGACTCCAAGTACATGGCCTCTCTCTGGGAGCAAGTTTTCTCTAGTTTCAGCTCCTCCACTCTACTAGCTTTTTTGATGGCTGCTATATTTTTTATAAGTGATCCTCGCATAAAGGCCTTAAACGTATCGTGTCGCAGGCCAGAGTTTGTGCAGGAGGCATTATTTTCCTGGAAGTCCCTCCACTCCTCAACCACCCTCCCATCGTCGGCCATAAGGGTGAGCCAGAAGGGGTTTAGTCTCCAAGTGGCAGCTCCCCTGGGTGGCATGATATCAAGGGTGATCACTATAGGGGAGTGGTCTGATATCCCCCTCTGTAGGTATTCAACTGCCACTGTTTTGTGTGTTAGGTCTGGAGAGATTAGTGCCAGGTCTATTCTGGAGAATGCCTGATGTCCCGTAGAATAACATGAGAACTGTATTTGTTTTGGGTGCCTGTATCTCCAAGCATCAACCAGATTAAGTTCATTAAGGAGTTTTGCAAATGGGGTAGGGGAAGGAGCAGAGGGGCGTGTAGGACGCTCTGAGCCTGACAATTTATCCAGGTGTTTATCTAAGATATTATTAAAGTCCCCTATGCAAACAATTGGAGCTGTTGGGAAAGAGGCCAGAAACGTTACCGCCTTCCTGAGAACCTCATTACTGTAGGGGGGGGGGATATATATAGCTAGAATATTCATAAGGGTATGGTTGATGTGTGCCCTCAAGAAAATGTATCTACCGTATTGGTCTATTTGGTGGTGAGTGAGATGGAAATTAATGGTTTTCTTAACCAAAATAGATACGCCCCTAGCGTTGGGCGAGAAGGTAGAGTGAAACATGTGGCCCACCCAGGGTTTTTTAAGAGACATGGATTTAGTTCCTACCAGATGAGTCTCCGATAGGCACACTATGTCTGCCCCGTGTCTCTTAATCTCTGAGAGGACCAGGGAACGTTTGATGCGGTCATTAAGCCCTCGGACGTTCCAGCCAAGTATGCGGAGCCCCGCTATAGGTTGAGACTGAGACATTTGTAGTGTAGATTAGGTGGAGTACGAGGATGGAGAAGAGCACAGATATTAGCAGGAAAAGAGGGTGAGTTTTTGGGGGGCGAAGAGATATAGGGGGAGGCATGGACACACAATCTAGGCCCCTTTACATTAAAGTAAAATGATGTTAACATTTCCCTTGTGGGGGTTATCAACACCCGTCGACTATACCTGCACACATAGACATTTTTGTAAGCACATCTAGATAATATTATATTAATTACCATTTTACACTTTGAAGTAAATAATAAAAAAAAGAAGGAGAAAAGGAAAAGAGTACAGAGAGGAAAAAAAAACCCCAACATCCCAACCCACCCGGTATACCTATTGAACACTAGATATACTTTGGATCCCTAATAACCTAAACAGATAACCTAGCTAACAAATAATTACAGGTAGAAGAAAAATAAAAAAAACCTGAGGGGTATAGAGACCAGCGGTCACCTATATGTTAACTATTTCCTAGCATTAAGCTCCATTTGGGAACACATTTCCTGTATAAGGATTGGATTATGAAAGAAGAGTAATGAGATAACCTGGGTTACTTTCATAAAGCACAGTTGAGCATTTGTAGACTAGAGAAGGGCTCTAGTAAGAAGAGAGTCCACACCTTAGAGAGAGAAAACAAAACAAAAAACTGAACATTTATGCTCACATATGGAAGGTCAGGCCGTTTGTTATGGCCTGCGATCTAGCCAGTGTTCAGCCTCCTGTGGAGTGTTAAAGAAGTGAGAGTCCCCGTCCAGTACGACCCGCAGACGTGCCGGGAAGAGCATAGAGTATTGGATTTGGCGGTCTCGGAGTTTTCTCTTGACCTGAAGAAACTGAGCTCTTGTTTTCTGGATGTCTGCAGCGAAATCTGGATATGCTGCCACGACTTGGTTGTCAAACTTTAGGGGACCCTGCACACGGGCAAGGCGGAGAACAGCATCCCTGTCTCTGTAGTGTAGGAAGCGAGCGATAAATGTACGTGGGGGTGCACCCGGGGGTGGGGCTCTGGCGGGGAGACGGTGAGCCCTTTCAACCGCAAAGTGTTGACTGAAGTCTCCGTCCGGAAACAGGTCCCGTAGCCACCTCTCAAGGAACTTCTCAGGGGCTGAGCCCTCCGCTCTCTCGGGGAGGCCCACAAAGCGGACATTGTTGCGACGCAGCCGCCCCTCCATGTCCGAGAGTTTGGATTTGACGGCTGACATCTGTGAGGTCAAGTCAGCGACCGCAGCCTTAATGGGATTAGTTGTATCTTCCAAGTCGGATATACGGTGCTCCGCCTCTCCCACCCTTTCTCTCATTTTTTGCATATCATGACGAATGAGGGAGATGTCTGACTGCACCTGGCCGATCTTATCCGTGACTCTCTGTTCAGACGCAGATATGGCCAGTAAAATCTGTTGCGTGGATTGAGCAGGGCTTTCAGGAGGTAGTGGTTCATCTTCCGCCTGTGGAGGTGGGGGAGGGTTAGGGGCCTGGGAGGACTGTGCTGCGGTTGAGGTTTGGGAAGGACGGGCATACTTTTCTAGTTTAGCCGCAGCTGCTGCAGCACTAGATTTCCCCATTGCTGCTGGGGTGTCAGCAAGGTAGGATGTAATTTCTTGAAGAGCCAGCAGAGGGAGCAATCTGTATATTGAATGTCAAGCACACCGTGCTTCCAAAATGGCTCCTCTTAATGAATAATACACTCAGAGGCAGACAGAGTCTCAGGAATACAGCGTTTAGGTCTTGGAGGGTGTAAAGGGCTTCCAGTAAGGGGGAAGTGTCCAGGGCAGAGCTCAGGAGAGGTGCTAATGTCAGATGTTAGATGCTTGGGCACGGCACCAGGCAAACCCCGGCCAGGGGAAGGGATCTGTTATAAGGGGGAAGGGGAGGATGCTGTCTCCCTATCTTGCCCCGCTTTTTCCTGCAGCGTTGTGTTCCCACCTGGTGTCACAGGCACACTCGCCTGCCCGCCCCTCTGTTGATCCCCTCGGGGGGCCGCCGCCTCCCGCTGGGTGGAAATGTGGAAGGCAGCTAGCTCCCACGTCCAGCCGGGCGCTCCAGGCAGTGTCAGCCGAGCGGGGGGACGGAGCTGCGGGTGCGCGTCACACTCGCGCGCCGGGATCCAGAGAGACACAGCAGGCGGGGAGAGGGAGACGGACTCACCCTGTCTCCGATGTTCGCAGACGGCAGAAGGGGGAGAGGGTCCCGCAGCAGGCGCAGGCACACAGCGTCTCCGGCCGCAAGATGGCGGATCCCACCTCGAGGAGGATGCCCTGGGGTGCCGCAGAAGCAGGTTCAGACGATTTCCGAGGGCTACAGGCTGGAGACGGTGCTGTCAGCAGGTAGCGGTGTGGCTTTGTGTGCTTTAGGGGTAACCCAGGCGAATATGGGGTGCAGGAAATAGGATATTAGGCAGGATTATCGGGGAGCTCACTGAGACAGCGTCTGCTCACATGCCTGGCCAAGCCACGCCCCCCCACAAGCTATGGAATCTTAGTTAAAAACAGGGTGCATGAGAGAATGTGACCACAATAAGACTAATTAAAAAAATTAATCTAATAAACAATATATACACTTAACATCGGCACTCACCTTTCCTAGTTTTGGGGTGCCCTATGGCTTGTGACCACATTGTTTAAACAGACATTGGATGGGCTCTGCACACACTAAATTAACTGATAATAAATAGTGGAGATTTGGTTCATGAATTGATCAATGCATTTAAGCCTGCAGCCCCCGACAAGGGACCCCACTGTTCTGCAGGTCCTACCACTATCGCTGAAAATGGCTGCAATACACATAGCTATCACATCAATGTTTGATACCAGGCATGCTATCAGGTCTGAAGCTCACAGCAGACTTTGCTTTTATAGGTGAGCAGCTACCAGCACACCTGTCACTTTATTATCAGTTAATTTAGTGTGTGCAGAGCCCATCCAATGTCTGTTTAAACAATGTGGTCACAAGCCATAGGGCACCCCAAAACTAGGAAAGGTGAGTGCCGATGTTAAGTGTATATATTGTTTATTAGATTAATTTTTTTAATTAGTCTTATTGTGGTCACATTCTCTCATGCACCCTGTTTTTAACTAAGATTCCATAGCTTGTGTTAGCCATTTCCCTAGATGATTAGTGACAGGTGTGCTGGTAGCTGCTCACCTATAAAAGCAAAGTCTGCTGTGAGCTTCAGACCTGATAGCATGCCTGGTATCAAACATTGATGTGATAGCTATGTGTATTGCAGCCATTTTCAGCGATAGTGGTAGGACCTGCAGAACAGTGGGGTCCCTTGTCGGGGGCTGCAGGCTTAAATGCATTGATCAATTCATGAACCAAATCTCCACTATTTATTATCAGTTAATTTAGTGTGTGCAGAGCCCATCCAATGTCTATATATATATATATATATATAGATATATATATATATATTTACAAATGGTTGGAATAGAGGAAACAGCGACAATCAATACCTATGTACTACACGAGAAACTCTTTATAATAAAAAAGTTTTATTTTATACAAAAAAGTGCACAATAGCACTAAAAAAGTGGAGAACAGACAATAATACAATATATATAGAAAAAACAGTAGTAAAAAATGCGGTAATGTTACTAAAAAGGCCTACAGGTGATATCGCTAAAAATGGGAGGAGGGAAATATATACTCTAAAAAAAAAATATATATATATAATATATGCTCTAAAAAGTCTAAAAAGTGGATAACTTATCTCAATGGAGGAGTCAGCAGGCACTACCCAACGCGTTTCGTCTAGGAGACTTCTTCAAGGGGTGAGGGGGAGATGTGTCTGGTGCTCTATTTATACTAGTGTGCCTAGTGCACATAGCTATGAAGTCACATCCTGTGGGATGTGGCCTCCGTTTTCGTATTTAAGGGTTTCATACGGAATTTTAAACTGTTACTATAGTGGCTAGAGAGATTAACTGCCCACTTACTTGTGAGCACAAAAAGCGCGGAAAAAACATAAATATAATGGGAGAAATAGAACATAGTGCTTAATTGGGGGATGCGCGTCCCCACTTCCGGTGGGTGGACGTCACTTCCGCCCCGTTTCCTGTGTAAGTGTAGTTCATTTCGCTGGGCGGCTTCCGCCCTTCTTCAGCGGATGTGCTGTTCTGCCACACTTCCGATCTGTAGCGCTGTGCACGGGTTGGCTGCGGCGGCTGTCATTCCGATTCATATTGCGATGCAGGCTGTCTTGGCTCTGAAAAAGTTTTTTGTCTCCGTTCAGCGGCCATTTT
Organism: Crinia signifera; assembly: GCF_055691185.1. Classification (NCBI taxonomy): domain Eukaryota; kingdom Metazoa; phylum Chordata; class Amphibia; order Anura; family Myobatrachidae; genus Crinia; species Crinia signifera. The sequence goes on from NC_139217.1 coordinate 446,336,786, forward strand.
TTCGGGGATATTCAGGGACTTTTGCATTGAGAAGCAGCCATCTTAGTGGATTCTTAATGCATACATTGGAGTTCATTGTGTTTTGTTCTTGCTTTCATTTATAGCGATTTCGTATGGGACATGTAAATATAAGATATATCAAATTAGTACTTGCACTTTGTACATTTGCACAAATTAATTTATATGTGACTTTATAGCGATATTTTATATATATGTGAAGATAGTATATAGCAGCAGTAATGTACAGGGAAAAAAGTTTTTAAAATACACAATTACATGACAGTATTAATGTAGATAAATAAATAAATACCTAAAAAATGTATCAAAAATTATATATATAGCAGCAGAAGTTAATAATTGTAATATAACAGAGTGTTTAATAGAGTATTTAAACATACATAGTGAGCGATGGAGAGGAGATTTAAGTGTAAATATTATTAGGAAAAGGTGCTTATTAAAGGACTCTAGTGTGAGTGAACCAATTGATTAGACTTAGTTTTATTTTGATAAGTGTCTATATAAGACATTTTTAATGTGAAATATCTATCCGTGAGAAATATAGGTGGTTAAGGTAATGAGTGACAGGTATAAAGGTGGGATATATGAAGAGGTGAGCGAGAGGGTAAAAATGTGTGTGAACTGAGCCTTGGTATTTTCGTGTTGTCCTTATCCCGAGGTTCCTTGTTTCTTTCATTACAGTACCTATTCTTCTCAGGTAGTCTCCTGTCCTGATACTGGACAGGCCCAAACACTGCTTGGCTGCCAAGTTCGGACGAGATTGGGCATTGCCAGTGTGGTATGACTGTAATGTTTTTCAATTCTGGAATCCTCTCGGACTTAAGTACCTATTTGCTCAGAGAGTAACCATTGTGTATAGAAGGAGGATACGGGATGAGGAAAAGAAGGGAAAGGAGGATGGAGTGGGGTGGGGTGTGCATGTGTGGATGGAGTAAAGGGTGGAAGGTATATCTCATTGGGGGGTTACAGGACCTTTACAGGAACGGAGCAATTTCGTATCCCTCATTTAGACCATTAGGGTGTAGTGTCTGGAGCTGAAATATCCAATACATCTCCCTTTGGGAAAGTTTCTTCGCCAGATCGCCTCCTCATTCTCCCAGCTGGACATGTTCGATAGCTTTGAATGTCATATCTTCCGGTTTGGATTTGTGGGTTGCTGAGAAGTGTCTGGGAACTGCGTGATTGTCCAGTTTGTTTTTGATACTCCTTACGTGCTCTTGAATCCTGATTTTTAATGGGCGCTTGGTTTTCCCTACATATTTCTTTCCACACGTACATTCCAGTAGGTATATAACAGATGTAGAGTTGCAGTTCATAAAATCCTTAATCTGGAATTCATTCTTGTCCCCGGTGTCTGTGAAATGTTTTCTATTTGGATGGAGGTACTTGCAAATCACACATTTCCCGCATTTATAGGATCCTTTGCATTTGGGTAATTTTGAGGAGGGCTTGGATGTTTTCAGCATGCTAGGTGCTAGTAGGTCATTTAGGTTTTTCGATTTCCTGTAAACAATGTCCGGTCTTGGGGGTAGGATTTCTTTAAGGATGGGGTCCATCAATAAGATCCCCCAGTGATTTTGAATGGATTTTTTAATTGTATTTTCGTGTCGATTGTAGGTAGTAATGAATGCTACCGATTCTCTCTTGTCCTCTTCCTTAATTTTATATGTCAATAGTGATGTCCGGTTCGTATTTCTTGTTTTTTCTGCTGCTTTTTCTATTAGGCCCGCTGGGTATTCTTTTTCCATGAATCGCTGACCATACAGGGTGAGTTGTTTCTCTAGGTCTTCCTGTTTACTACAGTTGCGTTTAATTCTGTGGAATTGAGAATATGGGATGTTTTCTTTCCATTTTTTCAGATGATTACTTTTGTGGTGTAAGTAACTATTTTTGTCCACGCTTTTTACGAAGTTCTTGGTTATCACTTTGTTATTCTCGTGCGTCAGGAACAGGTCCAGGAATTCTATGGATTCTTGTTGTATATTGGAAGTGAATTTAAGGTTCAAATCATTGCTGTCCAGGCCTTTAAAAATTCGGTACTCTTTACCTAGAACGGCGCCAGCGATTGAAATCGCGGGCGTCGTGGGTAAAAATCGCGGTCATCGCGGGTAAATTGGGATGGCCGCGATGACCGCGATTTTCCCATAGGGAACAATGTTAAAACGGCTGATTGACCGCGATTTTACTGTTAAATGCCTCAATGGACCCGATTTGGGGCCAAATAGGCCAAATTAACCCTTAAATGTCCCCCCAAATGTTTAACGCCACCCCACGATCCACGCCAACCCGAAGCGTGGCGAGCGGCGGCGGTGGTACGCGTCCTCCGACCTTTTCATGCCCTACTATCCACTAGGGCGTGGTGTGAGAATATAATAGTGTGGCGAGCGCAGCGAGCCACCGAGCCCGAAGCGTGGCGAGCGCAGCGAGCCCCACGAGGGGACGCGGATACCTTCACAGGTAGACGCGTCCCCTCGCGGGCTTCACAGGTGTCCACCTCGCCACGGACACCTGTGAAGCCCGCGAGGGGACGCGTCTACCTGTGAAGGTATCCGCGTCCCCTCGCGGGGCTCGCTCCGCTCGCCACGCTTCGGGCGCGGTGGCTCGCTGCGCTCGCCACACTATTATATTCTCACACCACGCCCTAGTGGATAGTAGGGCATGAAAAGGTCGGAGGACGCGTACCGCCGCCCCTCGCGGGCTCGCTGCGCTCGCCACGCTTCGGGTTGGCGTGGATCGTGGGGTGGCGTTAAAAATTTGGGGGGACATTTAAGGGTTAATGGGCTCTGTGGCCCATTTAACATTGATTCCTATGGCCAAATCGGGTCCATCGCGCCTTTTAACATTGATTCCTATGGGAAATCGGGAGCATCGCGTCGCGGGCATCGCGGGTACATTTATGGACGGCCGCGACGCGACCGACACGATTTCAAAGTTTAACATTGGTTTCAATGGGAAATCGCGGGCATCGCGTCGGTCGCGTCGCGGCCATACATAAATGTACCCGCGATGCCCGCGACGGGCGCCGTTCTAGGTAAAGAGTACCAAAAATTCTTCGAATTGTGCATTTGTTCCGTCCCAAATAATTAAAATATCGTCTATATAGCGTTTATATAGTATTAAAGCATTCTTAAAAACTTGGTTACTGTAGATATAAAGGTTCTCCCAGTGTCCCATAAAAAGATTTGCGAAACTGGGCGCAAATATCGTCCCCATTGCCGTTCCGCATTGTTGTAAATAAAATTGGTCTTGAAATTTAAAATAGTTGTGGTGCAGAATAAAAAACATTACATCGCAGATAAAATTTGTATGTTCCGGTGAAAGTGAGGTATCTTCTTCTAAGTATCTTTTGCAGGCTTCTACTCCTTTATGATGTTCAATACAAGTGTACAGTGACTGAACATCTATAGTTACCCATTTGTAGGTCTCTTTCCATTCGAAGTCTTCTATAGTGTTCAGTACTGCTGTCGTATCCTTTAGGTACGAGGGTAGGCTTTTTACATATTTATTTAAGAAAATGTCCACATACTGAGACAGATTGGAGGTTAATGAGTCGATCCCAGCCGCAATGGGTCTTCCGGGTGGGTTGGTCATGCACTTGTGGACCTTTGGTAAAAAGTAAAATATTGGGGTAATGGGGTCTGATCTTAATAAATATTGATATTCGTCTTTAGTTAAAATATTGGTTCTGAGCCCTTGTAGCAGAAGAGTGCGTAGTTCTTCTATGTATGTGTCTTTTGGATCATTCATGAGTTTGCTGTATCTCTGCCTCTCTTACATAGGCTTCTCGGTCCATTAGGACCATACCCCCCCCCCCCTTTGTCAGCAGGTTTTATTACTACTTCTTTGTCTTTCTGTAGTTTCTTCAGTGCTTCCCTTTCAGAGTTCGTCAGGTTCTTCGTTTTTACTGGTGCTTGTTCTGTGTCACATAGGTCCTTTTTTACCAGGTCATAGAAGATGTTGATGTTGGACCCCTTCGACTCAATTGGGTAATATTTAGATGTTGGTTTTAGACCTGATTTAGATCTATTTTCAAAGTTCGATGTTATAGCGTCATCTTTCCTCAGGAAATGCCTCTTTAGTGTCAGTTTTCGAACGAACTTGTTTAGGTCGATGTATGTCTCAAACCTGTTCATGTTGCTTGTGGGTGCAAAAGAAAGTCCCTTCCCCAGAAGGGAGACTTCTGGGGCTGTGAGTTCATGTTTTGATAGATTGAAGATGCCTTTGTTGGTTGCCATTTTTGCGATGTCTTGCTTCGTTATGCCGCTCTTTTTTTGGGATCTCTGCCTCCCGCTGCCTCGTTTACCTCTTCGTCTGGCAGTCTTCTTTTTAAGGGGGAAGCTTGTTTTACGTTTTCCTCCAAGACCACTCTCCAATCTTCCTTCCTTCTTGTTCCCGTACTCTGGGACAAAAAAGAGGAAGACGATGCGGCTGACAGTTCTTGTTCTCCGTTTGATCTTAGTCTTTGCAGCGCTGTGAATCTGTTGTTGGTCCTTAATGGTACATTATTGGGTGAGTCGTAGCTTTTCCGTCTTATTGATGTTTTCTTTGTACAGTTTGTTTCCATTTGTTTCTATTGTCGTGAGGTATTATGTTTTCATGGTTGTTAAACCTGCTCCAGTTCTTGACCTTTCCTTGGTCATAATCTGTCTTGTCCCTCAGGAATTTTTTCTCTTTGCCTTTAATGACGTCCTATAAATATGTGTGTATATATATATATAAAGACAAAGGAACAGAGTGCGCTTATAGGTGAAGGTACACAGCTTATTCCTCACATTTGTTTAAAACATTTATTCAATAAAAGCCTTAACAATTCGGCTCATATAAAATACACAAATACATATAGTCTTTTTGAAGATGACAATTGACGTAGTGTACAATTTTTCCAATATAACAACTGGCCCAACGCGTTTCGTCACCTGCGTGACTTCCTCAGGGGCACTTGGCAACTTGGTTGACAAAGGTACAATTGCACTGTAAATAGTAATAAAATATGTCAAGGAAAATATGTATCACATTTCACAAAATGATGAAAAGTAAAAAAAGGGTTGGAGAGGACAAGAGAGAGACAGGATCCAATAATCATTAAAACAAACATCAGTATTATCCATAAATTGATGAGCATAAAATAATCATGATAGAAATTCAAACCTCACTATGATACAGCGGGTTACCAGTATGACAGAGATAAGAAAAAGCCTTATTTTTTCTAAACCATCATTAAAAGAAACAAAGAACCTCAATGCACTTAAATTCGATTTTTTACAAGGTATACAGAGTGATTATCATTAAAGTATTTTACATACTGTCTACTCAAATAGCATTTAATACCATATACATATACCTTTACAATAAAAGAAAAAAGGAAAAATAATAAGGAGGGTACCTTTATGCAGTATCTCAAAATGAGTGGGTACAGAAAAATAGTTTTTTTTGCAGGAATATATCTAGATGGAGAAATTCATAAGGTCTGGGGGTTAGAATCCAAAATTCCCCTTTCAATCCAACATACCACCACCGACACCAAATATGAGTGGGTTGTAAAAAAATGGTACATTAGGACTTACATTTTACCAGTTAACAGCGCTCTTGTTAAGGCTGGCCCATACAAATAAACAAAGTTTTTGTCCCAGTTTCACTGAGTACACCCACTCAGTGGCAGATATCCACATCCAAGTCAACTTCAAATACAAACATAAAAACCTAATCAGTTAAATTACATAGTGGGGAAACCTATATAGGACAGCGATTACAAGCAGGAACATGATTAGCCCAAAAAGAGCAAAAAAAAAAACAAAAAAAAAAAACCAACAATACTTACACAATGCTGTGTGACCAGGAAGTAACCTCTAGTGTATATTTAATGGCAGAATGACAGCCCATACCTAGATGGGGCTATATATAGGTCCAGACCAAAAACGTCACTTCCTGTATGACATTAATGGAGGGCTAATCCCTTTAGAGTTTAGTTAAATCCTACAGCGAAATATAATGTGCCCAGCTAATCATAGCTAATCCATAGTGTCCCGCTTACTAAGGGGAAATATTTTATAATACCTATAGCCACAGCTGCAGTCACAAAACGGCCGAGCGACGGACGCGCTGTGCGTTCCAAATCGCCGCCATCTTGGCTGTAATGGAACGCACAGTCGCGCCCGACTTCCGCTCAGCGGGGTCTACTGTGTTCCATCTGAACACTCTCATTGCGAGGCGTGGAGCGCAAGCTGTTACCAGCGCACCCGCCTCTCCTAAGCAAAGGGAATCTCCGCTTATATACTATGTTGAGCGGCATTAGCTGCGTTCCATATATATATACACACACACGTATATATATATATATACACAATATATATATAGATAGATAGATATACAAATATAGATATATATATATATATATACACAAACAAACAAACAGTCAATTCGGCACTCAATGTAAGTAATTGAAATGGCCAGGTGCCCTGTTGTGCGAATCAACGCAATGTACAGCAGTAGTCGGGTCCGGCACTCATCGGACTTTGCAATTACAAAATGACAGACATTGCAGTCTTCACAGCGACGTTTTGTTTTATCCAACCATTTTCAAGTGCTTGAAAACGGTTGTATAAACCGAAACGTTGCTGTGAAGACCGCAGTGTCTGTCATTTTGTAATTGCAAAGTCCGATGAGTGCCGGACCCGACTACTGCAATCTATATATATATATATATATATATAGATAGATCGGGTCCTTTGGAACTCGTAGACAATTGCATAGATCAGCTTTACCGGGTGCCTGGCAGAAGCATTTGTATGCCTAATAGACAGTGTAGTAGCGAAGTCTAGGTCTTGTAGTTCTTATAAATAAAGGAAACAGACAGCCTGGTCTGCACCCACAGGCCAGTCTGTCTGTTTTTATTATTTTTTTCAACTACAAGTCCCTCAAAATCCTTCGCTACTACAATATATTTTTAAAAATGTATTTATACAATATATGCAATACATAATTATACAATATATATAATTATCGTTAATTATTTAGCTATATAGGTTTACTCAGAACCTCTTGTAAACGTGGTATGTGTAAAGGTGTCCATACACGCACTCATCCCGGCGTGCGTTCTGGGCTAAAAGTGCATCACATCACAATTCATGTCTTGTGCATGCTATTGTGATGTAATTGTGATGAGAATCAAGTACAAATAGTATGTGCAGCACATAATGTTTGTACTGTGTGATGAGGTGCCGCGGGAGCGCGCACTTTAAAATACTGATTGCATTGGCAGGGATTGGTACGTGTATGGGCACCCTAAGTGTTACCCTTTTCATAACTTTTAGCAACTGTTAATGAGTGCTTTACTTTGCAATATGTTTGCCAATTTGAAGCTTACATAACATACTCTGCCACTCCTGGGCAAGTCTCTGCCGTGATGCCGGCACAAATGTACTGTCATATGCTGCTGGATCTACATTACCTCCTGGGCTCAGTGGTGTCTGCAGCAGCTTATCCTTCCGCTGCAGTCAAAATGATATCCCCAGCTGTGACATGCCGCTGGCAGAGGAAAAGCTGAAGGCTGGACAGGGGAGGGTGGGTGGTGGCTGTAGGCAGCAGTAGAAGGCCATAGATTTATCTAGGATTTCCCCATCAAAAGGTGACGGTGACCTGGATGTCAAAGACAGTTCTGCCGGCTTTTAATAAGTGCCGAAATGCAGTGTTATGGGGGTTGTACTGCATTTTCGTCATAGTATATTTCACTTAGTTATGGTTATGTATGTAAGTAAGGTGTGTTGGAAGCATATTCAAATCGCACGCGGCTCACAGCCTCGGAGATGAGGACGTGGGTGTGAGCCGCGTGTGTCATCTACCCACATTTGATTGACTGCAGCTGAGTTGTCTGAGACGCAGAGGGGCGGAGATGGCGCGAATCTGTGAACATGAAAAAGGTACTGTTACATGAGAGCTATGTCAGGCTGCTTTTTGTAGTTTATTCTGCCTCTTGAGAAAGGGGCTGAGGCCCAGTAACGAGCCATTGAGGCTTAAATTAATTTTAAAAATTTCCCCTACAGCGACGTGCTGTTGACATTTAATGTTGGAGGGGAGACCCAGATTATATATATATATATATATATATATATATATATATATATATGCAATAGTGCGATGTTAAAAATGAAGAAATAGGAAATAAAATTAGGATCTTATCGTCCAACAGTCCAAGTCATTCCTGTTTAAAGTTCAGCACTCAGGTGGTTAATAAACCCGGCAGCTCTGTTTTCTACCCTGGTGGGTATTCCTGTGTTCAGCAGGTGGATTTTCTAGATATTGACTGAAAACAGGTGCTCCATAGTGCATGTATCCGTTCAAAAGAATTTATTATGGCACAATAAAATTAACACTGGTTGAGATCACGTACCACAGCAGGTGGTTAAGAACCGCACTTGATTGGCATAGAGAAGGTGTTAGACACCTAAGTGTTTGAGCCGGTTACACTTTCTCCCCGTAGTCCTTCCTTCAGTTGACGATGCTATGCCACGCCCCAACGCGTTTCGTCATCGACTTAGTCAGAGGCCTTTCTGCATATCTTTACCCCCTGGAGCATCAAAACAACCCCCCTACATATCTTTATCACCCTGTAAAGTATCAAATTACCCCCCTGCCTGTACATCTTCACCCCCCTGAAGCATCACATCTCACCCCACCACCCGGCACATCTTTACCCTCCTGAAGCATCACATCAAAAGCATATGTCCCCTTGACATCATCACCCCCCTAAGGCATCACATCACCACCCCACCCCAACCCAGTGCGGGGTGCAACCTCCAGGCTGCTGGGTCCGGCACTGCAGGGCAGACGGACAGGGGGTCCTTCTAATGTATAGGATGTTGCCGGTGGGATCCCTCCAGTGCATAGGAAGTAACCCACAGGGTCCCTGTGGTGGATGGGAACTAGTAGCGGTAATTACCATCGGCCGTTGGAAACCCTCGCCACTTGCTTCCCATTCACTGGAGGGATCGCATTGGCATCTTCCTATACGCTGGCCGGACCCCACTGCCTGGATGCATGACCCTGCCCTGGGGGAGGGGGTGGGTGGTGATGATGTGATGCTGCTGCAGGGTATGATGTCACCTGCACTGCAGGATCCCGCAGCCTCCACGTCAAGTTACAGTACTAGTTATGGTAGACATTCCCTCCGTCCTCCCCTCAGCACCCTGACGGAGCCTCCCCCACCTAACCACCCCTCAGCAGCCGCAGACACCCATCTCCTCCTAAAGCAGCTGGGGACAGTTTTCATTGTGCTGTACGCCGTGAACATACTCGCTGCGGGTCCCTCAACCTGCAGCGGGACCATTTACACCGGGCTCTACACGGGTTATAACCGTGTTCTTCCTCGGACATGACATTGGTTAAGGACCCATGCAAATGGGCACGGTTTGCACCCATTTACACCGATGCAGATCCGGGTCTGGCCGGCCAATGAACCTGGTTTTTAGGTTGTGCAAAAGGGGTATGACATACCAAGTACAGGGTGTCATTATGTATAGGGAGGACAGTATGTACTGATCCCTTTGTCAAGGACACTTTATTCAAGACCAGACCCCTGCAGGCAGTGTGATTAGTCTGTTATCTCTGTTTCTAATAAGACATTACAGTTTTTAAATGTTACACACCCAGGTATATTATATAGAATTTTTACAAAAACAATGAAGTAATCATTTTTATACAGTAATATGTTAGTTTTATTTATGAATTTTTTTTTTTAACATTACAAATAATTTAGATGCAGTTCACACTAAGAATACTGCGGCTGCTAATGGTTATTATAATCTCAAGATCTCAACGAAAGGCTCAATACAGCAGAAATTTTAAAATTTCACAGAGTAGCTCAGTTGGTCGTCGTCGAAAAATCTTTAAAATACGGAAAAATCTAAAAGGTATCCGCGAATCTAAAGTTATTAAAAATTACAGATTGCGTTCCTTTGCCATTCTTGAGTTATTCAACAAAATCAAGAATTACATATCACCAGTTACCAGAAGGAGCCATGCAATTTCTGCCATAACAAAATTACTGTCTACCCTCAATTTTCTAGCAACTGGATCTTTTCAGTCTATTGTTTCTGAAAATAGTGGAGTGAGTCAATCTGCTTTCAGTCGTTTCTTTGTAAAGGTTCTAGATGCCATTTTGAAACATACCTCAGATTACATTCATTTCCCAAATACAAGCAGTAATTGGAATAATTTAAAAAAAGTCTTCTATGAAATTGCCAAATTTCCCAATGTGGTTGGAGCAATAGATTGCACCCATGTCCAGTATTCTCCATATCAGGATTTGGAGGAGGTTTCACGGAATCGCAAAAATTTTTACTCCATGAACTTTCAAGCAATTTGCGATCACAATACAAGATTCATGAATATTTTTGCAGCATTTCCGGGATCTACCCATGACTCTTATATACTTCGAAACTCAAACATTTTTCAGAAATTTGAAAATTCAGATTTTCCAGACGGTTGGCTTCTTGGTAAGTTAATATATTTGTGTACGTTTTTTACAAAAATGTATTTAGAAAAATCTGCTGTAGATGTTCCATGATTATACCGGGGAGCTGGTAGTAATGGTAATGAACCCTAGCGTCCAGTATGAGGAGGGGGATGATAACTGAGATATCTACTTGGCCGTTTAAAGAGGTAGGGATCATCATAGAGCTATAGTTCTCTCGGAGTGGAGTGGTCAGAAGAGATTATGTTCAATCGCAGGCATTCCCAACCACAGTCCTCAAGGCACACCAACATTGCAGGTTTTGTAGATATCCAGACTTGAGCACAGGTGACTTAATTAGTATCTGAGGGATTCTGATTAAACCATCTGTGCTGAAGCCTGGATATCACTAAAACCTGCACTGTTGGTGTGCCTTGAGGACCGTGGTTGAGAAAGCCTGTTCTATCTTGCCAGGAATATTTAATTACATGGCTTAAATCAGCATGTGTGCCAGCTGTAGCTGGCCCTACAAATTGTTCTTGCACCGGCAATAGGTCCAGGAGTGCGCAAAGCTGTGTTCTGGAGGAACCAACAGCAATGGACAATCAATACCAAATAATGAGTTGAGCAGTAAAAAACAGGGTAGGGGGCCCGGACAAGCAACCAAAGAAATTGCATTTACAGACTGATGTTTATTACTCTATCTGTTTGAGGGACGCTGTGGGTCTGCAGGATTGTGTATTGGGTTGTTATGAGTAAGGGTGGTGGGGGGGCAGAAAGTATCGAAGTACTTTGCTTATATTCTTTGTTTTGATATAGAGCCTGCTGCACGCTAGCCACCCCAGTGTGTATTAACTAGAATGTGAATATGCAGTCTTCTTAGTATAAGGTGTGAACAAAGATTGGGCACACTGTATTCCCTATCGTGTATTGTTGCACAGAGTGTGGAAATTTATGGTAAGATTCCACTAAGAGTTAGATCATTTCTGGCCAATTATATAATTGATTGTTTAATTACACTATGTGTGATGTATATATTTGCATCAATATGTAAAGTACTCATTGTTTTTTTGTTTTGTTTTTTTAATAAACCATTAAAGTGTTGTTTTGGAAAATTACAAGATATTCTGCTCTAATCTGTAATATCCCCTGCAATACTTATTGAACTGACTTGTAACAGTCAATATACGGGCTGTTTTCCTCATTTGATATTAACCCCTTCACGACATATGACGTATATATACGTCATATGTCCGTTGGGGGGGAATCAAGCCAGCTCACGGAGTGAGCTGGCTTGATAGAGAGCAGGTAATGGCTGTATATTACAGCCATGTCCCTGCTCTCGCGGCCACGAGCGGCGAGTTCGCCGATCGTGGCCGTTTAACCCTTTAAGCACCGCGGGCAAAGCGCCCGCAGTGCTTAAATAGCTGATCGGAGGGGGGGCGCCCCCCTCCGGCGCCGATCGGGGCCCCCCGCAGCGCGATCGGAGGGTGCCGATCGGTTGCCATGGTAGCCAGGGGTCTAATGTAGACCCCTGTGCTGTCCGTGTATGCATACCTATTACATCCTGCCTCAGGCAGGATGTAATAGAAAGTGCATAAAATCACTACGTTCAGCCATAGAGCTCTATGGCTGAACCTAGTACAGGCGATCGCGCCCCCTAGTGGTCAAGTACACTAGGGGGCCTTGTAGTAAAAGTAAAAAAAAAAAAAAAAAAAAGTTTAAAAATAAAAAAAAAATAAAAAAATATTAAAAGTTCAAATCACCCCCCTTTCCCCATTTCCCAAATAAAAATAAATAAAAAATAAAAAAAATAAACATATTTGGTATCGCCGCGTTCCTAAAAGTCCGATCTATTAAAATATAACATTAGTTATCCCGCACGGTTAAAGGCGTAAACGGAAAATAATCCCCAACGCCAAAACTACGTTTTTTGGTCGCATCGCGTACCCAAAAAAAAATAACTAAAAGAGATCAGAAAGTCGCCCATATCCCATAATGGTATTAATTAAAAAGTACACTTCAGCCCGCAAAAAATGAGCCCTCACCCAGGTCCGTAGGTGGAAAAATAAAAAAGTTATAAGCCGCAGAACATGGCGACGCAACGCAAATTAGAAAAACCGTAAAAGTTGCGATTTTTTTTTTTAGTGGTAAAACATAACGAAAACTATATAAGTTTGGTATCGCCAGAATCGTAACGACCCATAGAATAAAGATAACCCATCATTTTAAACGAACTATGAACTCCAAAAAAACCGTAACCAGCGCAAAATTGTGCAATGGCGGTTTTTTTTTTTTTTACCCCACATTGAATTATTTCCTGATTCCCCAGAATATTATACGGTACAGTAAATGGTACCATTACAAAGTACAACTTGTCCCGCAAAAAAAAAGCCCTCATGTGTCTATATAGCCGGAAAATTAAAAAAGTTACGCTTATTTGAACGCAAGGAGGAAAAAAAAAAAAAAAATTACCTTAAAAGGCAATGTCGTGAAGGGGTTAATACTTGTTAAATCTTGATACGATTGGCTAGTATAGTTTTGCGAGTTCACACTTTAACAATATTTGTGGTGTAAAAAACCAAAACACTTGTTTGTTTCCTGGATATTACAGTGCTCAAATTAGAATGTTTACTTTCAAAAAAATGATGTGTAGCTAATTATTTAACTTTTACTAAATCTAAACAATGTAACCATGTTCGTTTGTCTCTTAACAAAACTTTCAGGTGACTCAGGTTATGGATGTCGACCCTGGCTGTTAACACCATTTACTAACCCAAAAAATAGAGGAGAAAAAAGATATAACCGAGCTCATATTTTAACTAGAGGAGTTATTGAACGTTCATTAGGATTGCTTAAAAGTAGATTTCGATGTCTTTCAAAATCTGGGGGGTCATTACTATATTCTGCTGAAAAAATATGTAAGATTTTCGTTGTTTGCTGCATCCTCCATAATATATGCCTTGATTACAATTTACCATTTAAAGAGAATCCAATGATCATTGAACAAAATTGTTCTTTTAAAAGTAAGGAGAATGAACTGAAAACAAAAAAAGGCAAAGATGTACGTAATCAACTTGTAACTCAGGTATTTACCTAAATGTAACACGCCTCAGAAATGTCGTATTTTCAAATTTCAGCCAATATAACAGAAAAGAAAATTTTTAGTTTTCCAATTTTGTGGAACGTTATATGGTTGAAATTGCCTTACAATTAGTTCTACTTTTTACATATTTTTTAAATATTTGAACCAAATTGATATTTATGATATTTAGGTTGGTATAAATTCCTCAGCAACCTTCTTGCAACGGGGTAAGATGTTTGTCGAGCCATATTCACTGCTGTCTTCTACAAAAAAATTGTGGAAGGCTTCTCATCAGAATGAGTCAAACTTCAGAAGATGTTTTGACGCAACTTGTGGCCATGTACCCATCTCGGTTTAATGAATGCAGGATAGTGAATCCCGGCTGTATGTTCTTGATTGCGACGATTAAGAATGCAACACGGTCAAGGCGTTTGCCAAAATATGGCCAACGTGTCATCCACAATGATTAGACACAACATGTGTGCTATATTTCAGACATGTCCAAACAATGGTCCCCCCCAAACCCCCCCCCCCAGCTGTTGTGATACTACACATCCCACCATGCCTTGCAATACTTTCTGCATTCCCTAATTGCAAAACTGTGACAAGGCATCATGGCAATTGTAGTCTCACATCAGCTGGAGGGCCATAATTTTGACATAGCTGGTTCATAAAGTAACTTTAACCCCTTCACGACATTGCCTTTTAAGGTAATTTTTTTTTTTTTTCCTCCTTGCGTTCAAATAAGCGTAACTTTTTTAATTTTCCGGCTATATAGACACATGAGGGCTTTTTTTTTGCGGGACAAGTTGTACTTTGTAATGGTACCATTTACTGTACCGTATAATATTCTGGGGAATCAGGAAATAATTCAATGTGGGGTAAAAAAAAAAAAAACCGCCATTGCACAATTTTGCGCTGGTTACGGTTTTTTTGGAGTTCATAGTTCGTTTAAAATGATGGGTTATCTTTATTCTATGGGTCGTTACGATTCTGGCGATACCAAACTTATATAGTTTTCGTTATGTTTTACCACAAAAAAAAAAAATCGCAACTTTTACGGTTTTTCTAATTTGCGTTGCGTCGCCATGTTCTGCGGCTTATAACTTTTTTATTTTTCCACCTACGGACCTGGGTGAGGGCTCATTTTTTGCGGGCTGAAGTGTACTTTTTAATTAATACCATTATGGGATATGGGCGACTTTCTGATCTCTTTTAGTTATTTTTTTTTGGGTACGCGATGCGACCAAAAAACGTAGTTTTGGCGTTGGGGATTATTTTCCGTTTACGCCTTTAACCGTGCGGGATAACTAATGTTATATTTTAATAGATCGGACTTTTAGGAACGCGGCGATACCAAATATGTTTATTTTTTTTATTTTTTATTTATTTTTATTTGGGAAATGGGGAAAGGGGGGTGATTTGAACTTTTAATATTTTTTTATTTTTTTTTTATTTTTAAACTTTATTTTTTTTTTTTTTTACTTTTACTACAAGGCCCCCTAGTGTACTTGACCACTAGGGGGCGCGATCGCCTGTACTAGGTTCAGCCATAGAGCTCTATGGCTGAACGTAGTGATTTTATGCACTTTCTATTACATCCTGCCTGAGGCAGGATGTAATAGGTATGCATACACGGCCAGCACAGGGGTCTACATTAGACCCCTGGCTACCATGGCAACCGATCGGCACCCTCCGATCTCGCTGCGGGGGGCCCCGATCGGCGCCGGAGGGGGGAGCCCCCCTCCGATCAGCTATTTAAGCACTGCGGGCGCTTTGCCCGCGGTGCTTAAAGGGTTAAACGGCCACGATCGGCGAACTCGCCGCTCGTGGCCGTGAGAGCAGGGACCTGGCTGTAATATACAGCCATTACCTGCTCTCTTTCAAGCCAGCTCACTCCGTGAGCTGGCTTGATTCCCCCCCAACGGACATATGACGTATATATACGTCATATGTCGTGAAGGGGTTAAAAACATCTTCCCATAACATTTTTTTAACAAAATTCTTGTAGAATAGAGAATTGTCAATACATGGATTTATTGTAAAAATGTAACTAAAGAAATCTGACTGAATATTGTTGCAAACAGAAAAATAAAATTAAGACTTCTGTGTAGTATCAATCGTGTCTACAGCATGTTTCACTTTGTTTATTTTCCTTACCCTGGTTCAGATAATCTAGAGCAGTGGTAGTCAACACTAGCCCTCACGAGCTACCAACAGTACACATTATCCAGACAACCTAGCTGCTGCACAGCTGCACTCAATAATCACTGACACATTTTAAAAGATACACAGATGGAGCTAATTAGCTCACTTGTGATTCTGTGAGGAGACCTGCAAAACATGCACTGTTGGTAGCTCTCGAGGACTAGGGTTGGCTACCCCAGATCTAGAGGTTCGTGTTATCCCATGCAGCCTTTTTTGTTTTTAAAATGTATCTTAAAAAAAAAATTGCATTTATAAACCAATAGCACCCATCAAAATCATCCTAATTTACAAAAGTAATGCAGTGTGTAATAGACATAGTGGAGTTCACTTAATGTAATGTCTACATTCTATTGTCCACTTATGATACAGTTATTAACATAAATGTGGTCTATTTTTAAAATTTTACATTTAAAATTTATAGTTTACAATTAGCACTACATATTTATTTTCCATAGATAGTGTCGATATTTGAAAGATGTAAAACATTTATATTCGCTTTGTTCAAAAAGCAATTCCCCTAAAACATTAGTTTTAGTAGTGCGTCCAGCAACCAAAGGTTAAGTTTCCATAGAATCCTAGCCGAGCACCCAACTAATATACGTGTGTATTTTCTGTACACTTACCTAACGACCATTATGATCCCCGCAGCGATGTTCCTGATGACAGCGTATCTCTCCTCAGGCAGTCATTCCTCGTCATCCACAAATTACGTAATTCTTTGTTCTGCCGCTTGTGGAGCATCTCAGGAGTTGCCATGCTCCCCAAGCGTCACTGTG
This sequence comes from Crinia signifera, assembly GCF_055691185.1. Taxonomy (NCBI): domain Eukaryota; kingdom Metazoa; phylum Chordata; class Amphibia; order Anura; family Myobatrachidae; genus Crinia; species Crinia signifera. The sequence continues at coordinate 446,353,320 of NC_139217.1, forward strand.
ACAATTATGTACAAAAGGTAGTGATTGCAAGGGAAGTGAACCACTCTCGCCAGGGATTCAAGGAGTAGGCGAATGCCATTCAATTGAATTGCTAGCGATAGATAAGGTTGATCTGGGATCGTCATGTATGTTTGCCAGCCTGAGAGAGGGTATGTACAAACAAACACATACAAGGGACAAACATTTAACATACTATAACAATCATTTCCCCACTATCAACGTGACACCTCCAAGTATATACGTGGGTATGGTGGTTCATATTTCAATTTTCATAACCGTAGCAAGCCATAGAGGCCAAAGCGTGGCATGAGGAAGCATATCCACATCACCTCGCATTGCTTGCGGTGCACACCATGATTCGCGCTCTTTATCTATTTGCATTTGCTATACTTTTAAAAACGTTACACCACAGCCACGTGGATCCAGGGGGTTTGACGTAGATAGTAGGGATATGAACCATTGTGTATTAGCACAGCTCCTGGACAAGTTTAATCAGTTATAGTATTTAAATACATTTCCAATTTTAAAAAGGTAGCAGAGGGGTGTATTGGTATACTTAACCCCTTTAGTGGTTAGGTTTTTGTATCTTTCCCTTTAATAAATCCCTACCACTGCCTTATTGAGTCTGGGCTGCACTGCACAATTGTCGATCTGCCGCTGGCCTGACCTGCGCCTCCCCGCAACCATCCCTGTCTCCGCCAGCTGGCTTGTTCAGAAGCCATTGACGGGAATTCCAAAAGTGTAGTCGGAGAGGAGCGCTGAGGCGAGGTGGAGGGAGCATTAAATCTACCTGACTTACCCGGCTCTAAACAATGTTATTGGCGAAAATTTTCAGGCCTTGCAAGACTGAGCAATGAGGCACACCATGTTTTTTTTTCTCATTTTTGACACTAAAGGGGTTATATATATACATATATACATACACACACACTACATTAAAAGTGCCCTACTAATTAACAAGTTTCAGATCTTAGCATATGTCATTTTACTATAGGAAAATAAAATTAGGCACAAAGCTAATTTGTAACATGAAATTTTTAATACATAAACAATTAAAGATACATATTGAAATATGTAGGCTTTTTTTAAATGTCAATGTTGCCAATTTGGACGATATTTTGTCCTTCAAAAAATGTAATTGCTTAAAGTTTACTTTTTCTAACAATAATAAAACTTACAGTTAGCAAGAAAATGCACATTAAATTTGATTGGGAAAAAACAAACAAAAAAATGTTGAACAAATTGACTCATACGAACAACCTTCAAGTCAAGACTTCAACCAATTCTATCTGTCTAAACTAGCAAGGTACATTATCTATTGAAGCGGTGTAATATGTGATTATGTAATTAGGAAATCTAGAGAGTCACTTGTCCCAAAACAACAACTCTGTTGAAAATAGAATGGGCTACATAAGATTCTTGGCACAGTAGTGTACTATGGGAGAAGACCTTTTAGTTTTTAAAGGCTGCAACTGACACTGTAGGGCAGTGAAACGTGTCCCAGAAGCCAAGTGAACTTTAAAGGCTTAACGTTTAAAACATTTTGTTGGATATTGTCAGGAAAGGTGCAAGAAAGATCCTAAGATAATTATAATTTGGAGAGTTAATGGACTTCGCCCCAACAGATTCAAAGGTGCAAACACATTTGTGGATGTATCATTTATTAGTTTTTATCTGTATTGGGTACTTGAGTTGTTTCATGGCGCCATCATGGCACCAAGCGTCTGTGTCCAGTTGTGGAACTGTACACTCCATGCCAACGTGGATAGTTTATTCTCCGACTATACATGTTGGCATGGAGTTGATCTTAAACAGTGTTGAGTGAGTAAGGTGCCACCGAGTCTGTAGAGTGTGCAAACGTAGCCATTGCAGCAAGGGGACACAGACGCACGTTGCCCTGATGGCGCCGTGAATGTACTCTAGTTCCCTGTATTCAATAAATAATAATGCAATGTGTTAACCACATGTTATACGTGCATTTAAAAAAAAACCTATAGAGAAGATTATATTAAATGCTATTAAAATGTCATATTACATGGAAAAACACCTCAAGAAAACATCTTGTTCATAGGGAAATAAAAACACATTTGGAAGTTAATAAAAATATCCAGAAACAAAGTCTTGCATCAATATTGGAACCCTAAATCTACTGGGCAACTGTTCTTTACATTTGTCTAACCAATAATTTGTATTTATGGTACTTGTGTAATATCTGGGCGCCCGATTTTGTGATTGTATGCTTTACCTTAATGCATACAATCAGATGCGATGCGATTTTAGGCAAACTCCCAACGAATCGCATCCAAATTGCATGCGATGGACACGATTTTCCATAGGATTCAATGTTAAAAGGGTCCTGGTCATTTCCCCACTATCCAAATGGGTAAAGAGTTGATTTCATAAACTGTGCTGAGTGCAGCGAGCGACCGAGCCTGAAGCGTGGCGAGCTACTTAAAATGTATTTAGCGTCCCCTAACGGGGCTCGCTGCATTCACCAAGCTTCGGGCTCGGTGGCTCGCTGCGCACACCATACTTTATAAAATCAACTCTATGCCCACTTGGATAGTGGAGAAATGAACAGGACCCTTTTAACATTGGATCCTATGGAAAATCACGTCGATCGCATCGCATGCGCTTTGGATGCGATTCAATACAATTTTCCTACACAATCTTAAAATCGGGTGCCCAGTTCTTACACAAGTACCGTATTTATCTCCAATTTATTATAAAGACAAATCTATACACCTTTTGTGGCAAAAGCCCATTTAAGTAAATATTGAAAACATTCACAACAGTTAACATTTAAGACGTTAAAATAACTCGTTTTCCACTTTTGGAGAAACCTTGGATTTTTGAAACCTTAAAAATTATTAAAATAATAAAATATTTTAAATTAACCATATAAAAAAAAATGTAGCTAAAAGTATATTTAGAGCAGACATAACTATAAATGAAATTACAAGAACAAGTTTACAAAATATTTTAATAAAAATCTATAATTGTTTCATAGCATGGCGCAACCGATGTTAGTTGTATGGCATCGGGTAAATCAGATTGGTCGCATCGCAAGAGATGTTTTGCGATGCCATTACACATGATTTTAAAAAGGTATAGCCCACCAGATGGCTGATTTCTATGGAAATGCCTCACCAGACCCGATTTTAATTTGGACACCCACCCTGATGGTTAATTAATATGTGCAATGCCCCCATTATTAATGCCACGCCACTATCAATGCCTACCCGAATAGCGGCTAGCGCAGTGAGCTCGAGAGGGGTAGAGGGACGCGTCCTCTGACCTTTCCATACCACCACTGTCCACGTTGTTTGGAGTTGATTCTATATAGTTTTGGGAGTCCATCGAGCCACCAACTCGGAAGCAAAGCAATATATTCGAGCACCGCTACTGAACCAAATAACGTCACATGTATTCCGCATGGGCTAGCCACACTACATAAAATCAAATATACACCGACATTGAAAGTGGGGGTATGAAAAGGAAGGAAGAAGCGTTCAAACACCCCTCGCCAGCTCACGACGCTAGCCACGGGTCGGTTAGGCATTGATAGTGGCATGGCGTTAACATAATACATTATACATAATAATTACCCATCAGGATGGGTGTCCAAATAAAAATCGGGTCTGGTGAGGCATTTTCAATAGGCATGAATGGGAAATGGCGTTGCATCACATGCCAGGTCTTTGCTATGCGATGCGATTTAAAAATTGAACAGTAAATGTAAAAAACCCTTATAACGGGTCAGATTGGTTCCCAACGCATAGCTTAATTTATGGTATTCTATAGGACCCTACAGGCGTTGTTCTAGGAAACAAGTACCTATTAATATTCTGCGCTTCTTAATTTTGGGATAGGATTTTTTGTTTTTTTGACCCTTGGAAAAAAAATAAAAGGGAAAAAGTTGTTCGCTAAATATACTAATGTTTTAATTCGGCATCTGCCACATTGGTTCTAGTTTACAAACTCATCAATGAGCATGCGTTGTGTGGATGGCACAAGTCTACGCACTCAATACACTTAATACTACAGAAAACGACAAACCTATGAAATATCAATAGAGGATATGGAAAGACAACTACGTATAAGTAGAACCCCCAAAAAAACGGATTAAAATTTACTCTGTCTTTGCTTTCTAACGCATTGATGGATCCTTCAATTTGATAGACCTCTGATTTTGTGAAAACTTTAAATATATTTTGACACGTAAAAAAAAGAACCTTACAAAGAATGTAACAGTGTTTGTACAAAAACCCAGCAAAAAAGAAACGGTAAAGTTTTAATCACGAAAAGAAACAAATAATCAAATACGGTGTATAAGATGTATTTCCACCATAAGAAAAAAAGGATATGTAGAAAGAAATGACCAGCTGAAATTGATGAAAGATTAGTAATGTCTGATATCAGACCGCTATGTTGCTAGAGTGGCGTAAGAGACCGCTCACAACATGCAGGAGTGGAATTATTACTAAGGAGCATTTAATACAGGTGAAGAGATAGCACATTACTGCACATTGTTGAACATTTTGGGGTTGATGAAGGAGAGGAGAGGGTGCTCTGGTGGAGGAAGGGAGGTTGGCTTAGCCAGTACTCCCACAAACGTTGCTGCATTTTTTTTTTTTTTTTTTAAATTCAGTAGTTTTTATTAAATTTTTGGTGTACATAGAGTAAACAAACTAGACCCTTCTTATAAGTAGACAGTATAGCAGACACGGACAACATATCTTCCACATACGTTAAAACATCAATCGTGGAGTGCATAACGAAACAGGTTATAATGAATAGCAATAAACTAGGTGGAGACAGTGGTCTATCACAGATATCTAGTGTGTACATTACTAGCATAAGGCATTGCATCGCAGGATTTATAGACTATAGTCACCCAAAGGCGCCATTTGGGTTTTTTAGAAAAAAAAAAGAAAATCAGATATATAGCCAACACACTTCAAGATAGTACATCACAGTAGGATATTTCCAAATGACAACTATTGCAGAAATACAATCTATCGGTATAATACCACTGAAAATGTAATAGACAAAAGGATTCTAAACGTCCGGTCTATAGGAGAAAATGTGATTGAGAAATTAAATTAAAGCCCACCCAAAAATACCCAAAACAAACCTCCCCTATAACCCCCCACCCTGTACAACCCACCCCCAACTTAGGCGTACCTGGATCCCCTAACCATGGCCCCTCTATTCTAAATTCTACTAACCTATACTAACTCCCCCCCCCCCCAAGATTACAGGATATAATATCAAGGATCTATCGGGGTTAGTGGTCTCAGACCCTATGTATAGAGAGATCAAAATGTGACTCCCCCTCTTCTCATTCGATGATAATGCACACGTCATGTAGAATGTGCAGTATAGGTTGCACAACACACGCCAGAAATGCCCACGGTAAATGTATAAACAGGGTATATATTTTCACAAAAAAAACAGCATTGATGAAAAGAAATATTAGTATTGCTAAAGGAGAATGAATATGAGCGGCGAAAGAAATATCTCCCAAAGCAACTCAGTAATATTATCAATCTAGCCAGTCCTCGAGTCCATATAGTATAGAAACAGTAGCAGTACAGTGTTCGATCCAAGCCTCACTTGGGTAGTCATATTCGATCCAAGCCTCACTTTGGTAGTCATGGCAGTATTCAGGATACGCACACGTAGCTGCAGAGGCATACAGAGCGTCCATGGCAAGTTTTACTACTGCCAAAGCCACATAGATGTGTACATCCGGGACTGGTATAGGAGCAGTTAGGTGTTTGTCTCCAGCATCTCGAGGATAAGCCGGATAATATTCAGAACATGTAAACTTAGTTTCCCAGAGACTTAAAGCGGCCCAGGTAGGTTTTACAGCAGACAAGTCCATAGCGGTATATGCATCTGGGGCTGGCACAGGAGCGGTAGAATTCACGTATGTAGTGTACGTAGGTGGGCCATCCTCCACATCCTCCGCAGCCTGTATCGCACCATCAGGAGGACAGGCAGGTGTCGGACCCCCATAGGTAATCGCATCAAGCTTGCTTAGGAGCCTGGTAGTTGAGGCTTGAATCGCCAAGAGAACCGCTTGAGTGGAGATTTCCATACTTCAGTATAACGCTCAGCGGATAAAAATATTATCGTTACGGATTCAATAGGACTTTAGGTGTATAGCAGCCACACACACTGGAAAGGGTGACGGCTAGCACGTCACCAGGTAAATATAGAACTTCAGCGGCTGAGAGAGGATTCAATATGATACTGTTCAGAGGTCTCAGGAGAACCAGATATCCGTGCAGTGGTGACAATATTCCCCTCCCAAACACAGCACAGGACAAGTATAGCACAGGACTGGACCAGCATGTAGTAAATGACACACCTTTTTCACACACACCTTTCGGGTTTCAGTAGGTGTATGGCAGAGATGCCCGCTGAGCCCAGCGCAGGATCAGATCTGTGTGCAGCCCTGGGGATGAACAAGCAAGATGGCGCCCGCCCCTCCGTGCGGCCTGAGCGGCGCACCTCAAGTGAGGCAACTCCCACTCTCTCCCGCTAATCTCCGGAGAGTCACCGGGCGCCCCCACTCGCCACCCGGCCAGTGGCAGCAGCACAGTCGGGCACGGGACCTCACACGCGAGGACCCCCGCATTCAGTCAGGGCTGCCGGAGGATACAAGATGGCGCCCGCGCCCAGAGCAAAGGTACAGGCCACAGCGATCCCCGCCAGTCCAGGACTTCACAGGCCACTCAATACAGCCGCAGAAGACAGAGGAGTGCTTCAGGAGACAGCGCGGGTAAGTATATGTAGTCTGCGGGACCCGGGGTAGGATATATCTTCAGGATTTTCACGGAGCTCACACTCCCCGCGCCCGCTTTCAATGCCGGTCAAGCCACGCCCCAACGTTGCTGCATTTTTAACATTAAGCAAGATAGGGATTGAAAGCCATCCTGACCTGTATTTATTGATTTATTAATATAATGAAATACCAGACTTTGAAGTTATGTGAATATAAAATAATAGAAATATATTACTACTACATCTCTGCTTCCTCCAATCTCTTTGGCCGTTTGATTTCACGTTTTGGTCTGTTTACTGGACTTTCCTTTGGTAAATCATCATTTCTTTCAGAAACAACATCTTCCTGTTCGGATATAATTTGGTAATTGCCAGAAAGAATTTTTATTTTCTCAATTTTCACTTCCAAATTTTTCTGTTGGATATCTTTCAAAGCACAGATATTGATAGAGATATGGTTGAATATTTCAATCAGCCTTTTTTGACCATCTACAAAACTCTTATAGAAATCATGGAAAATCTCGTTTAAATCTTTTATTTCCTTGATGAATTTGTCGTTTTCGTGATTAATTTGGATATTATTTAGATCAATAGCCGAATTTATAATGTCCCTTATCTCCAGGGTGCAATTTTCAGTTGGTATTTTACATTGGTCTTCTGTTAAATTAATGATTTCAAATACAGATGATCTTGTATCTTTAATTTCTTGAATTTGTGGGGATCCTGGAATCTGGATGTGTTGTGCTTTTTCGATAAGTATTTCCAAGTTTTGCAAATTTGAAGTATCATAGTTCTCTTCGATTGAATCCTCAGAATCATCTTTTAAGATTCGTTTCCATGGACGGTCTCTTTCAGAGTCTAGACAGAATGAAAATTATTTATTGTAACTGTTTGAAATAATCAAATTAAATAATGCCAAAAAATTTACAATTAAGACGTATTTATACAAAAAATGAAAAAAAAAGGACATCTGCAAACAATACATCATTTTATTATATGCTCAGTGTGTTAAGCACACACATATATACTGGCAACGTTCAATGTTTCAAAGATTATAAAACCAGCAGTAGTTCTTAAGCAATACTCCAACTTTGCACACGGCTGTCAATCTAGGCCGACAGGCAATAACCCAGACCCTTTATCATTTTGATCAATCAATATGAAGCAGAATGTTTTGAAAAATCACCCTTTAAACAGATTAAGCACTAGAAAAAAAAAAACAATAGAAATTTGAGGCCAAACCATCACAGCCGTTCACGGTACAAGTACAGCAGACCTATTCATAACCCCTCCTTCGTCATTACTATGTTGTAAATCTTAGGCAGTGTGGGTGAGCACAGCCAAATAACGTGTACAAAAAAATGTTGTACAAAAGATGTCACTTTTTAGGACAATGTAAACAAGTCAAATAATCTATGTACACTCGACAAGCTATGGGCATGGTGGCTTACTCTGTACACAAGACCATATATAATCAGCTGCACACCAGTTCAGAGAGTGGCTATATGACCAGGACGGAAGGCCTTGAACAGCGTAAGCTTCAGAATCTTCATCCTGATATGTATTGTGGGTTTTTGAAAAGTTCAATAAATTGAAAATATAGGGGCATATTCAGGGTCCGTCGTTATGACATCCAATTCCGCCTGTTCTAGCTTTTACATCAGCTAGACAGGCGGATTGTGTTTCCATTTAGTGTATTCAGGGTGAATTGAGGGTGGAACACCTCCTGGCGTTAAAACACCAGTGAGGCGAAAGGGGGCAGGTCAGGTCCTATTCGCCTGCAGGAGAGGCGCTGTCAGGTGCTGCAGTGCTCTAGTTGAGGTGTTGAAACTTTTGTTGTTTTGTCCTAACTCCGGTGTAAATTGTCCCGCTGCGGGTCCACAGCGTGCAGCGTTGGGGAAGCTGTCCCCAGGTGCTGCAGGAGGAGTGTGGGGGGGTACTGGTCGGAGCCGGAGGGGATGATGTGTGCCCCGCCGCCGCTGTCCCCGGGTGCGGGGAGGAGGGGGTGTCTGCAGCTGCTGGGAGGAGGTGGGGGTACCTGTCAGCCTGAAGTCGGAGGGGATGATGTGCGCCCCGCCGCCGCTGTCCCTGGGTGCTGGGAGGAGGGGGGTGTCAGCAGTTGCTGAGGGGAGGAGGGGGCACCGGTCAGCCTGAGTTTGGAGCCAGAGGGGATGATGTGCACTGCCGCCGCTGCTGTACCTCCCCCCGCAGCCGCAAAGTTCCAAGCAGCATCGGGTGTCCCTCCGGCGCATGGGAACTAGTACTAGTTCCCATGTGCCGGAGGGACCCCCAACACTGTCTGTCTATTCGCCGCGGCTGCGGGGGGAGGTACAGCAGCCGCGGCAGCGCACATCATCCCCACTGGCTCCGACCTCAGGCAGACAGGTACCCCCTCAGCAGCTGTAGACACCCCCCTCCTCCCCTCAGCAACTGCAGACACCCCCCTCCTCCCAGCACCCAGGGACAGCTCACCCCTCTACCCCCTCAAAATTTTTATTTAAGCAGCAGCAGTAGTAATATATATATATATATATATATATATATATATATGCAGACTTCCAAAGCACAGCACTCCACTTCAATGCAAAAAAATCTTTTAATCCGCACCGTTTCAAAGCCTCCGCTTTGTCCTCAGGCGATACAAGATATACAGAATACAAACACATTTAAATACCTCACCCGTGCTGGCGCCCCGTCCGGAGTCCCGCTCACTTCCGGGTTGGCGCAACAACGATGACGTCACCGCGCTGCTCAGACGACTTCGTCGGCAGTGGGGGCGTCATCAGTGACCCGTCACCAAGGCAACCATAAATACAATGCTGAAAGAGAAGAAACAAGTATATAAAATTAGATCACTAGATCTTAAAACATTAAAATCAACAAGGTATATATATATCACAATGTCATATTACTCAAAAATGGAATAAGTTAGAAGAGTCTATTGGGATAATACTGCTAAACCTGTGTATTCGTTAAGACCGTTGGGCATCAGGGTCCCCAGACGTTGAATCCAACGGGCTTCACATCTCATCAAAGAAAGACCTCGATTACCCCCCCCCCCCCAATGACTGAGGGATGTGATCAATCATTCTATACCTAAGACTAGCCACGCTATGTTTTTTAGCTACAAAGTGACTAGCCACTGGCTGATCACTCACGCCAGTGGCGAGGGCCTTTCTAATGGCAGAACGGTGAGCTGCCATTCTGTCCTTGAAAGGACCCTCTGTCTTTCCGATGTACGATAGTGCACACGGACAAATAATTTGGTAAACCGTAAAGCGAGAGTTGCAAGTCAGGGTATGGCGAATCTGGAACATCTTCCCTGTATGGGGGTGAGCAAAATGGGGACCAGCCAGCATAAAGCCACATGATACACACGTACATCTAATACAACCCTTGGACTTATTATCCCGTTGGTCACTGCTTGGTCAGTTTTGACCAAGATGTCACGTAAGCTTCTTGCTCGCTTAAAGCAAGGCATGAGCTTAGTGGTTTGGAGTTTAAGCTCATTATCAGACTTTACAACAGGCCAATTTTTCTTAAGGACATTGTTAATGACCGGACTCATGGTGTTGTAAGTACTAACCCAGGGGATAAACGGTGTAGTTGCTCCCTCCTGGGATTTAGGTTTTAATAGGTCTGTCCTGTTGAGAGCAAGGGCTCTAGATTTTGAGAGAAGTTCCTCTACAGGGTACCCTCGTAGTCTGAACTTCTCTATCATGGTGTCCATTTGTGTCTGCTAATGCAGTATCTGACACAATTCTCCGGACACGGACGAATTGTGAATAAGGTAAACTTCTAATGGATGGTCGGGGGTGACAGCTGGAGTATTCAAGAAGATTATTTTTATCAGTAGGTTTTGTATATAATGATGTAATGGCCATACCATCGATTAAATCGATTTGTACATCCAAGAAGTTAATCTTGGATTTGTGATAATTATACGTAATTTGGATGGGGCCATTAAGTTTATTGTGGTTATCAATGAACTGACTGAAATCATTAGGGTCACCCTTCCATACTATTAGCAAATCATCGATATATCGATAATAGTGTAATATTCGCTCAGATATGCATGGGTTATTAAAAAAACAGGTCCTGCTCAAAAAAGAACATGAAGAGGTTAGCATATGAGGGGGCTACCGCCGCCCCCATAGCACATCCCGATGTTTGAATGTAAAACTTATTACAGTAAAGGAAAAAATTCCTAGTCAAAACTAATTCTAGAATCTGCAAAAGAAAATTCACATCAGGGCCATCAAAATCATCTTGTTGCGCAATAAAATGTCTGACAGCGGCTAACCCCATTGAATGTGGGATCGCCGTGTACAGACTAACCACATCGACTGAAAATAAAGTCACATCATCAGCAAGTTTGGGAAGATCATTCAACTTGATTAACAAAGATGTCGTATCCAACAAGTATCGGGGATGTCTACGGATATAGGGTTGTAGGATACTGTCCAAGTAGACTGATGACTACTGCATAAGGGAACCCCTGGCCGCAATAATCGGCCTACCGGGGGGATTATCAAGCGATTTATGTATCTTTGGGATACAGTAGAATATAGGAACCAGGGGATACGCCGGTAGCAAAGCTTGTTTTATTTCACTAGAAATCACACCAGTGTTGACTGCATGTTGCAATATGTTACCTAATTCTTTAGAAAAGTCACTCGAGGGATCCTTATCCAATAAACGATAGGTAGTCCGATCTTCAAGATGGACCATGACTTGCTGATGATACTTGTCACTGTCCTGTATAACAAGGGTGCCTCCCTTATCAGCAGAACGGAAGATTAAAGACTTGTTAGCTGCCAATTCTTTCAAAGAAGCACGTTCTAAACTGCTTAAATTGTTGTAACCCGATGTGAATTTTTGGGATTCAGCGAGGACTTCTTCATTGATGAGACGGGTAAAGGTTTTAACAGAAGCGTTAAAAGACTGTGGATCGAATTTGGAAGCAGGTAATAGTTTGCGCAGTTGGAGAGGAATCTCTCTGTGTTTACTCTGTGATAAAGTGGGCATGGGGTTCTCTGGTTTCGGTCTGGCAAAAAATTCTTTCAAGCGGAGTTGGCGTGATAGTTTAAAATGTTCAACTTCCCACTCATTTTGATTGAAGGAAGTAGATGGAATAAAGCTTAAACCTTTAGAGAGTACACTCAATTCAATGGTCGACAGCTCATATGTAGACAGGTTCACTACCACACCATCTACGGAATTGGTGGTTTTTTTCCACGTTCTCTGGCGGTTTTTTTGACCACCTCTTCGGGTGTAGTTACGTGACCGCCTGTGCGGGCACGTGTCGCCGCTCCTAAATGGACCTTGGATTTTGAAGCATTGGTGTTATGCACTGAGGCATCGCTTTCAGAAGAGTTAAATTCAGTAGATGAACCTTGTGTCGACTTTTTCTGGAACTTCTGTCGACGGAAGAATGGTTTCTTGAAACTTTTACCGTGGGGTGTAGTCCATTGATAAACAGAATGCGTTTCATAGTCCATATCGACCTTGCTTTTTTTCTCATTTTTAAATTTAATAAGGTCTCTTTTATAGGTTTGTAATTGCGCATTAAGTTTAGCATACCAATCAGTCTCTTTGTCAGCTTCCAGGGCTGACTTATGGGTTCTTTCAAAATCGATCTTTTGTTGGGTCAGTGTGACCTCCTTGGATGAGTGCTCAATGATTAAAAGCATTAAATCAAACGCACATTTGTTGACAATCGATATCCATTTACGGCAAAATATCGGATCATGTTTGCCGATGGTGGGGGCATTTTTTACCCGCAGGCCCCTCGGGATTTTCTTTGAGCGATAGTAGTCGCTGAGGGAGAGACTGTGGTATCTATAATCGATTTCACGGCGTTTCAATTTAGCCAAATCTCTGAAAAGGTCGTCCACTGCTAAAGCCTCCGCACAGTATAGATGCTGCTTCTGCGTCGGTGTATTTGGCACGGGCACCCACGCAAGTATTCTAGCAAGCGGCTGTGCTGGACACCACGACATTTGTATATATATATATACACACCCTCGACCGGTACCCCCTCCTCCCCTCAGCAACTGCAGACATATATATATATATATATATATATATATATATATATATATATACATATATGTCATTAAAAATCAATAGATTATTTGAACAAAATACAATGAAAAATGATTAGGAATGTAAAAGTTATAAAGCATAAAAACTCACTTTTTGGTTGTGCGATCACATTTGCAGATTTTGCTGAGTAATCTTCAGATTCTAGACAGTCCTCATCCACACACATTTGACTCCTTTGTTTGTATGTTGAATTAGTTGAACCAACACCTGAATAAACAATGAAACATGCAATAATCATTTTTAAAAAAAGAAAGACGTAGGTGTTCAAAAAAATATATTTATAAACCCGCAGATTTTGGTTGTTAAAAAAAATAAAGAAAAAAACCAAACCTTTCTTGAAAATTTTTTTCCGTGGGTCATCCAAATGTTCCTGACTGGCAGGATTACTATATTTCTCTTTCATAGTATTTGGTTTTCGTTTCTTTCCTTTATTCAAATCATTGTTATGATTTTGACTTGTAGATGGCCCTTCCGTAAAAAAAAGTAGCATTTTAAGTGTGGACAATAAATTTAAATAAACTTTTATATAAATATAATTTTCTAAAATACATACCATCATAGAATTTTTTGTATGTTAAGGGCTCGCTGTCTATAGCCTGTGGTATTCCAACCACTGCCGATGGAGTTAGTTTTCTTCTCAATTTCTTCTCCCAACTCGAAAATTCAACAAGAAGGGGACTTCCTCCTCCTGTTTTTTTTTGGTGATTGTTCAGCAGTGACAATTTCCTTTTGACAGTAATTTTACAATCGGAGTATCGTTTTTTACATACTGAAGCTACTCTACGAACTTTAGATACTGCAGATACCGTTTTTGCAATTTTCCTCCATATGCTTTCTCTCTTTTCATACGGAATATTGAGGCCTGTCTGCTTTCCAAATAATAATTTGTAATTGCTAATGACCCCATCAATTAATGCTTCGTTTTCGTTTGAACTAAACTTTTTAGCTCTTTTTGTTTTATCCTTTTTGGATTGAAAGGTTGCCAAATCATCTTCTGATGATCCATTAGAAGATTTGGTAGATACCTTGGTTGATAATTTATCAGAATCAGTCATCTAGAGAATATTAAATAGAAAACATATTTAAAGCTAACAACTCCAAATATATATATATATATATATATATATATATATATATATATATAGCGTCAGGGGGGGTGTCCGGCACTCGTTGCACTCCAACGATAACTGCCCGGGTGCCTTCCTTAGTAGAACGATACTACCAGATGCATAGGAACAAACATAGGCGTCACTCCGGGTCTTAAGGTGAAACAAGCTTTACTGTGTGGCGGTCAACGCCGTTTCGGGTTTCCCCGTCGTCAGGACCAAAATTCACAAACAACAAGTGATACAACGTGCAGTGTTTAAATACCAAAAAAACTTACAGTTGGACGCCCCTCTGCGCCGCTCCGTCACCCGACCGAGGCTACCATCGACACTACTGGCACCAACCAGGAAGTGAAACGTCAGAACTCCGGGCGGGGAGGTCACAGGCTGCTGGGGGAGAAAGTGCAAAGTGCATGTTTAATACATAATAGTGATATAAGGCATGATATTACAAAATAATAATAGAAGACATGCATCTAAGGTGAAATTAATAAAAAATATAAAGTGCTAGTGCAATACATATAAAAGAGGAAATGTTCTCAGCTAACAGCCTCTCTGGCCACTAGATGTCAGTGTGGCCAAATCCAGCAAGAAATCATGATATGGACATCAATTCACTATATGTATATATAATATGATAAACAATAAACCAATATTTAAACCCTATACATGTTTCACTGGTGGTTGTCACTGTCAACCTCAGAGACCCAGGACATGGTCCCATCTATAACGAGCAAATAATGAAAAAATGACATAATCACTATTTAAAAAATCATTTTTGCGCCCTATGTGTTGTTATAGGGCTATATGATACAGGGTCCCTGAATCGATAATTGGGCATAACTATGTTAATATAATAAACGTTACATATATAACACTATTGTAATGTGAATTTATAAAAAGCTACCCAAATTTAAAGTCTCATTTAGACCGCCAGGCTTTAGGGTGCCTAGCCTGTGTATCCAACGGCTTTCAAGTTGCAACAGCCGTTTATCCCTGTCACCACCTCTGTGGTTATCAGGGACTTGGTCTATTATGCGGTAGCGGAGGGTGGCCATATTGTGTTTGGCCTCAAAAAAATGGCGAGCCACAGTCTGTTCACTGTGGCCTTTGACTGCCGCTGCCCGTATGGCTGTCCTATGATTGGCCATGCGTTCCTTAAATGTACAACTTGTTTTGCCCACATAATTGAGCCCACAGGGGCATGTGAGCAGATAGACAACGTACCGGGAGGTACATGTGAGCACTTGACGGATGTGGTAAACTTTACCCGAATGTGGGTGTCTAAATGTGTTCCCTGTTACCATGTAACTACACGTTACACAGCCTGTGCATTTGTAACACCCTCCTTTCTTCGATAAAAAATGCACTGGTGTACTATGCATAAGGGAGACATCCGATTTAACAAGTTGATCACCAATGCTGCGACCGCGAATATACCCAGCCCTTAGCCTAGTGCCCACCAAACTGGGTAGATCTGGGTCAGTGTTGACCATGGTCCACAGTTGTTTAGTTTTTGAATTAATGGTGGGGCTTTTGTTGGAAAAGTGATTTACCCAGGTGATTATTTTATCCTGCACGGGCTTGAGGGCCTGTGTGGGGGTGGCCCCTACTAATAGAGCATCGCGGTCCAAGGCACATGCCTTGGTTTTAGCTGCTTGAACCAAAGACCATGGGTAGCCTCTTTGAAGAAATTTATCGACCATTTGGTCCAGTTGTATATCTCGTGTCTGCAGATCGCTATTGATCCTGCAGACTCGCAGAAACTGCGAATAGGGGAGGCTGGTCATGGTGGAGGTGGGATGCGAACTGTTAAATTTTAACAGCATATTCCTGTCTGTTTCTTTAGAAAATAACTGGGTACTGATTTTATTCCCCGATTTCAGGATGCGAACATCCAAAAAATCTAATTGACAGGCACTGATTTTAAAGGTGAATTTTACCGGACTATCGGATGCGTTATGACTGTTCAACAGGTCAACCAGTGTATCCTCTGGCCCGGACCAAAACAGGACCAGGTCATCGATGTACCTGGCGTAAAAAAGGGCATGTTTTTGGAACACAGCATTGGTCAAAAAAATTTGGTTTTCAATTTTGTACATAAAAGAATTCGCATATGAAGGCGCTGCCGGGGAACCCATTGCGCAACCTGATGCTTGGCTATAATATTTGCCATCAAATATAAAAATATTGTGCGTAAGGGTGAATTCAAGCAATTGCATCAGGAAGTCAGGGTTAGGGCCACAGTAACTGGAATTATCCCTGATGAGGTCACTAACTGCTGAAAGGCCTTGGGAATGGGGAATACAAGTATAGAGGCTGGTAACGTCTATACCAGCCATGATGTTCGCATCCTAAAATCGGGGAATAAAATCAGTACCCAGTTATTTTCTAAAGAAACAGACAGGAATATGCTGTTAAAATTTAACAGTTCGCATCCCACCTCCACCATGACCAGCCTCCCCTATTCGCAGTTTCTGCGAGTCTGCAGGATCAATAGCGATCTGCAGACACGAGATATACAACTGGACCAAATGGTCGATAAATTTCTTCAAAGAGGCTACCCATGGTCTTTGGTTCAAGCAGCTAAAACCAAGGCATGTGCCTTGGACCGCGATGCTCTATTAGTAGGGGCCACCCCCACACAGGCCCTCAAGCCCGTGCAGGATAAAATAATCACCTGGGTAAATCACTTTTCCAACAAAAGCCCCACCATTAATTCAAAAACTAAACAACTGTGGACCATGGTCAACACTGACCCAGATCTACCCAGTTTGGTGGGCACTAGGCTAAGGGCTGGGTATATTCGCGGTCGCAGCATTGGTGATCAACTTGTTAAATCGGATGTCTCCCTTATGCATAGTACACCAGTGCATTTTTTATCGAAGAAAGGAGGGTGTTACAAATGCACAGGCTGTGTAACGTGTAGTTACATGGTAACAGGGAACACATTTAGACACCCACATTCGGGTAAAGTTTACCACATCCGTCAAGTGCTCACATGTACCTCCCGGTACGTTGTCTATCTGCTCACATGCCCCTGTGGGCTCAATTATGTGGGCAAAACAAGTTGTACATTTAAGGAACGCATGGCCAATCATAGGACAGCCATACGGGCAGCGGCAGTCAAAGGCCACAGTGAACAGACTGTGGCTCGCCATTTTTTTGAGGCCAAACACAATATGGCCACCCTCCGCTACCGCATAATAGACCAAATCCCTGATAACCACAGAGGTGGTGACAGGGATAAACGGCTGTTGCAACTTGAAAGCCGTTGGATACACAGGCTAGGCACCCTAAAGCCTGGCGGTCTAAATGAGACTTTAAATTTGGGTAGCTTTTTATAAATTCACATTACAATAGTGTTATATATGTAACGTTTATTATATTAACATAGTTATGCCCAATTATCGATTCAGGGACCCTGTATCATATAGCCCTATAACAACACATAGGGCGCAAAAATGATTTTTTAAATAGTGATTATGTCATTTTTTCATTATTTGCTCGTTATAGATGGGACCATGTCCTGGGTCTCTGAGGTTGACAGTGACAACCACCAGTGAAACATGTATAGGGTTTAAATATTGGTTTATTGTTTATCATATTATATATACATATAGTGAATTGATGTCCATATCATGATTTCTTGCTGGATTTGGCCACACTGACATCTAGTGGCCAGAGAGGCTGTTAGCTGAGAACATTTCCTCTTTTATATGTATTGCACTAGCACTTTATATTTTTTATTAATTTCACCTTAGATGCATGTCTTCTATTATTATTTTGTAATATCATGCCTTATATCACTATTATGTATTAAACATGCACTTTGCACTTTCTCCCCCAGCAGCCTGTGACCTCCCCGCCCGGAGTTCTGACGTTTCACTTCCTGGTTGGTGCCAGTAGTGTCGATGGTAGCCTCGGTCGGGTGACGGAGCGGCGCAGAGGGGCGTCCAACTGTAAGTTTTTTTGGTATTTAAACACTGCACGTTGTATCACTTGTTGTTTGTGAATTTTGGTCCTGACGACGGGGAAACCCGAAACGGCGTTGACCGCCACACAGTAAAGCTTGTTTCACCTTAAGACCCGGAGTGACGCCTATGTTTGTTCCTATATATATATATATATATAAAATATTTAAAGAAAAAACCAATTACCATATAAAACCTGAACTCTAAATTTCTATATAACAGCTGACATTTTTCGAGCATTTGGAAATAGGATTTAAAATACCTAGTGGTAAATCATGGGATACATGGAGTCATTAAAGATTATGGGGAAAAGAGGGGAGGAGCCAGAACATCCAGTGTACAGTTTTGTTTGTGCCTGTCTCCTGCAGATACCCCTCTTTTCCCCATCCTCTAGAACAACTCCCTGTATCCCATATGATTCTAAGAGAAAATATGGTACAACATAATTGTACATTTATAAACATACAATCAACTAAAATTTAACAGACATTCAATAATTGCTTAACAGATTAAAGGCGGGATATACTAAGCGGAAAATGTGGTATAAAACCAGTTTACCCACATTTTGCTATGTACTGACATCCAGCAGCCACCAAACAACATTGTCGGATATCATCACCAATGCGTGGAGAAAACCCTATAGAAGCCTATGAGCATCCTTTCGTCAACCAACACTTCAGCCGCAAACCCGCCAACCCCCCTCTCCACCACACTCTGGCTTACCTACGTGCAGGTCCTCGTGGACCCTAAAGGTAACCCCTTCATCCCCCTAGTACCGTAAACCTGACATGTTTTTGGCTGCAGGGGGAAGAATGAGGCGTCTAAGCCTACAAAGCTGTCCCAGCGTGAGGGATAAAGCACACAGCTGGGAAGTGATAGTGACCCCCTGCACACCACAGAACAAGTATCGTGGGGTGACCCCGTCACCACTTCACGATGCGAGCCACATATATAAGTGCATATGAGCAGACATCACGGCGGCCAGTCGACAATGGGTGGCTATGTACAGTAATACATCCTGCCCTATATACTGTTTTCAAAAAGAAATGGTTTCAGAATCAAACATCTTGACATTATTGTTTAAATATATATATTAAAAAAAATGGCTAAGTGAATAGTGCTAGGACAGACTAGAGAATAGGGAATTGAAGCCTTGACATGTGTCATTAGCCTTGTAGGCCATACTATTACCTTTCACGGTTCTGACCACGGGAACCCTTCAATTGTACATTAGAACTTCGGCAAACAGTTGACGGTTTTAACCTTGAAAAATGGAATAGCACCTATAAAAAAAATAAATGTATTGTATTTAATAAACAAAGAAGATACGAAATACCATAATCATTTGTTATAGGAACCTTAAAAAGTGTGTTTTTTACTAGCAGACGTTCAGTAACATGCAATAGTAATTACAAATTAGTGTGTTAAGTACTGTCAACTGTGACAAGTGCCCACTGGTATTATATACTACGTAAGGCTCCGTTCGCAAGAGCCAAAAGCAAACTTAAATGATGTACTGTGATAGATACAGGTAGCCAGTGGCAACATCAGAGAACAGAAAGTAATATTGTGATGCAATATATACTGACTAAAAGGGCCTGTACAAAACTAATCTAGGGTGAAAGAATAAAAGGAAATTAGCAAGTTACTGACAGCCACTTCCAGGACCTGTGGAATATAAATATACAACAGAGGCAAGCCATATCACAAAAGGAGAAATAGTACTTGACATTTGTCAATGCCATGTTGATGATACCACTGATCAGAAGAGCAACACATTACACAGCACAGCGCACAAGGACTCAGCAGAGACACAACAAAAGAACATGCCTTATCCCACCATACTCAGATTACTGAGATGATGTTGGTGTGGAGATACGCAATTTAGCAGTTGATTGAACCCTGTGAATATACAATGGCGGCTGTTTAAGTTTGACCCACTTGGCTAGATCACAGTCAAGCATCAAGCTACAAGCACAAAACTGATACAGCCTCAATATGACCCTTTTTCAGGCTTCAATCTGCTGAAACCTAGACCTCACATCAGTAATATAAACATGTGTGTAAATTTTTAGGACAACTTAAAAAAAAAAAAAAACTCTACACCATCCATAAAAATATTTATAATAAAAAAAATACCCATCTCCTTTTCCTGAAGCTGCACTGCTGTTGCAGCACAGGGAGCAGAGCCCAATACACACCTGATATGAGTAAACAGCTAATTAGTCATAGCAGCATGCCAACACTTCTATCTTCAGCACAGTTCCTGTGAGGGATTTGGAAACCTGTGGATTGCAAAATATTAAATACTTACTACAATATAAATATAATTTGCTGGTAACCATTGAAAATAATAATATACCGTATTTGCTAGCGTATAGAACAACTTGCCGTATAAAACAACCCCCCCCCCCCCAACATTGCCACTCCTAATATTGAGTTTGTAGTATACTCTCTATATAAGACTACCCCCTCATCCGCATACCTTCCACACTCCAAGTCACTAGCAGCTGTCTGGTCTGCCCTTGACTTTATTTTATGGTTACCTGTAGTACCAGCATTAACCCCTTGAGTGGTGGGGATTACTGGGGCAGGACAAAATAATCAGGGCAGTTTTCTACCTGCCCAAGCAAAACACACCACGTAAAGTTGTAAGCCCCCCTCACCTGCAGCTTCCCTGCAGTGCATCCACTGTCCCCACTGCCTTAGCCACCTGGGGGGGACCCCCCCTTATGCATACCTTGATACTCCAAATCTCTTATAAGAGACATGTCAGTGCTGCTGCTGCTGTTCACCCTGCCTAACCGCCTGTCACATTCTGCAGCGGCGTCAACGGCAGGCTGGGATATTTTAGGTGCAGCACGGGGAGGGGACTCGGGAGCATGGTGTATACTATATATTACTGGCAATAAAATAATCAGTGGTGCCCAGTAATATATACATTGCTGGCCTGTGCCAGCATGGTATATGTTACTGGCAATAAAATAATCATTGGTGCTCAGTGCTGCCCAGTAATATATACATTGCTGGCCTGTGCCAGCATGGTATATATTACTGGCAATTAAATAATCATTGGTGCTCAGTGGTGCCCATAATATATTCATTGCTGGCCTGTGCCAGCAATGTATATGTTACTGGCATTAAAATAGGCATTGGTGCTCAGTGGTGCCCGTAATATATACATTGCTGCCCTGTGCCAGCAATGTATATGTTACTGGCAATAAAATAATTAATGGGGCCCAGTAATATATACATTGCTGGCCTGTGCCAGCAATGTATATGTTACTGGCAATGAAATAATCATTGGTGCCCAGTGGTGCCCAGTAATATATACATTGCTGGCCTGTGCCAGCAATGTATATGTTACTGGCAATAAAATAATCATTGGTGCCCAGTAATATATACATTGCTGGCCTGTGCCAGCAATGTATATGTTACTGGCAATGAAATAAGCATTGGTGCCCAGTAATATATACATTGCAGCCCTGTGCCAGCAATGTATATGTTACTGGCAATAAAATAATCATTGGTGCTCAGTGCTGCCCAGTAATATATACATTGCTGGCCTGTGCCAGCATGGTATATATTACTGGCAATTAAATAGGCATTGGTGCTCAGTGGTGCCCAATAATATATACATTGCTGGCCTGTGCCAGCAATGTATATGTTACTGGCATTAAAATAGGCATTGGTGCTCAGTAGTGCCCGTAATATATACATTGCTGCCCTGTGCCAGCAATGTATATGTTACTGGCAATGAAATAAGCATTGGTGCCCAGTAATATATACATTGCTGCCCTGTGCCAGCAATGTATATGTTACTGGCAATAAAATAATCACTGGTGCTCAGTGCTGCCCAGTAATATATATATTATTTAATTGCCAGTAATATATACCATGCTGGCACAGGCCAGCAATGTATATATTACTGGGCACCAATGCTTATTTCATTGCCAGTAACATATACATTGCTGGCACAGGCCAGCAATGTATATATTACTGGGCACCAATGATTATTTTATTGCCAGTAACATATACATTGCTGGCACAGGGCAGCAATGTATATATTACGGGCACCACTGAGCACCAATGCCTATTTTAATGCCAGTAACATATACATTGCTGGCACAGGCCAGCAATGTATATATTACTGGGCACCACTGAGCACCAATGATTATTTAATTGCCAGTAATATATACCATGCTGGCACAGGCCAGCAATGTATATATTACTGGGCACCACTGAGCACCAATGATTATTTAATTGCCAGTGATATATACCATGCTGGCACAGGGCAGCAATGTATATATTACTGGGCACCAATGCTTATTTCATTGCCAGTAACATATACATTGCTGGCACAGGGCAGCAATGTATATATTACTGGGCAGCACTGAGCACCAATGATTATTTTATTGCCAGTAACATATACATTGCTGGCACAGGGCAGCAATGTATATATTACTGGGCACCAATGCCTATTTTAATGGCAGTAACATATACATTGCTGGCCTGTGCCAGCAATGTATATGTTACTGGCATTAAAATAGGCATTGGTGCCCAGTAATATATACATTGCCCAGCTGTACCTCTTATGACTTTACCTCTCTTGCTGTTCCATTGAGAGTAGGTTTCCCTGATTATTTTATTCTTGGCCCTCTTCTCTATCTCTACATGTCCTCTCTGGGTGAACTTATTTAATCACTCGACTTCCACTATGCCGAAAATACTAAAATCTACCCCTCGTTTCCTGATCGTTCTCCTTCCATCCTAACTCATATCTCCAACTGTCTCTCTGCTGTCTACTCTTGGATGACCCAGCGCTTTTTTAGACTTAAAATATCAAACACTAAGCTGACCTCTTCCGACCCTCCTGCATAAAACCTGACCATCTCTCATCCTAACCTGTTTATGCTCACCTCTCCCCCTTCTGTGTTACCCCTGTTTGTCTAACCCTCCCCTTTAGAATGTAAGCTCTCACGGGCAGGGCCCTCTCTCCTCATGTGCCTTTCTTAGAATATATAAACCACTGCCACCCTGATAATTGCTTCAGTGTCCTGTCCCATGATGCAATTATCTGTATTAACCATGTACTTGTCCTAAACTGTCTTGTACTGTAATTTTGTTTTGTGTTTGCTCATAACTATGCTCTGTACAGCGCTGCGGAATTTGTATGCGCTATATAAGAAACTGTTAATAAATAAATAAATAAATACAGATGTATAAGCTGCTGCTATTGGTTCCATGTTGTAGGCTCAGCCATGAACCCGGGATGGATCTCCCATGGATGAGGGCAGATGGTCCATCTCCTGCCAGCCTGAGTGCTATATAACCTCCAGCTTCATCTTCTTACTCAGTGCTGACCTTGGTAATGAGACCCCAAAGGTGAGTGGGGTATCCAGGACAGCGGGAAGGAGATGGGACACAGGGGATGGTATACTGTATGTTTAACATTGACAATATTATAATGTCAACACTGTGAATGTAGACAGAATATCAATAACTGGTTTAGGGTTATGTTTAGGCTGCTGTAAGGGTTTATAAATTTATTGAAAACTGGACTCTCAACAAGTCATTCACAATATTGACATACTGACAATGTCAATATGTTAGTGTTAACATTTGACCTGCTGACATTCTGCCCATGGCAATTTTCATGTTAGAAGTTCCCTATAGCATAAGTATACAGATGGAGTGTCCCTTGTTCAGGCAGGGGCTGGAGAAACTTTCGCCGCCAGCCACCAACTCCCGCCAGGGGGGCGCACAAGACGCTCGAGCACCCCGTGGCGACGGAGCTCCCCCTGGGTCCCTGAAGTGGAGACGGGCAGGGACTCATGCGTCCCAGTTTAATGGAGTCCCTGTCCGCCGGCGCTTGCCAGAGGGAACGTTCTGGTGGGCGCTGAGCAAGGACAAGAGATGCTCCATCTGTACCTATAGGGTGTAACGGCAAGGTGCATCAAACTTCAAAAAGTGATAAAGTGGAGAGTGATTAACAGCCAGCCAATCAGCTCCTACTTATCAATTTTCAAACCAATCCTTTGACATGGCAGGTAGGAGCTGATTGGCTGGCTGCTTATCACTCTCCATTTTATC
This sequence comes from Crinia signifera, assembly GCF_055691185.1. Taxonomy (NCBI): domain Eukaryota; kingdom Metazoa; phylum Chordata; class Amphibia; order Anura; family Myobatrachidae; genus Crinia; species Crinia signifera. The sequence continues at coordinate 446,377,396 of NC_139217.1, forward strand.
ACGTTTAAATTGTGATACATCTGGCCCTAAGTGTAAATCACCACCATTGTTATAATGCGTCTCTGAAAGATGTCAGTCTCTTTATTACAAGTAGGAAACAGTATAATTACCTGATCCAGAAGAGGCCATACATGTTGTAGGGAGTTCGATCCTTCTTCTCTTATAACCTGATAAGTACAATATAAATGTTATTTTATATTTGCTCCTACAAACACACAGGGGCTGATGTAGAGCTATGTGCGCACCTAAGTATGCCTGTTGTCTCATGGATATTTTGCAGGCGTGCACACAGCGGGGGTTTCTGAGTACCCAGAAACCCCCCTGCCTGCGGAGCTGTTTGATTTTAAACACAGCCTATGGTAGCTGTCTTTCCTGGAGGGCAGGCTGCTGCTGGGCTGACAGCAGGGGGAGCTAACTTCAGTGGCAGCATGCAGGGGCAGATTGGCCCACCGGAAAACCGGGCTGTTTCCCGGTGGGCCGGCATATTTTACAGTGTAAGCGGCCGCCCACCCACCTCAACAGGGCCGGCCGCGGCATCTGCGTGCATTTTGCCCTGATTAAAGATGGCCGCGGTCGGCCTCGAGTTGTGCCATAGTTAAAATGGCCGCGGGAGGGCTGGTGCACATACGCGCGCACACAGCTGCTCCCGCGGTTCGGAAGAATGGCTGCGCTGCCTTGTGATCCTCCCCAGCAGCATCAGTAGCGCTGGGCTGGGGAGTGGGATCAAATGGGCGGCAGCAGCGGCATGAAGCACAAACTGAGGCAGGTGACAGGCCCGTCTGACTGACTCTGAGGACGCATGGTGGCCATAAGAGGCAGGTAAATGGCAGTGGGTGGCACTGGCAGCAATAATAATTTGTGGCCTCAGTGAAGTGTGTGTATACATATATATATATATATATATAGTCGAGGGTTTGTTCGGCACTCCGGACGAGAAGTAATACACCGCGGTGCCTTCCTCCGCAATCAATGTAGTAGAGATGAACCAGGCAGGGGCTTGTGGTGGGGCTCCCAGAAATAAGGCGGCACTCACGGAATTTGGTAAAGCAAATCAATGTATTAGAAGTGACACAAACGTGTCATTCGTCTTATCAACGTTTCAAGGTCACGCAGGACCCTTGCGGCAAAATGTATGTTGGACAAACCATTCGGAGCTTTAGGGAAAGAATGGCACTACATAGATCTTCTTTGACAAATGCCCCCAAAGGCAATGCAGTAGAACAGCCTGTGGCAAGGCACTTCAGGGAGTGTGGACACACTCTAGCTAGCCTCAAAAGTAAAATCATCGACCATGTTCCCCCACTCAGCAGAGGAGGTGACAGGCAAAAACTGCTTACACAAAAGGAATCGATGTGGATCTTCAAATTAAACACCCTGGTCCCTAACGGGATGAATGAACAACTACTATGGAAGACATTCCTTTGAGCATTTGCTCTCCAGAGTATTGAATTTATCTAGAACAACCGTTTATATCTGCTAACTTTCATGTGTTTTCTGTGATTAGGCTGGTGGTACAAAGAATGCTGTGCTCCACGATTTAATTATTCATATATGAATCATAAGCATTCCCTGCTTAGGCAGTTTTTGTAAATCCCAGCGCAGATTTTTCCGTTTTAAGTATCATTTTTTAATATCCTGTCTCACCCCACATTAACTACATAATAGCGTTATTCATAGCCTTCCATAGTTATGCACATTTTTTCTTTGTTTATTCACGTTTTTTTCACGTTATCCAACAGTGTGTCTGTTATTCTGATTGAAATCCCCCCTCCCCGCACTCCAGCAGTAGTACTGCAACTACTTAGGTGCTCTTCTATCACGCTAGGGAAATGTACCGAAGATAGTAAGCAGAAGTCACTCTAAGATTTTTAAACTGCACGGCGGCAGTAATCAATAAGAAGGCAAAAGACACAAGAGTAGTGCAAATCGACGTTTCGGGCGGGTAGCCCTTTATCAAGACATAACAAGTGAGGCAAAAAGTACTTACATTTATAGCAGTCAAACACTCAAATCACACTGTGCCACCACCTGCCGTGCTGGTCCCGGCGGGGAATTGATGACGTCATCGGCGCTCCTGCACCGGCGTTTCCTCCATCACCTGGGGGCGTGAGTCAATCACGTGTCCTAAGTTGCCATGGTGATAATATAGTAAATAAACATAGTGAATAAACACGAGAATATCCAGTGCCATTGCTGTGAACAAATCACCTCCAAAAAGGGGTGTGCATGTGTGGGAGACCACGGAGAGATGCGGGGTGGGGGGCTGACCGTAGTCCCGGAGAGGGCTGCGGGTGAAGGAGGCTAGGGGGAGTGTGGTGTGATGTGCCGTGGAGGGCTGCGGGTGCAGTCCCTTCATGCGCTGAGGGAGAGGGAAGGTATCGCTGATCAGGGTGCTGTCACGTGACCTAGCATGGTCCAATCACCGCGGTGATGTAGATGCTGTAAGATTTGTGATTTAAAACCCGGTGACGCACGCTGTGCGCGTCAGCAATAGTAAGCCTATCATATGCACTAAATCTAGTGACACGCATTACATGCGCTGATAGAAAGTAAGCATAACAGCTTCTTCCGACTATATGGAACGCACGCCAAGGAAGTAAGCATAACAGCTTCTTCCGACTATATGGAACGCACGCCAAATAACAAGGCTGTGAATAACATGAATGCACCTGATATAAAGATCAACAGGTGAGTCTGATTTATGACTACTAACTGTGATTGGTGGATGTTAACTTAGGGGGAGGTGTCCCATGGTATATGAGTTGGAGAGGGGATAGTGTCTGTCACACTGCTTCAGGGATCCAGGCGTCTGTTGTCTTGAAAAAGGGTCATGCGATGACCCGAAACGTCGACCTTGCCTTGTGGAATTTTTAATGGATCGAATAAAAGTTTGAAGTTTTAATTCAAGTCTGGTGAGTGCGCTCTTTATCTCCTTGGATATATATATATATATATATATATATATATATATATATATATATATATATATGTCAAAAAAGAGGACAGGAGGGGCGCTCCATAGTGCATAAATGACAGTTTTATTAAAATGATCATAAAACCACTTTAAAAAAAAGAGACAAACAATTGCTTGTACCATAAAAAAGAACGCTGTGGGCTGGGTACCACAAGGCTTTTGTATATACAACACGACCCGGCAAACTCCTACCAGCCGTCCGGAGCACTATCGCCAACCAGGATCACCCACTGGGAACACCGATGGTGAGAACAGCGTGTCGTTGGAAGCCGTAGGAACAGAGGCGTGCAGGGGAGCCGGGTACACACACAGCAGACGTCACAGGCCTCACCCTAACTAGTTTCGTAGTAAAACTTCGTCAGAGGGCGCCCTCTGACGAAGTTTTACTACGAAACTAGTTAGTATAGGTCAGATAGTGACCGCCTGCCGCTCCGCCATCGCGAAGCGTTTAATCGCTTGGCGGCAGGAGGTCACTTGCCATCCCCAGCGGTTGAAATCGCACCTTCTTTTTCCCTCATGCCTTATGTCATTTGCCGTCGCCGCCGCTGCTCCTAATGATCTCCCTGCATCTGGTAAAGTTTTTTTCATTTTAAAACTGTGTGTGCGCATCTGCTTTGTTAAGTGTGCAGTTGGTAATTTTGCCTGTGACTCCAGCCTGCATACCTACAGATGTATAATGGGCATCATGTGTGTGGCATATGTTTAATGAGCATCAAGGTGTGGGGCATTTGAATAATGGAGCTTCACGTTGTGGGGCATATGTATAATGTTCATCATGTGTGTGGCATATGTGTAATGGAGTATCACGGTGTGGGGCATATGTAAAATGGGCATATGTATAATGGGCATCATGTGTGTGGCATATGTATAATGGAGTATCACGTTGTGGGGCATATGTATGATGGGCATCATGTGTGTGGCATATGTATAATGAGCATCCTGGTACGGGGCATATGTATAATGGCATCAGGGTGTGCGGCATATTTATAATGGCATCAGGGTGTGCGGCATATGTATAATGGCATCAAGGTGTGTGGCATATTTATAATGGCATCAGGGTGTGCGGCATATGTATAATGGCATCAAGGTGTGTGGCATATGTATAATGGCATCACGGTGTGTGGCATGGGTATAATGGCATCAGGGTGTAAAGTATATGTATAATGGCATCAGGGTATGCGGCATAGGTATAATGCCATCACGGTGTGTGGCATATGCATAATGGAGCATCACGGTGTGCGGCATATGTATAATGGGCATCACGGTGTGCGACATATGTGTAATGGAGCATCAGGGTGTGTGGCATATGTATAATGGGCATCGTGTGTGGCATATGTATAATGGAGTATCACGTTGTGGGGCATATTCATAATGGGCATCATGTGTGTGGCATATGTATAATGAGCATCCAGTTGCGGGGCATATGTATAATGGCATAAGGGTGTGCAACATATGTATAATGGCATCACGGTGTGTGGCATATGTATAATGGGCATCATGTGTGTGGCATATGTATAATGGAGTATCACGTTGTGGGGCATATGTATAATGGGCATCATGTGTGTGGCATATGTATAATGAGCATCCAGGTGCGGGGCATATGTATAATGGCATAAGGGTGTGCGGCATATGTATAATGGCATCAAGGTGTGTGGCATATGTATAATGGCATCAGGGTGTGTGGCATGGGTATAATGGTGCATCACGGTGTGTGGCATGGGTATAATGGCATCAGGGTATGCGGCATAGGTAAAATGGCATCACGGTGTGTGGCATATATATAATGGAGCATCACGGTGTGCGGCATATGTATAATGGCATCACGGTGTGTGGCATATGTGTAATGGAGCATCAGGGTGTGTGGCATATGTATAATGGCATTACAGTGTAAGGGATATGTATAATGGGCCCTGGTTAAATAGGCCACGCCCCATACTGATAGGACACACCCCCAACACCGCTCCGCCCCCATTAGGACTGCTTCGAGATGTTTCCCGGGCTGGTTTTAATTCCCAATCCGCCCCTGCTGGAGTGTGTCCTGTTTGTCGGAATATAGCTCCTCTCCTGATCAATTCCGGGTCACGAGGTCAAAACTGATCAATATCTTTAAAACTGTACTCATACTTAAGACATACTTGTTTGCAGAGCCGGCCCTAGCCTAAATGACGCCCTAGGCAAGATTTTGGCTGGTGCCCCCTAGCACCGCCACTAGTTCCGCCTCTGACCCTGCTCCCCTTTCCCAGCACCATCAACCCTCATCATAGCAGTCATCATTTGGGCGTTCCTACAGTGCACACATTCGGTGCGCAGCCCAAACAGGGGTGTGTCCTTGCTGGGAAGGGGCATGGCCACACAATAGTACCCCCAATTCAAATTATGCCACACAGTAGTGCCACTTTATTCACATTATATCATGCGATGGTGTCCCTTATTCACATTACATCACACAGTAATACCACTTTACCTTATATACATTACTCCTCACATTATTCACATTATACCTTTAGAAAAAAATCCTGAGAAAATATTGTATTTTAAGCACCTCCATGGCCACACTGCAACCCAGCTCAAAGCAGTGTGTGCTGGGCAGAGGAGAAGAGCTACAGCTGCTGCTGTCACTTAATGGGAGGGGGCCCGGGGCCCCCACTGGGCCCTTCCATCAGACTTTGGTCTGGGTAATTTGTACCCCCTACCCCTTTCTCTCGGCACCCCTGATAATACCACACAGTAATGCCCCTTACACATGACACACATTATTAATGTCCTTATAAACATAATGTCCCTTACACATTATGCCAACCTTTATTAATGCCCTTCATACACATAATGATACACATAATGCCCCTTACACATATGTTGCACATTATTAATGCCCTTATTCACACGACATACATAATGCCCATTACACATATGTTGCACATTATTAATGCCCTTATACACATGACACACATAATGCCTGTTACACAAATGTCGCACATTATTAATGCATTTATACATGACACACATAATGCACCTTACACATATGCCGAACATTATTGCACAACCAACCCACCCGCAGACAGCACTCGCACAGCCGCTAACACTGTGACTTCTGCCTCTGCTTGGATACAGATGTTTCCTCATACATCTTGACTCAATAGGCCATGCAGCTCCTGGCCAGTTCTGCTAACGTTGGGTGCATTTTTTGATGAAAATTTGTATTACAGTATTTGCATTGTTATGACCAGCACACACAAGGAGCTTCCTATGATTAAAATGATATGCGGCATGCCTATATTCTGTGAGCGACTGTGGCTGTCCCTGCATACAGAATGCTATGTTACAGTGATTTCCATTAATACACTATTTCATATGCAGATACAGCCTCACTCACACACAGAATATAGGCATGCTGCATATCATTTTAATCAGCAGAAGCTGCTGATGCCCCTAGGCATTCCAAATGCCCTAGGCAATTGCCTAGTTTGCCTATGCCTAAGGCCGGCTCTGCTTGTTTGGTGTAGTTGTTCACTGAAGCATAGTTTAGTGTTGCATTCTGCCTGATGTCTACTCAAACACAGTGCAAATTATCTCCTTTGACCATTTGGCCGTTAGTGTTCAGGTGTAGCCTGACCTGAACAGACTCACTATATTCTTAGAATTAGTGACCTGCAGCTCTATATTCACTATAGAAGGAGAAGGAAAGGGACCACAGTTAAGTTGCAAGGACATTCATAAAAATAAGGTAGATGGAGGTACATTTACTAGGGAGAAAGTCCTAACAGAACTTTCAAGACTGAAAGTGGATAAATCAATGGGGCCAGACGGAGTGCATCCAAGGATACTAAAAGAACTAAAAGATGTGTTGGTAGCGCCATTAACAGATTTATTCAACCAGTCACTAGATACAGGTGCAGTTCCAGAGGACTGGAGAAAAGCAAATGTAGTTCCACTGCACAAAAGCGGAAGCAAAGAAGAAGCAAGTAACTACAGACCAGTGAGCCTTACATCAGTAGTAGGGAAAATAATGGAAACACTATTAAAAGAAAGAATAGTGGAATATCTTAAATTAAACAATTTACAGGATCCAAAACAGCATGGTTTTACTGCAGGGAGATCATGCCAAACAAGTCTCATTGACTTTTTTGACTCCGTGACCAAAATACTAGATGAAGGGGGGGCTGTAGATGTGGCATATCTAGACTTTAGTAAGGCATTTGACACTGTCCCATATCGCAGGCTGCTAAATAAACTTGAAAGTGTGGGATTGGATTATAAAACAATTAAATGGATAAGAACCTGGTTGCAGGATAGGAAACAGACAGTTGTCGTAAATGGAGTGCATTCTATGGAGGGACATGTTACCAGTGGAGTACCCCAGGGATCTGTACTTGGACCAGTGCTCTTTAATATCTTTGTTAGTGACATTGCAAATGGTATTGAAGGGAAAGTATGCCTTTTTGCAGATGATACAAAGATATGCAACAGAGTAGACACACCAGGAGGGGTAAATCAAATGAGTGATGATCTAAGTAAACTTGAGAATTGGTCAAGAGAATGGCAACTACAGTTTAATGCTAAAAAATGCAAAATTATGCACTTGGGACTCAAAAACCCAAAGGCTCAATATAGTATCAAGGGTACTATAATGGAAACTACTGAGGAGGAAAGAGATCTAGGAGTCACTATTTCAAGTGACTTAAAGGCAGGGAGGCAATGTAACAAAGCAATGAGGAAGGCTAGTCAGATGCTTGGTTGCATAGGGAGAGGAATCAGTAGCAGAAAAAAAGACGTAATAATGCCACTTTATAGGTCATTGGTACGACCTCACCTGGAATACTGTGTCCATTTCTGGAGACCATATCTTCAGAAGGATATAAATACATTGGAGAGTGTACAAAGAAGGGCAACTAAAATGGTTCATGGCCTACATCACAAAACTTACCTGGATAGACTAAAAGATCTTAACATGTATAGTTTGGAGCAGAGAAGGGAAAGGGGGGACATGATAGAAATCTTCAAATATATCAAGGGTTTTAACATAGTACAGGTGGGAAATTTTCTTCAAAGGAAAACAAGTAATAAAACACGAGGACATGCACTGAAACTGGAGGGAGGTAGGTTCAGGGGAAATGTTAGAAAGAATTACTTCACAGAAAGGGTAGTGGATAAGTGGAATTGCCTCCCATCAGAGGTGGTAGAGGCTAAGACAGTAGAACAATTTAAACATGCTTGGGATAGGCATATGAATATCCTTACAAAGAAATAAGGAATAAAAAGGGTTGAGTTTACCTGAAGGGTAATAAAAGGGGCAGACTAGACGGGACAAATGGTTCTTATCTGCCGTCAAATTCTGTTTCTATATTATCTCAAATGGCAAAAACATCTGTGCTGTTAAACACAATTCCTTAGTTTGCGGCCGTGGAACGCATCCACGCTTAGAAACAGGAAGTCCTAATAAGTCCTCTTCCAGAAACAGGAAGTCCTAATAAGTCCGCTGCTGCCTCTCCTTTCACTGGAGTGCAACAGACACAGGATTGAGATGCGGTGGAACGCGCCACCATTTTTAGGTCTCAGCTGACAGCATGAGGGGGGAGTCTTTAGTGTTTCTATTGTACGTGCCACTGTGCACTGGTGGAATGCACACCAATTTTCTTTATGCATCCACATAGTTGCCCAACTTCCTGCTTTCTCTTGTGGAGTGCACAGCCATCTTTCTTTATAGGTGGAACACATATATTAAGAATAAGACTTCATGGCATCATATAAATCCTTCCAAACTGGACCCTTGGTGAGGGATCTCCAAGCATGATTCTGAAAGATTAGCTTGTATTAGCATCATGTTCTTTATTATAAATACCATATATAGAAGCATCTAAATACTGTAGATGAATAAATATGGAATTGGAAAAGATGGGAAATAAATAGAGAAGAGAAGAGGGGACCACCAAAAATTCTATGTTTTAGCTACAAAATGTACAATTCCACCCCCCTATCAAAGAGTGCACTTAGAAACAATTGAGTAGATAAAAAAGGTGTATAAAAATAGACTAAATAAAGGAACCGCTTTAATTCAAAGTCTGAATTTAAGACTTTCAGCATTAATTTAAAAATCCATTTCATATCCACTCTAGCCAACATGGCTTCTTCATTGTACTTTTTCACTTGTTCGATGGCCATGAAATGGATGATTCCTCCAGTGGAACAATTATGATTCTCTTTGAAGTGGTTTGACAATGTGTGGGTTGTTACTTAGGGGCTCGTCGAGTCTAGTTTTTAACGCTCTACTAGTTTTGCCAATGTAAAATAAATGGCAGCTGCATTCTATGAGGTAGATCACGTTAGTGGTGTGACAAGTCATGAACTGGTTGATCTTATATTTTTTTACAGAAAAATGGGAAATATAATCAATGGCGCAAGGAGAAACAATACTTAGATTTCTTTGAATTCAGGCTTTTCCTCTTGTATGATGTTATTCTCGGATGAGTGGAAATCACCAAATTGAGGTATTGCGTGAAGAGAAAAATGAAAAAATAAAAATTACAATTTGAATTTGTGTGTGTCCTTTATTATGAACACTCTAAAGAGTGGGTGCTCTATTATTTAGAAGAACTGGGTCACTCCGGGCGTACCAGAACTCACGTGGTTTTGTGACGGTTTCCCTCTTATAAAGGTTTATTTTCTGTGTTTTCCCGGAGAGGCTCAGTTATAGCGTGGGTATTTCTTTAGGTGCTTGTGGAATACTCCCAAAAGGCTTATCAGCCGTGCTCAAAAAGAAGAGAGATTGGTGTCTGAGAATCTCTCAAGTGGTTAAGTTAAATGTATGTGAGGGCTGTACAGAACATGGTAAGTTATGACAGCATACCTCACTTACATAGACAATCAAAGAAGAACATATGTAAAGGTTTCTTTTCTTTAAGTGGAGAAGAAGCGTACCCCTACTCATGGTGTGAAATGGAGTTTTCAAACCTATAAAGGTTTCTTTCTCCCATATGTCCTTCGTTAATGTGGTGTTCTGGACAGTGTCTCTTTAAGTGCTTGTGACGTGACCCAAAGGGCTTTCCAGCCGTGCTCAAAAAGAAGAAAAATGGATGTCTGAGAATCTAACGGGTAGTTAAGTTAGATGTATGTGAGGGCTGTACAAAACAATGACAGCATACCTCACTTACATACACAATTGAAGGAGAACATATGTAAAGGTTTCTTTTCCTTAAATGGAGAAAGAAGCGTACCCCTACTCACGGTGTTAAGTGGAGTTTTCAAACCTATAAAGGTTTCTTTCTCCCATATGTCCTTCGTTAATGTGGTGTTCTGGACAGTGTCTCTTTAAGTGCTTGTGACGTGATCCAAAGGGCTTTCCAGCCGTGCTCAAAAAGAAGAAAAATGGATGTCTGAGAATCTAACGGGTAGTTAAGTTAGATGTATGTGAGGGCTGTACAAAACAATGGCCCTTATTCTGGTTGGTGCGGCCGGAGCCGCACACGGTGCTCCGGCCGCACAAACCAATCCCCGCCCACGAGACGGATCGCCACGGCCGTCCGTACACGGACGGCTGGCGATCCGCATAAAAATGGTGGGGCGTACGCCTCCACCATGGTGGGAGCTGCCCCCTGCATTCGATGGTCGTCGACCATCGAAGGCAGGGCCGCACGCCACAGCAGCTCCCGCAAGCTGAGACCACACGGACAATCGTCCGTGTGATAGCTTGTATGGGGGCTGAGAGCTGACATCCGGCGACGTCAGCTTTCCGCCCCCATCAGTGGCGTCATACCCTGATTAGCATGCATACGCCCCGCGTTTGCATGGGAACGCCCATGAAACGCGGGGCATATACATAGGGAAATGAGGGTATGAAGCCCCTCACGCCCCTATACGCCCCCTTTGCGGCGGACGAAATACGTCTGCGGCGAATGGGGCTGCACATGCGCAGATTGACCTCTGCGCATGTGCAGACTAAAAACATCGGCGGTACGGCCGCACGCGGGCCGTACCGTCCGATTCAGAATAAGGGCCAATGATAGCATACCTCACTTACATACACAATTGAAGGAGAACATATGTAAAGGTTTCTTTTCCTTAAATGGAGAAAGAAGCGTACCCCTACTCACGGTGTTAAGTGGAGTTTTCAAACCTATAAAGGTTTCTTTCTCCCATATGTCCTTCGTTAGTGTGGTGTTCTGTACAGTTGTGATGTTCACTGTTTCAATAAACCCAGATGTATAAAATACAAGAGGATGACACCAAATGTGATTAGGGTATGTTAGCCTAGTAGCGCTCTATATGCAATTGTACCCCGAATATCAAATGGCGTACCTTACTCACTCCTTAAAGTGGGGGCAAAAAGCCTGTAGCAGTTTCTTTATAGATATATCCAATATTGATGTGTATGGAACCAGGAGGCCAGTTTAGGTAAAAAAATACCAATAAGATTTTAATCCATTAAAAACACTTAACATTAGTCCCATGGGCAGGTCATGAGGACACATAGAAAAACATCCAAAAATAAAACAATAAAAAAAAAAAAACAAGTAAAAAAAGACCAAAAACCGATTATTTAAAAGTTAGCAAGATATACATACATCCAAGATGGTGGCTGTTCACTATCCTCTGGCAGGATCTACGCGTTTCGGTCGTGATGACCTTTATCAAGATATGCCAGAGCAGATTGAAAAGCCTTTATTTATATGATGAACAGCCAATGAAATGGGACAGGAAGTGACACGTGCACCTTGTTTTCTCCATAGTCCCAATAACAAACAAATTTGAGATATCTGCATAAAGTATAAAAGCCAATACATAGGTAAATTGTTATGCATAAAAAAGTCCACAAATCTAATGTCATTTACAAGTCCATATTTCATATATCGATGGTGGTGCATCCGGTTGCCATGGAAACCCGTATGATGTCATTGATTCCGGAGGTGCTTGTTTAGAGGCCCGATGGCACCAGGAGAAGGAAGTTAACTGGTGTACTAGATTCCCACTGTGGTTGGGGATAACTAGACTTATTCCGGGATGGCCAAAAACTTTGCTGTATAGTTCTCCGGCCTACCTGGAAGTGCCGCTGAGACGCAAGCGGCCGAAGTGAAGGGCTGTTATTGGACGCTGCTGGAGCGCAGTTTTTCCTGTGCCTCTCTCCTCGTGATGCGGCTGGCGGGAAAGTATCTTGGAACGCACGCCAGGAAGGAAATGCGTGCGTTCCACCGGCTCAGGGGTTTGCTAATAGGATATTGGAAGATTCTCGCCGGGTTGCCATGGCAGCCGGGTACACTGTATGTAAACAAAAGTGCGGAAACATTATAATCCATTTCAGCATTTAACTGGATCTAGTCCCATATATACAGTTGTATTGCAATCCTATTTTAGCATTAACTGGATCTAGTCCCATATGTACAGATGTATTACAATATGGGGCGTTCCTAAATAAAAAAAAGCTGTGTATACAGACATTCATCTTAATATATATTGTGATTTGAAGTGTTATAAAAAGTGCAGGCTATCAAAGGTTTTGCTTGTTCCTCTGCATGATCTTATTAATAGGACTTATTTGTGCCTGAGTTATGATGAGAGGATTTCTTTCTTTTTTATACGTAAAGCTCATCACAGAGGGACAAAGCACTATGCAAAGGTCAATGCATTATACAAGGATCAATATCAAAAATAACCATCCTAACATATATTTTAATCTAATGTATTATAGATGGCACGATCTGTCTAAGTCTTACTTATTCCTTTAAGTGATATTGATAGAATTCGTCTGTACCCGAATCACAATAGGAAGATTTTCTCTTTACATGCAGCTTGGCATAAGGAGACCAAACACTATACAGGGATCAATATCATAAGGTTTACAGCAGATTTGTACAAGTACAGTGGAGCATACCCAGTGGGCCCAACCGTCCTACAGGAACCATTTAAGTTTGAAATCACTGTTGAGCCCACTGGGTAGTAGGGTTTTGCAGTTGTAAATGAGGTTCATTTCGGCCTTAGCAAGGGCCACCGTGCAGTCAGGCTGTCTCAGGTTCCCTTTTATAACCTTGAGGCCCCCAAACTCCACAATTGCATTTGTGGAACATTGGTGTACTGCCTTAAAATGTGCAGACAGGGCGTGAGTTTCCAGAACCTTTTTTATGTTCATTAAGTGTTCGCCAATGCGAACCTTTAAGGGCCTGGAAGTCCGCCCTATATAATATTTGTTACAACTACACATTACCGTATATATAACATTTTTAGAGTTACAGGTCACAAACTCTTTAACTTTGATATTGTAACCATTAATGGTATATTCCTCCTTTTTATTATTGCCTGGGCTTTTGATGTTTTTAAACCCTTGGCACGTCCCACATCTATAAAAACCTTTTGACTTTATTCCGGGCTTTGGGGCATTTGATAAGAAGTTACTGCTTACTAAATTTTGACGGAGATTGGAAGCTCGTCGGTAGATGTGTTTAGGTTTTTCCGGAACAATTTTCCCCAAAATGGGGTCTTTTAGGACAATGTTCCAGTGTTTCCTAAAGATGCGTTCTATTTTTTTATGCTCGTCAGTAAATGTAGTGACGAAAGGATAAGCATAGTTATCATTCTTTACTTTTGTGGGCTTCCCCAAACATTCAACTGCCCTCTCTCCTGTATGATTCTCCTGGATTTGTTCTAGGCCTTTCGTAATAATGTTCTCCTTATATCCACAAGCCAAAAATGTATCTTTCATTTCTATGGCTTGGGCAGTGTATACTGAATCATCCAGGCAGTTTCTTCTAAGCCTCTTAAACTGCCCCGTTGGCACAGAATTGAGCCAGTGATCGTGGTGGCAGCTAGAATAAGGGATATATGATCCAGAGTCGGTTGGTTTTATATAATTTTTAAATTTTAATATACCATCTTCAATGTATACAGTGATGTCTAAAAAGTTAATTTGAATCGGTTGGACATCAAAGGAAAGAACTTTATGACGATTATTGTTGTTCAGGTATAGACAAAACTCATTTAGGGTGTCCCTATCCCCTCTCCAAACAAAAAAAAATCATGAATATAACGCATGTAGGACACCAGATTCGCCCCGAATGGGTTGGGAGCCCAGATGGTATCAAGCTCCCATGCGCCCATAAAAATGTTTGCATAGCTCGGGGCGAATCTGATGCCCATTGCGGTACCAGTCTTCTGTAAATAAAATTCTTCATTAAACAAAAAAAAGTTGTTTTGTAAAATAAATTGAATTCCTTCAATAATGACATTTTGAAGAAGTATTGGTTTATCAGATCTCTCTAAAAAGCGTCTGACAATTTCTACACCTTCATCATGATTGATGATGGTGTAGGGTGACCCTACGTCTGCTGTTACTAGCATATAGCCACTTTCCCATTTGATGGCTGATATTTCTTTAAGGAAATCCCCTGTGTCTTTTAAATGGGATTTGTTCAACAGGACCAGGGGTTGGAGATGGTGGTCAATAAGCATAGATAGGTTTGCAGTAAGGGAGTCCACCCCTGAAATAATTGGTCGACCAGGAGGGTCGGAAAGCCCTTTGGATCACGTCACAAGCACTTAGAGACACTGTCCAGAACACCACATTAACGAAGGACATATGGGAGAAAGAACCTTTGTAGGTTTGAAAACTCCATTTTTTTTTTTTTTAAACACGTTTTATTGTAGAGGTCACAATTTGACATGGTTATATCAAGGCGATAATACAGTCCTTGTTTGACAACAAAACACCGCGCAGGGTGACCAATATTTTCAATTTTACCGAGAAACAATATCTGTAAACATACATAAACATAAAAAAGTAAACAGTACAAGGGAAAGGTATGGGGAAGGATAGGTAATGGGACAGCTATGTCTGTATTTCATGAGAGGCGTGAGGGTGGCTATAACTTGTGGTTTTGTATGTTTAGAGTTTTCCTAGACTAGAACCTCTTCCAAAGGATCAAACAGTGTTCAATTGGCGGACCAGGAACCATGAGGTATTTTCGTATAAGCGTAATATTTGTGATTGGGTGACACTAGGCAAGGTTTCAATGTATGGCCCCCATTTTTTATAAAATCTCATCACCCCGGACTCAATGTCTGGTATTGTGGCTTGCCTTTCCATATAAAGGCTGTTTAACAATGTATTCTTCGTCTCCAATATAGATGGGGCGGTTTTTTTTATCCAGTGCTTCATCACTAATTTTTTGCTATGCCTAGTATCGTTGTTATTACTGGTAGCAAGGTTTTCTTTTTACCCCTCCAATCCCAATCCCCCATTTCCAGCAACAAACAGGCCGTGGGGTTTTTCGTTAGTGTCAAGTGGAAGGTGCAGTTTATAAATGCAAACAGCTTGTTCCAGTATGTAGCAATTTTGCTGCACTGCCAAAGGTTGTGGAAAAAGGTGGCCCTTCTTTGTCCACACTTAACACAGGAGTCAAGTTCTCCAGGTAGCATGTGTGCCCTTTGTACCGGGGCTACGTATGCTCTGTTCAAAACCTTCCAGTGTACCTCCTGGAGGGCCGCTGAATGAAGGTATTTCATAGTCTGTTGGCAGTGCTTCAAAACCTTCCCACAATCTGGGAGCGCAGGTATATCTGACTTCCACGCTGACATAGATCTCATCCACTTTTTCTTCCCTTCCGTGACTCTCGCCTCTGCATAGTAGTACCTTAGCCTATACGTCCCAGTTTGGGCCAATACCATGATGTTATGAATTGGATCTCTGTCTCCTCCCTCCGGGCCAGCCGGAGGCAGGGACTGGATCATATGTCTTACTTGCAAGAACATGAAGAAGTGGTTCTGTGTTAAACTAAATTTATCTTTCAGATCCGCGAAGGACCGAAGGGGGCCTCCCAAATCATATACATCCCTGATCGCCGCCAGACCTGCTTTCTTCCAGATCAAGAACTGGGGATTATCCAATCCTGGGGTGAACCCTGGGTTGCCCCAGAGTGTTATATGCCGTGAGACCCGGGGGGATCTCCTCAATGCTTTATTTGTGTGTAGCCATGCTTTATATGTGTCCCTGAATAAAATATTATCCAGTATGTCTTTTCTAATCATGTTTTTGGGGGAATGAATAAGTGCTGCTGGGGAGTACGGGGCAAACAGGGCTTCTTCAATAGATTGGTTAGTGAATGTGGAATGTTGCCAAAACCAGTCCGATATATACCTAAAGCAGACTGCTCTGCTAAAGATTGCAGGATCAGGAATATTAAGTCCTCCCTCGGATCTAGGTAGTTGTAGCTTTGAATATGCCACTTTAGGCTTTTTATCCGCCCATAGGAACTTCGAAAAGACCTTCTGTACTATGGAGCAGTCATGTCTGGTGAGGGATAAGGGTATCATTTGGAGCAAATAAGATAACTTGGGAAATGCTATACTCTTGATGACCGCTGCCCTGCCCAACGTGGAGATGGGAAGGGAGGACCACCTCTGGAGGAGCGCTGATATTTCTGCTATCACTGGGCGGAAGTTTACTGAATAAATCTCTGATACAGAATGAGGGATACGAATGCCTAAATATTTCATAGTGTGGCCTGCCGCTGCAAATTGGGCTAGGGGAGATCCTGGGGTGGGAGGGTCTTTAGGTCCCGTGAGAATCATTAACTCAGATTTGTTATAATTGACCTTGAATCCAGAGAAGGACCCAAATCTCTCAATGATAGATATTATTTCTGGTATGGCCGCCTCTGGATTCGATGTGAACACCAGCATGTCGTCGGCGAAGAGCGCCAATTTGGCCTCTTCTCTTCCAACTCTAATTCCTTTGTAAGTGGCCGATGATCTTAGGGCTATGGCCAAAGGCTCCAGGGCCAGGGCGAATAGCAACGGAGACAGTGGGCATCCCTGTCGAGTGCCTCTTTGTGTGTGAAAGGGTTGGGAGAGAAACCCATTGTTAAGTATTTGGGTGGCAGGTTCTGTGTATAGCGTTTGGAGTAAGGCGGTGAATCGTGGGGGGGCCCCGAATCTATGCAGTGTTTCCAGGACGTGGTCCCAGGTGATCAAATCGAAGGCTTTTTCCGCATCCAGGGAGAGAACTACATTCTGCTCCCTGGATGGGTGGGCCCTGAGCCACTCCATAACTGCTAACAGCTTGCGTATGTTTACAACAGACTGGCGCCCCCACACAAACCCCGACTGATCTGGATGTACTAAATGTGGGAGTGTCACTTTGAGCCTATCGGACATCACCTTAGTGAGTAACTTATAATCTGTATTTAACAGGGAAATCGGTCGATACGAGCTAGGGTCCTCGGAATCTCTTCCTGGTTTGGGGAGGAGTCGGATAATTGCTGAGTTAAAATATTTAGGGAGGGCCTAACCAGACATAACTGCGTTAAACGTTGCCGCCAATGGGGAAGCTAATTTGGATGCCAGAATCTTATAGTATTCATTGGCGAATACATCTGGGCCTGGGGATTTCCCATTTTTAAGCCCCGCTATTGTGGCCTGGATCTCCTCCGGGGTAATAGGTAAGGTTAGGGACTCCCTTTGAGCATCGGTAAAGCTAGGTAAATTAAGGTTGGCCCAAAAATCCTTTTTAGCTGTGCTGTCTATCACAGGGGAGGAGTAAAGAGCTGAATAGAATCGTTGGAACACTTCCGCTATGTCAGCGTTAGTTTTCCTCAATGCTCCCATGGGATCTCTGACCGCTCTTATGATATTAGGAGGGCGCCTACCAGCTAGTAAGTGTGTTAATAACTTTCCTGCTTTGTTACCGAACCGGTGGAATTTGCTATTTTTGAGGAAGCTAAATTTCTTCTCTAGGCCCGTCAGAATATTGTCAAAGTTCATCTTGTCCCTATGATAATTAGCTTTATTGGGCGCTGTAGGGTTATTTTTAAAGGTGACATATGAGGCCGTCAGGTGGGCTTGGGCCTCTAGATAACTTTTGTTTAGGTCTTTGTCTCTTTTGCTACAATAAGACATAATGTTTCCCCTCAGCACAGCCTTAGAGGACTGCCAGAATAGCAAAGGGTTTGTTGTTTCTAGCTCTGCATGTGTCTGCTTGAAGTCCATCCAGGCCGCCTCCAACGGGGATCTGAACTGCATGGAGTTCGCCAGGTATGCCGGGAAGCGCCATTGGCGGATCGGGCCCTTGTCGACCTGGGCAGCAAGCTGAACCCAACACAATGCATGATCAGAAAGGCTAATTGTCTCTATCTTAGTCTCTGTCACCCTGGGGAACATGTGTCTGGGAATCAATATGTAGTCTATCCTGGAAAGAGTACCATGTGCAGCAGAGAGGCACGTATAGTCCCTCTCCACTGGGTAACATGTCCTCCAGGAGTCTACCAACTGGTACCGGTCGCACAGAGAGGCGATGGTGTCATCAGATTGGCGTTTACGTTTAGGCAGAGTAGTATTCCTATCTAATGTGTGGGAAGCTACAACATTGAAATCTCCCCCCAGAATCAGGGAATGGATCTGTAATGAGTCTAGTTTAGCGATCAGGGATGCATAGAACTCACTTGGGTTTGCATTGGGAGCATATATGTTACAAATTGAATATGGGATGTCGTGTATAAGGACATTTACAATCACATACCTCCCCCCTTCATCAACTTCAGTCGACGTCACCTTGTAGTCAATAGCACTTCTTATGAGGATCGCCACCCCCCGTGATTTAGAGTTGAAGGAGGCCGAAGCCATCACCGACCATTTCAACATGTTGAGCTTCAAGGTTTCACGGGGGACGAGGTGAGTCTCCTGAAGGAGCGCTATGTCCAAAGACATCTTGTTCAGATATGTGAGCACCTTCCTGCGTTTGGCAGGGGTGTTAAATCCGCCCACATTCAACGAGCCTATCTTGAGCCTCATCATTTCAAACTGTAGCTATACATTCAAAGCGGGGTCCTATACCTGGGAGTAGACACAAAAGGGGAAGGTGAACATACAGGGGAAAAATAACATATAAAAATAAACAAAAACATAACACATAAATCAGTACCTCCTCCTGCTGTGCCGTAGCAGGCATGGAGGGAAGAACTAAAACTACTTCTATCAGAACTTCCACATACACCATCCTCCTATCTAGCGGACTCCCCTAGTTAAATCCCCCCCCCTCCCCCCCCCCCACTCCCCATCCACCCAAAACCTAACAAACATAGGAAAACGTATAGTTCAGCCAGTTCCATGGGTTTAGAGGTCGCATGAGAAAATCTGTCCCACCCCAAGAGAACTTCCGTAACCAAGAGCCCCGATTCTGGTTACCCAATAGCTATGGTCTATATATATTAGGCTATGGCCCAAACCCTGGTATTTTGCCCCTTTTTATAGTTAGCCCCGCCAACCCTGGTTACAAAAACCTCTCAACTGGTATCTATACCCAGGGTCAGTCCAGGAATGCGATGGGGGCATTACTTGCTGCAATAGGACAAATGTCGCCCCAAGGGCCTTTTTTCAATTGCCCCGCAATGGAGTACATACTATACCCAAACAGGTCATTCTGCATGATCAGAGGTGTCTTGACGATCTGGATCAGCGTCCGCTGCCTGAGCCTGGTCGGCCAGGTAGCCTTCAGCATCAGCCACTGTTGTGAAATCTCTCGCCTTATCTCCGTCAAAGAGCCTCAGACGAGCTGGATAGAGCAAGGCAAATTTCTTCTTGGCATTGAACAGCTTCGTGCATATCGGTGCGAATTCCTTCCTAGCCCTCGTCACTTCCGCGGAGTAGTCTTGGAAGATAAATATCTTGGCATCATTCCACTTTAAGTCTCGATGTCTTCTGGATGCTGACCAAATTGCTTCTTTATGTAAGTAGTTCAGGCATCAGAATATCACCACTCTGGGCCTGTTACCCTTAGTGGTGCGGGTTGGGCCTAGTCGGTGGGCCCTCTCAACCACCATATCTTTACATTGATCTGCAATCTGGAGCATTTCGGGCAGAGAAATTTGGAGAAATTTGTACAGGTCAGTGCCTCTAATGTCCTCGTCCAGGCCCACAATCCTTAGGTTATTTCTCCTGGACCTGTTTTCCAGATCGTCAATCTTGTTTTGCAAGTCGTAGCAGGTTTGTTGAAGGCTGGAAGAGGAGTTTTTAAGTGTGGCCACATCATGGAAGAGCTCTCCCACTCTGTTATCAGTGGCATGTTGCATGGTGGCCACCTGTTTCAATTGTGCTGTTACATCCTTTATGGCTGTGTTAAATTTAGCCGCTTGTGCTTCCATAAGGGGCCCCATGGTTTCCTGTATGGCCTTCACTACTTCAGAGTATGTGACCGGCGGTCCTTAAGGGGTGTCAGATGGCTGGGAAAACAGAACTTGGGACGCTGTGTCACTTTGTTTAGGATGTGATGCGGCCATCTTGGATCTGGACTGTGACTGTGATCTTGTGGTAGATTTTGATCTCTGTTCCCCTTGTCTGTGTTTCTGTGATCCCCTCGGCATCTGTGGGGAGAGGAACCTGTCCATCCACTGCCCAGGGTTCAGCAGGAATCAAATATGCCCAGTATTGGCTGTTCACTGTGGGGCGGTAGGGTGACTGATTTGGCTTGTAGATGTGGGATTTCTGGGGTGCCCCGCTGTGTCCTATCTGCCAGCTCTATGTAATTCTGTCTCAGCAGGGTCAGAGGCTGTCTGCCTCCCCCGCTGCTGATTGGTGTGGCTGCTTTCGCTCCTTCACCCGCGCTCCTGTCTGTGAGGATCCCCTGTCAAGGGTAGAGGGAGCAGGGAGGCTCCAATGCAATATTATAATGTAGCATGGCACAGGGAGAGTGGCAGGCTAGGCAGCGCTAGTGTGTCTGAGCAAAGATGGCCGCCGTGTCTATGGGTGCGTGGGCTCAGCCGGCGGTGTGCAGTGTAGCAAGGCACAACTCACCGGTACTGCGGGTGCGGAGGTGGAGGAAGGTGCCGGCGGTCGCTCAGCATTGGCACCGCTCAGGTTTCTCCCCCCTCAGGCGCCGATGCTGTGTACCGTCTGTCCGGCGCAGCTTGCGGTGACGGGCAGGCCTCCCTCCCTCGTGGCTCCGTGCTGTGTGATCGCGGGCGCGCCGATCAGTGCTCCTTCAGACCTGGGCACAGCGGGGCATGTCTTCAGCGTTGGGGCTTCACCCTGATGCTTCCAGGGTCATCTAGGGGAGCTTGGGGGGCGGCAAACGCTGAGGGTACAGCGGAGGTCCCACTAGCTGCTGCCGCTCACATCAGGACCGGAAGCGGAAGTCCTTGAAAACTCCATTTAACACCGTGAGTAGGGGTACGCTTCTTCTCCACTTAAAGAAAAGAAACCTTTACATGTGTTCTTCTTCGGTTGTCTATGTAAGTGAGGTACTGTATGCTGTCATAACTTACCATGTTCTGTACAGCCCTCACATACATTTAACTTAACCACTTGAGAGATTCTCAGACACCAATCTCTCTTCTTTTTGAGCACGGCTGATAAGCCTTTTGGGAGTATTCCACAAGCACCTAAAGAAATACCCACGCTATAACTGAGCCTCTCCGGGAAAACACAGAAAAGAAACCTTTATAAGAGGGAAACCGTCACAAAACCACGTGAGTTCTGGTACGCCCGGAGTGACCCAGTTCTTCTAAATAATAGAGCACCCACTCTTTAGAGTGTTCATAATAAAGGACACACACAAATTCAAATTGTAATTTTTATTTTTTCATTTTTCTCTTCACGCAATACCTCAATTTGGTGAATTCCACTCATCCGAGAATAACATCATACAAGAGGAAAAGCCTGAATTTAAAGAAATCTAAGTATTGTTTCTCCTTGCGCCTTTGATTATATATCCCATTTTTCTGTATGCTATATTGTTGAAGTAAAGGTGTATCTTCAGGGATAAGTGATCTTAGGCAGTATTAGTCAAGCAATGTTAGTTTATGATCCACAGACACAAGATTAGTGAGAGCAGTGCACTGCAAGTTTTAGTTGATGCAGAGGTTAGTGGGGTTATTAGTTCCAACAATAAAGGGTTAACACAAGGCAGTCCTTTTTATGTCTGGCCAGACGTTAGTTGTTTGGTACCTGAAGTATTGACACGCAGTATGTGGCACTCATCTCCCTGCTGCTGGTGCTGAATCACCTGGATCCTGCAGCTTTATCCGGAGGTTAGAGGGTGTATACCGTGTCCCCTTCAGGCTCAGCTGGCACTTGTAGTGCTTATCCGAAAGGTGGGAAGATTCTGATATTTCGATGTTTCTGACACGTTTCCACGCCTGCTATACACTGTCAGCGGCTTCCTCAAAGAAATCAGAAGTATAAGGCATGCTGCCGTATATTGGATATTTATAGTACCTATAATCAGGAAGTATGTGTGGCGTTTACGTCATTACGTTTCCGGTTTCCTGGAATTTTCCTGTGTTAAACAATTCCCAATGGTTCTTTTATGTCACGTGGTCCGTTTCTGGCCCCGGCTGGCATCTTGCGTTCCATAGCCATTAGTTTATGCCGTCTCTTTGCGAGAAAAAAGTATATTTTGCCATGTTTAGATGAACGCCATTTTTTCTGGGAAGATCGTATATCTATTACTTATAGCTTTTTACTTGAGGCTATGTCGGCCATGTTTGTTGTGGGCATTTCGTGAAAACCTGTTATTTATAGATATTATCATAGTTCTACTTGTGCCCATAGTTCATTAAACACTTTCTGTGGATATATGTAACACACTGGTATATCGGACATTAATAACCAAAGCAGCTTCCTTTCTTATTGTTTTATTTAGTTTCAATCTATTAGCATACCTCCCAACATGACCCTCTCCAGGAGGGACACATTGCTCTGTTTCTGGTCTTCTCCCTTTGTTAATGATTGCCATTACATGTGTTGAAGCATCTTTCTTATCAATAAACCTGTATGAAACAGGTGATGGCAATCATACATTATGAGGGAAGTCCAGAAACAGAGCAATGGGGCAGATGTATTAAGCTGCGTTAAGTGCTTAAGTAGCACCTAACGCCCTAAACTGACTTTTTATCGATTTGGGGAAATGTATGAAAGTGACTTTTAACGTCACCCTGAGGCAGCCCTGAACTTAACGTTCAGGCGCTGTCCTCCTTTTTGAACTTATGGCTTTTACGTCGCAGGCAATGTATTATTGCCTTCCCCGACGTTAAGCCTACTGTTTCTCTTCGCCAGCCTCAGGCTGTCGTTAGGTGTTTTTTTTTTTTTTTTAATAAAGATTTGTCCTTTGAATGTTCACTCCTATGGTTTTTTTCGCTGAGGTAAGTCATTGATATATTCTGATCTCTATGCAAATGTCATTTAATATTATTCGGACCTCCCCTTCACCATACAACTTGTACCCGCCTGCTTCCCAGCATCTATCCCTCTTTTTTTTATCCTTTTTTTTCCCATTCAAAGGTTTTTAGCTCTGCCCCGCTCCTCCGGAACAGCGACAACAAAAATGAATAATAGGCATACTTAAAAGAGGTATTCCTATTATTCATTTATGTTGTTGCTGTTCCTGTCTAATGCCCTCTCCCCCCTCTCTCCATTCCCGGCATTTAGATGAACCTCCGGATCTCCCCACCTCCTGCTACCCCGCCGCCTCCTACAACGCACCTCTCCCCCATCCTTTACAATCATATTTTCCTCCTCTGTTTTTTTTGTTAATTTTGTAATCAAATTGTAAATAGCTTCTTCTCTCCTCCTTACCCCCCCCAGCGTACATGTTACCCCCTTTGCTGCACCGCACCTGTCCGCTTGCTCACACCATATGCCCGCATCCCTACACCTGTCTCCCTTCTTAATCGTTCATTTATGTTTTGTTATTTTAGATTTAGTATAATTTATGTATGCCTGCACTCTCACATCCTCCCCCCTGGCAACATGTCCCCCCCTCCCCCTGGCGCATCCGTGCCTGACAGCTGGCACACTGCCGACGCTGCCTGCTCCCACCAGCTATCCCCCTTTTTTTTATTTATTTATTCCCTATTTTTTTACATCTTTATTTTTTTGCCCTGCTCCTCTCTGCTATCCTCCTCCCCTGGTAACATGTCCCCCCCCCCTCCCCCTGTCGCATCCGTGCCTGACAGCTGGCACAGTGCAATCGCTGCCAGCTCCCACAAGCTATCCCCTTTATTATAATTTATTTATTTATTCCCTATTTTTTATATCTTTATTTTTTTGCCCTGCTCCTGTCTGCTATCCTCCCCCCCTGGCAACATGTCCCCCCCTCCCCCTGTCGCATCCGTGCCTGACAGCTGGCACTGTGCAGACGCTGCCTGCTCCCACCACCTATCCCTCTTATTTTAATTTATTTATTTATTCTTTTTTTTTATATATATATATATTTTTTTGCCCTGCTCCTGTCTGCTATCCTCACCCCCTGGCAACATGTCCCCCCCTCCCCCTGTCGCATCCGTGCCTGACCGCTGTCACACTGCCGACACTGCCTGCTCCCACCAGCTATCCCCCTTTTTTATTTATTTATTCCCTATTTTTTTATATCTTTATTTTTTGCCCAGCTCCTGTCTGCTATCCTCTTCCCCCCTGGCAACACGTCCCCCCCTCCCCCTGGCGCATCCGTCCCTGGCCGCTGGCACAGTGCAGCCGCTGCCTGCTCCCACCAGCTATCCCCCTTTTTTTATTTATTTATTCCCTATTTTTTTTATATCTTTATTTTTTGCCCAGCTCCTGTCTGCTATCCTCTTCCCCCCAGGCAACATGTCCCCCCCTCCCCCTGGCGCATCCGTGCCTGACCACTGGCACACTGCCGACGCTGCCTGCTCTCACCACCTATCCCCCTTATTTTTAATTTTTTTTTTTTTTTATATTTTTTTTTTTGCCCTGCTCCTGTCTGCTATCCTCACCACCTGGCAACATGTCCCCCCCTCCCCCTGGGGCATCCGCGCCTGACCGCTGGCACAGTGCAGCCGCTGCCTGCTCCCACCAGCTATCCCCTTTTTTTATTTATTTATTTATTCCCTATTTTTTTATATCTTTATTTTTTGCCCAGCTCCTGTCTGCTATCCTCTTCCCCCCTGGCAACATGTTCCCCCCTTTCCCTGGCGCATCCGTGCCTGACCGCTGGCACAGTGCAGCCGCTGCCTGCTCCCACCACCTATCCCCCTTTTTTATTTTTTTTCTTTATTCCCTATTTTTTTACATCTTTATTTTTTTGCCCTGCTCCTCTCTGCTATCCTCACCCCCCCTGGCAACATGTCCCCCCCTCCCCCTGGCGCATCCGTGCCTGCGCCGCTGTCACACTGCCGACGCTACCTGCTCCCACCACCTATCCCCCTTTTTTATTTTTTTATTCCTTTTTTTTTACATCTTTATTTTTTTGCCCTGCTCCTCTCTGCTATCCTCACCCCCCCTGGCAACATGTCCCCCCCTCCCCCTGGCGCATCTGTGCCTGACAGCCGGCACTGTGCAGATGCTGCCTGCTCCCACCACCTATCCCTCTTATTTTAATTTATTTATTCTTTTTTTTATATCTTTTTTTTTTTTTGCCCTGCTCCTGTCTGCTATCCTCACCCCCTGGCAACATGTCCCCCGCTCCCCCTGGCGCATCCGTGCCTGACCGCTGTCACACTGCCGACACTGCCTGCTCCCACCAGCTATCCCCCTTTTTTTTATTTATTTATTTATTCCCTATTTTTTTATATCTTTATTTTTTGCCCAGCTCCTGTCTGCTATCCTCTTCCCCCCTGGCAACACGTCCCCCCCTGGCCGCTGGCACAGTGCAGCCGCTGCCTGCTCCCACCAGCTATCCCCCTTTTTTTATTTATTTATTCCCTATTTTTTTATATCTTTATTTTTTGCCCAGCTCCTGTCTGCTATCCTCTTACCCCCAGGCAACATGTCCCCCCCTCCCCCTGGCGCATCCGTGCCTGACCACTGGCACACTGCCGACACTGCCTGATCTCACCACCTATCCCCCTTATTTTTAATTTATTTATTTATTTTTTTATTTATATATTTTTTTTTTTGCCCTGCTCCTGTCTGCTATCCTCACACCACCTGGCAACATGTCCCCCACTCCCCCTGGCGCATCCGCGTCTGACCGCTGGCACAGTGCAGCCGCTGCCTGCTCCCACCAGCTATCCCCTTTTTTTATTTATTTATTCCCTATTTTTTTATATCTTTATTTTTTGTCCAGCTCCTGTCTGCTATCCTCTTCCCCCCCTGGCAACTTGTTCCCCCCTCTTCCTGGCGCATCCATGCCTGACCGCTGGCACAGTGCAGCCGCTGCCTGCTCCCACCACCTATCCCCCTTTTTTTATTTTTTTTATTCCCTATTTTTTTCATCTTTATTTTTTTGCCCTGCTCCTCTCTGCTATCCTCACCCCCCCTGGCAACATGTCCCCCCCCTCCCCCTGGCGCATCCCTGCCTGACCGCTGTCACACTACCGAGTCGACGCTGCCTGCTCCAACCACCTATCCCCCTTTTTTATTTTTTTATTCCCTATTTTTTTACATCTTTATTTTTTTGCCCTGCTCCTCTCTGCTATCCTCACCCCCCCTGGCAACATGTCCCCCCCTCCCCCTGGCGCATCCATGTCTGACCGCTGTCACACTGCCGACGCTGCCTGCTCCCACCACCTATCCCCCTTTTTTCTTTATTTTTTTTTATTCCTTTTTTTTTACATCTTTATTTTTTTGCCCTGCTCCTCTCTGCTATCCTCACCCCCCCTGGCAACATGTCCCCCCCTCCCCCTGGCGCATCTGTGCCTGACAGCCGGCACTGTGCAGATGCTGCCTGCTCCCACCACCTATCCCTCTTATTTTAATTTATTTATTTATTCTTTTTTTTTTATATCTTTTTTTTTTTTGCCCTGCTCCTGTCTGCTATCCTCACCCCCTGGCAACATGTCCCCTGCTCCCCCTGGCGCATCCGTGCCTGACCGCTGTCACACTGCCGACACTGCCTGCTCCCACCAGCTATCCCCCTTTTTTTATTTATTTATTTATTCCCTATTTTTTTATATCTTTATTTTTTGCCCAGCTCCTGTCTGCTATCCTCTTCCCCCCTGGCAACACGTCCCCCCCCCCCCCTGGCGCATCCGTGCCTGGCCGCTGGCACAGTGCAGCCGCTGCCTGCTCCCACCAGCTATCCCCCTTTTTTTATTTATTTATTCCCTATTTTTTTATATCTTTATTTTTTGCCCAGCTCCTGTCTGCTATCCTCTTACCCCCAGGCAACATGTCCCCCCCTCCCCCTGGCGCATCCGTGCCTGACCACTGGCACACTGCCGACGCTGCCTGATCTCACCACCTATCCCCCTTATTTTTAATTTATTTATTTGGTACTTATGTAATATCTGGGCTTCCGTTTTTCTTATGAGACCGCATCCCCTCGCGGGGCTCGCTGCGCTCGCTACGCTTCGGGCACGGTGGCTCGCTGCGCTCGCCACACTATATAATATCAACTCCATGCGTAGTTGGATAGTAGGGGTATGAAAAAATGGGGTGCATTTAACATGGGAGCCCAGATAATACATAAGTACCATTTATTTATTTTTTTATTTATATATATTTTTTTTTGCCCTGCTCCTGTCTGCTATCCTCACCACCTGGCAACATGTCCCCCACTCCCCCTGGCGCATCCGCGTCTGACCGCTGGCACAGTGCAGCCGCTGCCTGCTCCCACCAGCTATCCCCTTTTTTTTATTTATTTATTTATTCCCTATTTTTTTATATCTTTATTTTTTGTCCAGCTCCTGTCTGCTATCCTCTTCCCCCCCTGGCAACTTGTTCCCCCCTCTTCCTGGCGCATCCATGCCTGACCGCTGGCACAGTGCAGCCGCTGCCTGCTCCCACCACCTATCCCCCTTTTTTATTTTTTTTATTTATTCCCTATTTTTTTTCATCTTTATTTTTTTGCCCTGCTCCTCTCTGCTATCCTCACCCTCCCTGGCAACATGTCCCCCCCTCCCCCTGGCGCATCCATGTCTGACCGCTGTCACACTGCCGACGCTGCCTGCTCCCACCACCTATCCCCCTTTTTTCTTTATTTTTTTTTTATTCCTTTTTTTTTTACATCTTTATTTTTTTGCCCTGCTCCTCTCTGCTATCCTCACCCCCCCTGGCAACATGTCCCCCCCTCCCCCTGGCGCATCTGTGCCTGACAGCCGGCACTGTGCAGATGCTGCCTGCTCCCACCACCTATCCCTCTTATTTTAATTTATTTATTTATTCTTTTTTTTTTTATATCTTTTTTTTTTTTGCCCTGCTCCTGTCTGCTATCCTCACCCCCTGGCAACATGTCCCCCGCTCCCCCTGGCGCATCCGTGCCTGACCGCTGTCACACTGCCGACACTGCCTGCTCCCACCAGCTATCCCCCTTTTTTTATTTATTTATTTATTCCCTATTTTTTTATATCTTTATTTTTTGCCCAGCTCCTGTCTGCTATCCTCTTCCCCCCTGGCAACACGTCCCCCCCTCCCCCTGGCGCATCCGTGCCTGGCCGCTGGCACAGTGCAGCCGCTGCCTGCTCCCACCAGCTATCCCCCTTTTTTTATTTATTTATTCCCTATTTTTTTATATCTTTATTTTTTGCCCAGCTCCTGTCTGCTATCCTCTTACCCCCAGGCAACATGTCCCCCCCTCCCCCTGGCGCATCCGTGCCTGACCACTGGCACACTGCCGACGCTGCCTGATCTCACCACCTATCCCCCTTATTTTTAATTTATTTATTTGGTACTTATGTAATATCTGGGCTTCCGTTTTTCTTATGAGACCGCATCCGCTCGCCACGCTTCGGGCACGGTGGCTCGCTGCGCTCGCCACACTATATAATATCAACTCCATGCGTAGTTGGATAGTAGGGGTATGAAAAAATGGGGTGCATTTAACATGGGAGCCCAGATAATACATAAGTACCATTTATTTATTTTTTTATTTATATATATTTTTTTTTTGCCCTGCGCCTGTCTGCTATCCTCACCACCTGGCAACATGTCCCCCACTCCCCCTGGCGCATCCGTGTCTGACCGCTGGCACAGTGCAGCCGCTGCCTGCTCCCACCAGCTATCCCCTTTTTTTTATTTATTTATTTATTCCCTATTTTTTTATATCTTTATTTTTTGTCCAGCTCCTGTCTGCTATCCTCTTCCCCCCCTGGCAACTTGTTCCCCCCTCTTCCTGGCGCATCCATGCCTGACCGCTGGCACAGTGCAGCCGCTGCCTGCTCCCACCACCTATCCCCCTTTTTTATTTTTTTTATTTATTCCTTTTTTTTTTACATCTTTATTTTTTTGCCCTGCTCCTCTCTGCTATCCTCACCCCCCCTGGCAACATGTCCCCCCCTCCCCCTGGCGCATCTGTGCCTGACAGCCGGCACTGTGCAGACGCTGCCTGCTCCCACCACCTATCCCTCTTATTTTAATTTATTTATTCTTTTTTTTTATATCTTTTTTTTTTATATCTTTTTTTTTTTTTGCCCTGCTCCTGTCTGCTATCCTCACCCCCTGGCAACATGTCCCCCCTCCCCCTGGCGCATCCGTGCCTGACCGCTGTCACACTGCCGACACTGCCTGCTCCCACCAGCTATCCCCCTTTTTTTTTTTTATTTATTCCCTATTTTTTTATATCTTTATTTTTTGCCCAGCTCCTGTCTGCTATCGTCTTCCCCCCTGGCAACACGTCCCCCCCTCCCCCTGGCGCATCCGTCCCTGGCCGCTGGCACAGTGCAGCCGCTGCCTGCTCCCACCAGCTATCCCCCTTTTTTTATTTATTTATTCCCTATTTTTTTTATATCTTTATTTTTTGCCCAGCTCCTGTCTGCTATCCTCTTCCCCCCAGGCAACATGTCCCCCCCTCCCCCTGGCGCATCCGTGCCTGACCACTGGCACACTGCCGACGCTGCCTGCTCTCACCACCTATCCCCCTTATTTTTAATTTTTTTTTTTTTATATTTTTTTTTTTGCCCTGCTCCTGTCTGCTATCCTCACCACCTGGCAACATGTCCCCCCCTCCCCCTGGGGCATCCGCGCCTGACCGCTGGCACAGTGCAGCCGCTGCCTGCTCCCACCAGCTATCCCCTTTTTTTATTTATTTATTTATTCCCTATTTTTTTATATCTTTATTTTTTGCCCAGCTCCTGTCTGCTATCCTCTTCCCCCCTGGCAACATGTTCCCCCCTTTCCCTGGCGCATCCGTGCCTGACCGCTGGCACAGTGCAGCCGCTGCCTGCTCCCACCACCTATCCCCCCTTTTTTATTTTTTTTCTTTATTCCCTATTTTTTTACATCTTTATTTTTTTGCCCTGCTCCTCTCTGCTATCCTCACCCCCCCCTGGCAACATGTCCCCCCCTCCCCCCTGGCGCATCCGTGCCTGCGCCGCTGTCACACTGCCGACGCTACCTGCTCCCACCACCTATCCCCCTTTTTTATTTTTTTATTCCTTTTTTTTTACATCTTTATTTTTTTGCCCTGCTCCTCTCTGCTATCCTCACCCCCCCTGGCAACATGTCCCCCCCTCCCCCTGGCGCATCTGTGCCTGACAGCCGGCACTGTGCAGATGCTGCCTGCTCCCACCACCTATCCCTCTTATTTTAATTTATTTATTTATTCTTTTTTTTATATCTTTTTTTTTTTTTGCCCTGCTCCTGTCTGCTATCCTCACCCCCTGGCAACATGTCCCCCGCTCCCCCTGGCGCATCCGTGCCTGACCGCTGTCACACTGCCGACACTGCCTGCTCCCACCAGCTATCCCCCTTTTTTTATTTATTTATTTATTCCCTATTTTTTTATATCTTTATTTTTTGCCCAGCTCCTGTCTGCTATCCTCTTCCCCCCTGGCAACACGTCCCCCCCTCCCCCTGGCGCATCCGTGCCTGGCCGCTGGCACAGTGCAGCCGCTGCCTGCTCCCACCAGCTATCCCCCTTTTTTTATTTATTTATTCCCTATTTTTTTATATCTTTATTTTTTGCCCAGCTCCTGTCTGCTATCCTCTTACCCCCAGGCAACATGTCCCCCCCTCCCCCTGGCGCATCCGTGCCTGACCACTGGCACACTGCCGACGCTGCCTGATCTCACCACCTATCCCCCTTATTTTTAATTTATTTATTTATTTTTTTATTTATATATTTTTTTTTTTTGCCCTGCTCCTGTCTGCTATCCTCACACCACCTGGCAACATGTCCCCCACTCCCCCTGGCGCATCCGCGTCTGACCGCTGGCACAGTGCAGCCGCTGCCTGCTCCCACCAGCTATCCCCTTTTTTTATTTATTTATTTATTCCCTATTTTTTTATATCTTTATTTTTTGTCCAGCTCCTGTCTGCTATCCTCTTCCCCCCCTGGCAACTTGTTCCCCCCTCTTCCTGGCGCATCCATGCCTGACCGCTGGCACAGTGCAGCCGCTGCCTGCTCCCACCACCTATCCCCCTTTTTTTATTTTTTTTATTCCCTATTTTTTTCATCTTTATTTTTTTGCCCTGCTCCTCTCTGCTATCCTCACCCCCCCTGGCAACATGTCCCCCCCCTCCCCCTGGCGCATCCCTGCCTGACCGCTGTCACACTACCGAGTCGACGCTGCCTGCTCCAACCACCTATCCCCCTTTTTTTTATTTTTTTATTCCCTATTTTTTTACATCTTTATTTTTTTGCCCTGCTCCTCTCTGCTATCCTCACCCCCCCTGGCAACATGTCCCCCCCTCCCCCTGGCGCATCCATGTCTGACCGCTGTCACACTGCCGACGCTGCCTGCTCCCACCACCTATCCCCCTTTTTTCTTTATTTTTTTTTATTCCTTTTTTTTTACATCTTTATTTTTTTGCCCTGCTCCTCTCTGCTATCCTCACCCCCCCTGGCAACATGTCCCCCCCTCCCCCTGGCGCATCTGTGCCTGACAGCCGGCACTGTGCAGATGCTGCCTGCTCCCACCACCTATCCCTCTTATTTTAATTTATTTATTTATTCTTTTTTTTTTATATCTTTTTTTTTTTGCCCTGCTCCTGTCTGCTATCCTCACCCCCTGGCAACATGTCCCCTGCTCCCCCTGGCGCATCCGTGCCTGACCGCTGTCACACTGCCGACACTGCCTGCTCCCACCAGCTATCCCCCTTTTTTTATTTATTTATTTATTCCCTATTTTTTTTATATCTTTATTTTTTGCCCAGCTCCTGTCTGCTATCCTCTTCCCCCCTGGCAACACGTCCCCCCCCCCCTGGCGCATCCGTGCCTGGCCGCTGGCACAGTGCAGCCGCTGCCTGCTCCCACCAGCTATCCCCCTTTTTTTATTTATTTATTCCCTATTTTTTTATATCTTTATTTTTTGCCCAGCTCCTGTCTGCTATCCTCTTACCCCCAGGCAACATGTCCCCCCCTCCCCCTGGCGCATCCGTGCCTGACCACTGGCACACTGCCGACGCTGCCTGATCTCACCACCTATCCCCCTTATTTTTAATTTATTTATTTGGTACTTATGTAATATCTGGGCTTCCGTTTTTCTTATGAGACCGCATCCCCTCGCGGGGCTCGCTGCGCTCGCTACGCTTCGGGCACGGTGGCTCGCTGCGCTCGCCACACTATATAATATCAACTCCATGCGTAGTTGGATAGTAGGGGTATGAAAAAATGGGGTGCATTTAACATGGGAGCCCAGATAATACATAAGTACCATTTATTTATTTTTTTATTTATATATATTTTTTTTTGCCCTGCTCCTGTCTGCTATCCTCACCACCTGGCAACATGTCCCCCACTCCCCCTGGCGCATCCGCGTCTGACCGCTGGCACAGTGCAGCCGCTGCCTGCTCCCACCAGCTATCCCCTTTTTTTTATTTATTTATTTATTCCCTATTTTTTTATATCTTTATTTTTTGTCCAGCTCCTGTCTGCTATCCTCTTCCCCCCCTGGCAACTTGTTCCCCCCTCTTCCTGGCGCATCCATGCCTGACCGCTGGCACAGTGCAGCCGCTGCCTGCTCCCACCACCTATCCCCCTTTTTTATTTTTTTTATTTATTCCCTATTTTTTTTCATCTTTATTTTTTTGCCCTGCTCCTCTCTGCTATCCTCACCCTCCCTGGCAACATGTCCCCCCCTCCCCCTGGCGCATCCATGTCTGACCGCTGTCACACTGCCGACGCTGCCTGCTCCCACCACCTATCCCCCTTTTTTCTTTATTTTTTTTTTATTCCTTTTTTTTTTACATCTTTATTTTTTTGCCCTGCTCCTCTCTGCTATCCTCACCCCCCCTGGCAACATGTCCCCCCCTCCCCCTGGCGCATCTGTGCCTGACAGCCGGCACTGTGCAGATGCTGCCTGCTCCCACCACCTATCCCTCTTATTTTAATTTATTTATTTATTCTTTTTTTTTTTATATCTTTTTTTTTTTTGCCCTGCTCCTGTCTGCTATCCTCACCCCCTGGCAACATGTCCCCCGCTCCCCCTGGCGCATCCGTGCCTGACCGCTGTCACACTGCCGACACTGCCTGCTCCCACCAGCTATCCCCCTTTTTTTATTTATTTATTTATTCCCTATTTTTTTATATCTTTATTTTTTGCCCAGCTCCTGTCTGCTATCCTCTTCCCCCCTGGCAACACGTCCCCCCCTCCCCCTGGCGCATCCGTGCCTGGCCGCTGGCACAGTGCAGCCGCTGCCTGCTCCCACCAGCTATCCCCCTTTTTTTATTTATTTATTCCCTATTTTTTTATATCTTTATTTTTTGCCCAGCTCCTGTCTGCTATCCTCTTACCCCCAGGCAACATGTCCCCCCCTCCCCCTGGCGCATCCGTGCCTGACCACTGGCACACTGCCGACGCTGCCTGATCTCACCACCTATCCCCCTTATTTTTAATTTATTTATTTGGTACTTATGTAATATCTGGGCTTCCGTTTTTCTTATGAGACCGCATCCGCTCGCCACGCTTCGGGCACGGTGGCTCGCTGCGCTCGCCACACTATATAATATCAACTCCATGCGTAGTTGGATAGTAGGGGTATGAAAAAATGGGGTGCATTTAACATGGGAGCCCAGATAATACATAAGTACCATTTATTTATTTTTTTATTTATATATATTTTTTTTTTGCCCTGCGCCTGTCTGCTATCCTCACCACCTGGCAACATGTCCCCCACTCCCCCTGGCGCATCCGTGTCTGACCGCTGGCACAGTGCAGCCGCTGCCTGCTCCCACCAGCTATCCCCTTTTTTTTATTTATTTATTTATTCCCTATTTTTTTATATCTTTATTTTTTGTCCAGCTCCTGTCTGCTATCCTCTTCCCCCCCTGGCAACTTGTTCCCCCCTCTTCCTGGCGCATCCATGCCTGACCGCTGGCACAGTGCAGCCGCTGCCTGCTCCCACCACCTATCCCCCTTTTTTATTTTTTTTATTTATTCCCTATTTTTTTTCATCTTTATTTTTTTGCCCTGCTCCTCTCTGCTATCCTCACCCCCCCTGGCAACATGTCCCCCCCTCCCCCTGGCGCATCCATGTCTGACCGCTGTCACACTGCCGACGCTGCCTGCTCCCACCACCTATCCCCCTTTTTTCTTTATTTTTTTTTATTCCTTTTTTTTTTTACATCTTTATTTTTTTGCCCTGCTCCTCTCTGCTATCCTCACCCCCCCTGGCAACATGTCCCCCCCTCCCCCTGGCGCATCTGTGCCTGACAGCCGGCACTGTGCAGATGCTGCCTGCTCCCACCACCTATCCCTCTTATTTTAATTTATTTATTTATTCTTTTTTTTTATATCTTTTTTTTTTTTGCCCTGCTCCTGTCTGCTATCCTCACCCCCTGGCAACATGTCACCCGCTCCCCCTGGCGCATCCGTGCCTGACCGCTGTCACACTGCCGACACTGCCTGCTCCCACCAGCTATCCCCCTTTTTTTATTTATTTATTTATTCCCTATTTTTTTATATCTTTATTTTTTGCCCAGCTCCTGTCTGCTATCCTCTTCCCCCCTGGCAACACGTCCCCCCCTCCCCCTGGCGCATCCGTGCCTGGCCGCTGGCACAGTGCAGCCGCTGCCTGCTCCCACCAGCTATCCCCCTTTTTTTATTTATTTATTCCCTATTTTTTTATATCTTTATTTTTTGCCCAGCTCCTGTCTGCTATCCTCTTACCCCCAGGCAACATGTCCCCCCCTCCCCCTGGCGCATCCGTGCCTGACCACTGGCACACTGCCGACGCTGCCTGATCTCACCACCTATCCCCCTTATTTTTAATTTATTTATTTGGTACTTATGTAATATCTGGGCTTCCGTTTTTCTTATGAGACCGCATCCGCTCGCCACGCTTCGGGCACGGTGGCTCGCTGCGCTCGCCACACTATATAATATCAACTCCATGCGTAGTTGGATAGTAGGGGTATGAAAAAATGGGGTGCATTTAACATGGGAGCCCAGATAATACATAAGTACCATTTATTTATTTTTTTTATTTATATATATTTTTTTTTTGCCCTGCTCCTGTCTGCTATCCTCACCACCTGGCAACATGTCCCCCACTCCCCCTGGCGCATCCGCGTCTGACCGCTGGCACAGTGCAGCCGCTGCCTGCTCCCACCAGCTATCCCCTTTTTTTTATTTATTTATTTATTCCCTATTTTTTTATATCTTTATTTTTTGTCCAGCTCCTGTCTGCTATCCTCTTCCCCCCCTGGCAACTTGTTCCCCCCTCTTCCTGGCGCATCCATGCCTGACCGCTGGCACAGTGCAGCCGCTGCCTGCTCCCACCACCTATCCCCCTTTTTTTTTTTTATTCCTTTTTTTTTAGATCTTTATTTTTTTGCCCTGCTCCTCTCTGCTATCCTCACCCCCCCTGGCAACATGTCCCCCCCTCCCCCTGGCGCATCTGTGCCTGACAGCCAGCACTGTGCAGACGCTGCCTGCTCCCACCACCTATCCCTCTTATTTTAATTTATTTATTTATTCTTTTTTTTATATATCTTTTTTTTTTTTCCTGCTCCTGTCTGCTATCCTCACCCCCTGGCAACATGTCCCCCCCTCCCCCTGGCGCATCCGTGCCTGACCGCTGTCACACTGCCGACACTGCCTGCTCCCACCAGCTATCCCCCTTTTTTTAATTTTTTTATTTATTCCCAATTTTTTTTATATCTTTATTTTTTGCCCAGCTCCTGTCTGCTATCCTCTTCCCCCCTGGCAACACGTCCCCCCCTCCCCCTGGCGCATCCGTGCCTGGCTGCTGGCACAGTGCAGCCGCTGCCTGCTCCCACCAGCTATCCCCCTTTTTTTATTTATTTATTCCCTATTTTTTTATATTTTTAATTTTTGCCCAGCTCCTGTCTGCTATCCTCTTCCCCCCAGGCAACATGTCCCCCCCTCCCCCTGGCGCATCCGTGCCTGACCGCTGGCACACTGCCGACGCTGCCTGCTCTCACCACCTATCCCCCTTATTTTTAATTTATTTATTTATTTTTTTATATATTTTTTTTTGCCCTGCTCCTGTCTGCTATCCTCACCACCTGGCAACATGCCCCCCCCCCTCCCCCTGGGGCATCCGCGCCTGACTGCTGGCACAGTGCAGCTGCTGCCTGCTCCCACCACCTATCCCCTTTTTTTATTTTTTTTATTTATTCCCTATTTTTTTACATCTTTATTTTTTTGCCCTGCTCCTCTCTGCTATCCTCACCCCCCCTGGCAACATGTCCCCCCCTCCCCATGGCGCATCCGTGCCTGACCGCTGTCACACTGCCGACGCTGCCTGCTCCCACCAGCTATCCCCCTTTTTTTATTTATTTATTTATTCCCAATTTTTTTATATCTTTATTTTTTGCCCAGCTCCTGTCTGCTATCCTCATCCCCCCTGGCAACACATCCCCCCTCCCCCTGGCGCATCCGTGCCTGACCGCTGTCACACTGCCGACGCTGCCTGCTCCCACCAGCTATCCCCCTTTTTTTATTTATTTATTCCCTATTTTTTTATATCTTTATTTTTTGCCCAGCTCCTGTCTGCTATCCTCTTCCCCCCAGGCAACATGTCCCCCCCTCACCCTGGCGCATCCGTGCCTGACCGCTGGCACACTGCCGACGCTGCCTGATCTCACCACCTATCCCCCTTATTTTTAATTTATTTAATTATTTTTTTATATATTTTTTTTTTTGCCCTGCTCCTGTCTGCTATCCTCACCACCTGGCAACATGTCCCCCCCTCCCCCTGGCGCATCCGCGCCTGACTGCTGGCACAGTGCAGCCGCTGCCTGCTCCCACCAGCTATCCCCTTTTTTTTATTTATTTATTTATTTCCTTTTTTTTATATCTTTATTTTTTGCCCAGCTCCTGTCTGCTATCCTCTTCCCCCCTGGCAACATGTTCCCCCCTCTCCCTGGCGCATCCGTGCCTGACCGCTGGCACAGTGCAGCCGCTGCCTGCTCCCACCACCTATCCCCCTTTTTTTTCTTTTTTTTCTTTATTCCCTATTTTTTTACATCTTTATTTTTTTGCCCTGCTCCTCTCTGCTATCCTCACCCCCCCTGGCAACATGTCCCCCCCTCCCCCTGGCGCATCCCTGCCTGACCGCTGTCACACTACCGACGCTGCCTGCTCCAACCACCTATCCCCCTTTTTTTTCTTTTTTTATTCCCTATTTTTTTACATCTTTATTTTTTTGCCCTGCTCCTCTCTGCTATCCTCACCCCCCCTGGCAACATGTCCCCCCCTCCCCCTGGCGCATCCATGCCTGACCGCTGTCACACTGCCGACGCTGCCTGCTCCCACCACCTATCCCCCTTTTTTCTTTATTTTTTTTTATTCCTTTTTTTTTACATCTTTATTTTTTTGCCCTGCTCCTCTCTGCTATCCTCACCCCCCCTGGCAACATGTCCCCCCCTCCCCCTGGCGCATCCCTGCCTGACCGCTGTCACACTACCGGCGCTGCCTGCTCCCACCACCTATCCCCCTTTTTTTTCTTTTTTTATTCCCTATTTTTTTTCATCTTTATTTTTTTGCCCTGCTCCTCTCTGCTATCCTCACCCCCCCCCTGGCAACATGTCCCCCCCTCCCCCTGGCGCATCCCTGCCTGACCGCTGTCACACTACCGAAGCTGCCTGCTCCAACCACCTATCCCCCTTTTTTTTATTTTTTTATTCCCTATTTTTTTACATCTTTATTTTTTTGCCCTGCTCCTCTCTGCTATCCTCACCCCCCCCTGGCAACATGTCCCCCCCTCCCCCTGGCGCATCCGTGCCTGA
This sequence comes from Crinia signifera, assembly GCF_055691185.1. Taxonomy (NCBI): domain Eukaryota; kingdom Metazoa; phylum Chordata; class Amphibia; order Anura; family Myobatrachidae; genus Crinia; species Crinia signifera. Next base: position 446,415,372 of record NC_139217.1, read on the forward strand.
CCGCTGTCACACTGCCGACGCTGCCTGCTCCCACCAGCTGTCCCCCTTTTTTTATTTATTTATTCCCTATTTTTTTATATCTTTATTTTTTGCCCAGCTCCTGTCTGCTATCCTCTTCCCCCCTGGCAACACGTCCCCCCCTCCCCCTGGCGCATCCGTGCCTGGCCGCTGGCACAGTGCAGCCGCTGCCTGCTCCCACCAGCTATCCCCCTTTTTTTATTTATTTATTCCCTATTTTTTTATATCTTTATTTTTTGCCCAGCTCCTGTCTGCTATCCTCTTCCCCCCAGGCAACATGTCCCCCCCTCCCCCTGGCGCATCCGTGCCTGACCACTGGCACGCTGCCTGCTCTCACCACCTATCCCCCTTATTTTTAATTTATTTATTTATTTTTTTATATATTTTTTTTTTTTGCCCTGCTCCTGTCTGCTATCCTCACCACCTGGCAACATGTCCCCCACTCCCCCTGGCGCATCCGCGCCTGACTGCTGGCACAGTGCAGCCGCTGCCTGCTCCCACCAGCTATCCCCTTTTTTTATTTATTTATTTATTCCCTATTTTTTTATATCTTTATTTTTTGTCCAGCTCCTGTCTGCTATCCTCTTCCCCCCTGGCAACTTGTTCCCCCCTCTTCCTGGCGCATCCGTGCCTGACCGCTGGCACAGTGCAGCCGCTGCCTGCTCCCACCACCTATCCCCCTTTTTTTAAATTTTTTTATTTATTCCCTATTTTTTTTCATCTTTATTTTTTTGCCCTGCTCCTCTCTGCTATCCTCACCCCCCCTGGCAACATGTCCCCCCCTGGCGCATCCCTGCTGACCGCTGTCACACTACCGACGCTGCCTGCTCCAACCACCTATCCCCCTTTTTTTTATTTTTTTATTCCCTATTTTTTTACATCTTTATTTTTTTGCCCTGCTCCTCTCTGCTATCCTCACCCCCCCTGGCAACATGTCCCCCCCTCCCCCTGGCGCATCCGTGCCTGACCGCTGGCACACTGCCGACGCTGCCTGCTCCCACCAGCTATCCCCCTTTTTTTTTTTATTCCTTTTTTTTTTTACATCTTTATTTTTTTGCCCTGCTCCTCTCTGCTATCCTCACCCCCCCTGGCAACATGTCCCCCCCTCCCCCTGGCGCATCTGTGCCTGACAGCCGGCACTGCAGACGCTGCCTGCTCCCACCACCTATCCCTCTTATTTTAATTTATTTATTTATTCTTTTTTTTTTTATATATCTTTTTTTTTTTTGCCCTGCTCCTGTCTGCTATCCTCACCCCCTGGCAACATGTCCCCCCCTCCCCCTGGCGCATCCGTGCCTGACCGCTGTCACACTGCCGACACTGCCTGCTCCCACCAGCTATCCCCCTTTTTTAATTTTTTTATTTATTCCCAATTTTTTTATATCTTTATTTTTTGCCCAGCTCCTGTCTGCTATCCTCTTCCCCCCTGGCAACACGTCCCCCCCTCCCCCTGGCGCATCCGTGCCTGGCCGCTGGCACAGTGCAACCGCTGCCTGCTCCCACCAGCTATCCCCCTTTTTTTATTTATTTATTCCCTATTTTTTTATATCTTTATTTTTTGCCCAGCTCCTGTCTGCTATCCTCTTCCCCCCAGGCAACATGTCCCCCCTCCCCCTGGCGCATCCGTGCCTGACTGCTGGCACAGTGCAGACGCTGCCTGCTCCCACCAGCTATCCCCTTTTTTTTATTTATTTATTTATTCCCTATTTTTTTATATCTTTATTTTTTGTCCAGCTCCTGTCTGCTATCCTCTTCCCCCCTGGCAACATGTTTCTCCCCCTCTTCCTGGCGCATCCGTGCCTGACCGCTGGCACAGTGCAACCGCTGCCTGCTCCCACCAGCTATCCCCCTTTTTTTTTTATTTATTCCCTATTTTTTTTCATCTTTATTTTTTTGCCCTGCTCCTCTCTGCTATCCTCACCCCCCCTGGCAACATGTCCCCCCCTCCCCCTGGCGCATCCGTGCCTGACCGCTGTCACACTGCCGACGCTGCCTGCTCCCACCACCTATCCCCCTTTTTTTATTTATTTATTTATTTATTCCTTTTTTTTTTTACATTTTTATTTTTTTTGCCCTGCTCCTCTCTGCTATCCTCACCCCCCCTGGCAACATGTCCCCCCCTCCCCCTGGCGCATCCGTGCCTGACCGCTGGCACAGTGCAGCCGCTGCCTGCTCCCACCAGCTATCCCCCTTTTTTTATTTTTTTTATTCCCTTATTTTTAACAGCTATTTTTTTTTGCCCTGCTCCTCTCTCTTATCCTCCTCCCTGGCAACATGTCTTCCCCCCCCATGCCGCAAGCGCATCTGACCGCTGGCACAGTGCAGCCGCTGCCTGCTCCCACCAGCTATCCCCCTTTTTTTATTTTATTTTTCCTTTTTTTTTTTTTACATCTATATATTATGTGCCCTACACCACTATCTCAGCCTCTTCCCCCAGGCAACATTCCCCCCCCCCCCCCCCCCCCCTGCCGCATCCGCGCCTGATCGCATGTTTCAGCCGGCGCCGCATCCTTTCATTCTCCTCTCCACCTTTGCTATCATTTTTTTAATATCCTTATTTTTTTTATAGTTTTTTATTTCCGTTTTTACTCTGCTTCTTTTTTCTACTTCTCACCCAGGCTACGTGTTGCCCCTCTGCTACAACACACATGTCCGATAGCGCACCCACCGCAGCCAGCTTCCCTTCTCCTATCCCCTGTCTAGTTCATTAAAAACCATCTTTTTTTGGAAAAATACCCTGCTGCTCTCTATTATCCTACACCCTCTGGCAACTCATCCACCCCTGACGCATCTGCACCTGAGCGCAGGCACACGCTGGCGCACACTTGCTTTTTCCTATCCCCATTATTATTCATTTAATCCCCCATTTAGGATATTTTTAATCAGAAACCTCTCCCCACCTCCCTTCTTGGATTCGGCAAGTATGCCGGGGTGCAGCTGTCCACATCTGACAATGACCTTCCGTCGACCACTGCACCGCTATTTTCCCTCTTCTTTTACACACATATCTGTTTTTTTTTATTATTTAATATCCATCAGAACTTTTGTCTTCAACCACATCTAGTTGATTACTGCAGCCTTCCAATAGTGTTTAAAACACTGCATTGCTCATGCTGCCCTGGGGTTTGTTGGTACTCGTTTTTATTTATTTATTTTGCGGCTGGGGAAGGGGGAAACTTGTTTTTTTGAACTGATTCCAGCTAGCCAATCACAGCTTGCTGCATCATTGCTCCACCCCCTTGAGCTGCTATATTAGCCAGCTTCAGAGAGGGAGCAGCCAGTCTGACGGCGCTGGAGGAGCAGTGAAGAGCTCCAGAAGAGAGGCAAGCCCTGGGAAAGGGGGTGGCCCAGCAAAAGAGCTGCTTCAAGGGCCACCTCCCCCCAGGTGAAGCACACAGAAGGAGACGGAGAAGCCTTGGGAAAAGGGGGTGGCCCTGCAAAAGAGCTGCTTCAAGGGCCACCTCCCTCCAGGTGAAGCACACAGTAGGAGATGGACAAAGCCCTGAGAAAAAGGGGGTTGCCCTGCAATAGAGCTGCTTCAAGGGCCACCTCCCCCCAGGTGAAGCACACAGAAGGAGACGGAGAAGCCCTGGGAAAGGGGGGTGGCCCAGCAAAAGAGCTGCTTCAAGGGCCACCTCCCCCCAGGTGAAGCACACAGAAGGAGACGGAGAAGCCCTGGGAAAAGGGGGTAGCCCTGCAAAAAAGCTGCTTCAAGGGCCACCTCCCCCCAGGTGAAGCACACAGAACGAGATGGAGAAGCCCTGGGAAAAGAGGGTGGCCCTGCAAAAGAGCTGCTTCAAGGGCCACCTCCCCCCAGGTGAAGCACACAGAAGGAGATGGACAAAGCCCTGGGAAAAAGGGGGTGGCCCTGCAAAAGAGCTGCTTCAAGGGCCACCTTCCCCCAAGTGAAGCACACAGAAGGAGACGGACAAAGCCCTGGGAAAAGGGGGTGGCCCTGCAAAAGAGCTGCTTCAAGGCCCCGGACCCATGGAACCTACCTATGGGCTCAAGACAGGTAAGTATAAGTATGTGTGGGCTTTGGATGTATTAAAGTTTTATTTTTAATTTTGTCTCAGTGTGTTTATTTAACTATTTCTTTTACTGTGGAACTACAAGTGCCGGCGGGCCCTTTAAAGCCCCGCATGCTGGGACTTGTGATTCTCCAAGTCTCTGCATGCGGGGGAGGCTTGCTGGGACTCATAGTTCCACGGTATAAGAGAATAGTTTTTCATCTGGTTTTAACACAGAATCAGCCCGGTGACCACCGCTCCAGGGTCACCGGGGACAGCACCAGGCTTCAGCCTGGTCAGCTAAGTCCTGGAGATTGGGGGAACCCTTTATTGCGGGGGGGACCCCACTCCCACTGGGCCCCTGGCCAGGCTGACTGGTCAGTAGGGTCATTGCTTTGGCCGCGGGACCTTATATAATAAGTTTTCCCCGGCTGTGGCATTACTCTGCTGGCTGGTTGGGCCTGGGGCTGGTACTTAAAATACGGGGGACCACTATTCATTTTGTCCCCCGTATTTTGGGGCTGGTTTTTAAAAATACAGGGAACCCCTATTTCGTCGGTTTCCTGTGTTTTTTTTTTAACATCAGCCCTGGCTGGGGGGTGGGACCCCAGGGCATTTTTAAAAAAAAAGAAATTATTTCTCCTCCATCTTTACTAAGGGTTAATCAGGTTTTTATACCATTGTGTGAATGTGGCAAAAATGGATTTTAAATAGTAAATTTACAATTTATAAGCTGCAGTTGAAAAAGTTATTTATGGCTGTAAATGGTTGGATATGACGGGTCATTACCCGTTTAGGCATTTGAAAAGCAGAATAATTGGACAAGTGCCCATTTGAAAGCAGATGAAACTGAAATAAGTTTTTAGATGGTTAAATATAGTGATTAGTGATTTATGGATAGAGTGTGAAGGTGCGTACACATGGGGCGATTATAGCAAATTTCAATGGAAATATGGTCGATGAGCGCCCATATTGCCAGCCTTCGGAGTGTGCACCAGCAAACAATAGCAGGGTGCGCACTCACAATGTCTGACCCTGAATGTTTGCTAGTCGGAGGAGCTTGGAGCCACTTCCCCTGCCTCCCCCCTTGACATTGTGTAATTTGCATTTGCAACCATCTCTGGTCGCAGATGAAAACGGGACATTGAGCAATATGATTGCTGAGCAATATATTGCTTGCAATATAATGCCAGCGATCATATTGCCCCGTGTGTCCGCACCTTTACAGAGGTGGATAGATAGAGGTAGAGACTGAGATTACTTTTAAATTACACATTAATTTTGATTGCAAGTAATGCTAATTGTTTATCAATTCATGTTGTGTATATTCAAAAAATTTTAAATTTATATATGTATTTTGCATTTTTCAGAAAGATTTACAAATAAAATTGAAATGATATTCATTTTGGAGTACATCCGTGCCCAGCTAAATTTGGAAGCAAATCCAGATTCTACACCAAATCTAACAACTCAAATAAGAAAAACTAAAAGAAGAATCCGGTTTAGAAAGCCGCGAATTTTCAAGATTAGAAAAACAATTGAAAGTGTTCGTGATGAGAAAATAATCAAAAATTTTCGATTAGATAAAGCATCAATTTTAATGCTTTACGACTTAATTAAAGACAAACTAGAGCCTAGAACACGTAGATCGCAGGCAGTACCAGGATTCACTAAGTTCATTGCAACTCTTCACGTACTTGCACCCGGCTCATTTCAAAACACTGCATCGGGAGTTTGTGGACTGACACAAGCTACTTTTTCGAGATTTTTCACAAAAGTTTTGGATGCTTTGCTTGAGCACACTGAAGAATGTATTCATTGGCCAAAGACAGAGTTTTCAGTTAAACATAAATCTAACTTTGAAAATGTCGGCATGTGCTGGCCCTAGGACAACTCGAAAAAGTTTACTGGCTGCTAGCCAGTCTCCATGGTGGGGTTTGTTTACACCGCACTGGATGCACAAACGACTACAAGTGTTTCTGCTGCGTTTTGAAATGATGTGATTTTGAAGCAATGTCTGGTTGAAATTTGTTTGCTCAAATAATAAATTAGACATAGTGATGGTCAAGATCCTGTGTTCCATAGAATGGTTACACATATGTTGAATGTGTAGATTCCAAATAAAATAAAAATGGGGAATTCATGTCAGAGGTAAAACTACAAAATCTAATTTCCAATTTGTGCACACATACCAATATGTAGTCCTTTCCTTAAAAACTCATCAGGTTAGCAATTTCCAAAATGACTGTGCATATTCACAATTGTAAATAACTATTTCCTTTTTCCCTTAAATTTCTTGTTACTGTTTATTTTGAAACAATTTTAGCAAAGAACGTCACACTTTGCTAAAATTGTAACAAAAGAAACAGCAACAAGAAATTTAAGGGAAAAGTATCTAAATGTATAAATAATACAATAGGCACTCCTGGGAGCTGCATGCCACCTATTAAAAACAGTATATTACTGTAAATCACAGAGAAATAGAGGTAAATTGATACTGTGTGGCAAACAGTGAATAAACAGACTTATAACCAAAGTCCAATTTTTTGAATCTATAAACACACCTTTCCAAATCTTTATAAAAGCAGTGGCACTTCACACTATATGTATGTTTGTCTAATGTGTGTTTTAAAATCTTGAACCTCTCAAACATTTTCACAACCCATAAGGAGGGATAGCACCCGTGGACCTATAAATTAAAAGAACACGGACCCAACTCCTCCTTTTCTTTTAAAACAAAACCTAATAAAGTATTTACTTTTAAATTGACCTCTTCTTTAGGTGCGCATCCATAGCGCAAATCCTTCTCTTCTTTATTGATTATACCCAGCCTGCCAGGATAGCACTCCCGCCACAGCAAATTTCTAAAAGAGGCAGCCTTAAAAATCCCACAAATGAAAAGGATTTAAATCAATAGTGTGCGGATTATCACTCTCCCTCCCCTCGCATCCCTTACAATCTCTGTAGTTCTCCCAAGTGTGTGACACCGATGGTGGTCTACAGGTACTCCGGGCCAGTGCAAGGCAGCGGAGCGCCCCAGGCGAGTCGGGGTGGGGACGCCCGGTGCCGGGGGGGGGGGGTAATACCTGGTAACTGTGTTATAAAGCTGGTGGCGTTGGCGTCCCTGCAGTGCTGGAGCGGGCAGAGGTGTCTGTGCCGCGGGAGTACCTGCGGCGCTGTCACTGTGTGTATAAAGCTGACGGCGGGGTCCCTGCACTGAATAGAAAATAACTAGTGCTATGCGCGTGGTAAGCGCTTCTGATTTTGAAAACACTTGACGCACGCTGATTGGCTGGATCTCAGCCAATCAGCGTGCGGCAAGTGTTTTCAAACCCAGAAGCGCTTCCCGCGCCGCTGCATAGAGCTAGTTATTTTCTATTCAGTGCAGGGACACTGCCGCCAGCTTTATACACACAGTGACAGCGCCGCAGGTACCCCCGCAGCACAGACACCTCTGCCCGCTCCAGCACCTGCCCGCTCCTGCACTGCAGGGACGCCAACGCCACCAGCTTATGCTAACCTTCCATGCTGGGGGTGAGGGGAGAACTGCTGCCCTCCAGGTGCCGGTGCCCTAGTCAAATGCCTAGAGCTGCCTAGTGGTGGCGCCGGCCCTGCAGGTACTACCTGTACTTCAAGTTCACTGATGCTGCTTTGAGTGTATTGGCCTGCAGAGCTGCTAACGTGTGAGCCATGTGGTTAGGTTGAACCACTGTACTTTTTTTTTTGGTACTTATGTAGTATCTGGGCGCCCGATTTTAAAATCGGGTTGTAAAAATCGCATCTAATCGCATGCGATATCGCATGCGATCAGATGCGATTTTCCATAGGATTCAATGTTAAAATAGTCCTGTTCATTTCCCCACTATCCAAGTGGGCTTAGAGTTATTTTTATGCAGAGTGGCGAGCGCAGCGAGACACCGAGCCCAAAGCGTGGCGAGTGCAGCGAGCCCCACGAGGGTCCGCAGATTACTTATAATGTTTTCAGCGTCGCCTCGTGGAGCTCGCTGCGCTCGCCACGCTTCGGGCTCGGTGTCTCGCTGCGCTCGCCACTCTGTATAAAATCAACTCTATGCCCACTTGGATAGTGTGGAAATGGACAGGACCCTGTTAACATTGAATCCTATGGAAAATCGCATCGCATGCGATACCGGATGCGATTGTGTAGAATCGCATCTGATTGTATGCCTTAAGGTAAGGCATACAATCAGAAAATCAGGCGCACAGATACTACATAAGTTCCTTTTATTTTTTTTAAAACCTTGCTCTAAAATTTTCTTAACATGTGGCAGTTATATTATTCACCAGAGTGTACCAAACAGATTAATACAATTATTTACTGGTATATCTTAAAATGTTAGTAAATGAAATTAGGACATTTTGTAATTTAGCAATGTTTCCTTAGGTGATGCCGGATTCCCTGCACGTCCATGGTTAATAACACCAGTTAGTCAGGCCAGAACTCCTCCACAGAAAAATTACAATAAAGCACATGTACTCACTGTGCATGTATTGAAAGAACCTTTGCCATATTAAAAAGCAGATTCAGGTGCTTGGATAAGTCAGGGGGGACTCTACTATATAGTCCTCAAAAAGTATGTAAAATGTTTATGGTGTGCTGCATTTTACATAACATCTGCATTCAGAAAAGGATACAATACATGAGTCAGATATTAAATCCTGAACCAGATGAAATACCCGTTTCAAATGAAGAAAATTCTATAACTGGTAATCAAGTCCGCAATCAAATCATTGCAGATTATTTCACCTAAACGAGAACAGTTATATGCGGATCTAATTACTTACTGTGTAAATATATGCCTTTAGTCAACTCACCTAGCTAACTACATTTGTAACAGTTTTCAAACTGAAACCAACTTGACAGGAATATATGTTGTATGTAAGGATATTTTTGAAAGCATAAAATGGATATACTTCATAATAAAATGAATAGCAAGTTTAAAAAAAGTCTAATTTTTTGTAATTTAAGAAAATTAGGCACAAGATTGATGATCTTATGAACTATTTATTTAGTGTATTATATCTAAATTTAAACATATTCCTCATTTCAATATATGATTTACATGTCCCCTTGTGGAGCTACACATGCTGTATGTGGGCCAAAAATTAAACCAATACATTCAAATTGGAGACAATAAAATACAACAAAATGTGTTTTTTGCCAATTGCAGTGTCACTCAAAATACCATGCAAATCAAATTTCCATTCCAAACAAACCATTACAATGTCAATTAAAGCAGTATGTAAACCTATTTTAAGTTTACTTTGAAAAAGTAAACAAGTTAGAAGAATTGTGTTGTAATGAATTAAAACTTCAGTGAGAAAATCAAGGGTACTGACAACTTCTAAACTATTGGAATGTAAATTATATTCAGCTAGATATGAAATTTTTGCTTACGAGCCTTTCTATTGTGTTTTCGTTTTAAAGTATGAAAAACCGAAGTCCCGATACATTTTATGTTTTTAGAACAAACTGCATGTTCCATTCCACTTCCCTTGCCAATGTTTACATCTGGATTTACTTTTGAGGCTAATTTTTTTTTTTTTTTTTGAATAGTGACTTCATTTTTTCAACCTGATGTATTCATCGTGAAATCCACATAGGTTTTAAAGGATTCTGCTATACTTTCTAGAGTTGATTGTAAAGCTGAATTGTGTCTTTCTTGATTTTTTACCATTTCAATTAGTGTTACATTAATGTCCGTAAATTTTTGCGATAATTGTTCATTCTCTTTTTTAACGAACTGTTTGTCATCTGCCATAGAATTTTCGAAAACCATATTTATGTAATCTTTTGCATTTTATGGGCCGTCATGGACATTGGGGTTAGTTTCCTGGAGATTTTCAATATTGACAATACTATTTAGTAATTAATTAGCATTTGAAATGGTGGAATATTGACTGTTTTCAAACCAGTAACTACTTTCAGGATTGTCTTCATTGGAAATATACTGGGCACTCTTCTATTTCATCAAAGCTGGTGACATTTTCTAATGTAATGAAGGTTTCTTCATATGACTGTGCAGGGTCTATAGTACTTTCTATTAAATCTATGGGGAAATAAGAAATATTTTTAAAATTTAACAATTTAAATAACTACATAGTTCATATAAATCACACTCCTTATTTCGTATATTTGCACGCATTGAATTATGAGTACAATTCCAGTCCCCTCACTATAAAAAGGACATCCCAGAATAGGCCATAAACCAAAGAAGAGCACCTAAGCTAATCAAGGATATAGAGAATTTAAAGTACGAGGAGAGATTGAGCACCTTGGGACTATTTATACTAGAAAAGAGAGGAATAAGGGGTGAAATGCTCAACAAGTACAAATATATCAAGGGGCAGCTTAAGCAACTATCATGCATCCGTTTTTAATGCAAGAAAAGAACATAGGACACAAGGGGGCAGATGTACTAATCTGCCCATAATGCTTATGTGGCACCCCATACTTTTTCCATAGAGTCCCAGCAGCGGGACCTTAGGGGTTAATCCCCCCGTTCCGTGCAGGGCGCGAAGGAGCATCCCCCAGGCTGACTGACAGCTCTGGGGGACGTATAGAGACAGAGAGGAAGTGAGGGGTGGAAGTTCCTGGAGGAGGACGCTGGGAGAAAACCCGGCAGCGTGGAGGGAAGGAGCTGGGAGGAAGAGACTGAGCGGCGGCGCGGTGAATACTGCGCGACCCCCGCCGACCTCCAGACACTCGCCGGCAGCAGGCACGCGGCGGATGAGGCGCGCGACACCCGCCGACCTTCAGACACTCGCCGGCAGCAGGCACGCAGCGCATGAGGCGCGCGACCCCCGCCGACCCCGAGACGCATCCCGGAAAGGAAGAGAACGGCGCAGCGCAGAAGTGGCAATAGCAGCGCCCACACTAGCAGCCCTCCTGCAGAAGAGAGACCAGCGCCAGCCGTCCAGGCGCCCAGGGGGACCTGATCGTGACGGGCAGGAGCCTGCACCCTGTTGCTGTCACCAGGTAACCGTTGTGCTGGTGCCCCCAGGCCTGTCTACCAGTACCCACTCCCTGTCACCAACGCAGTATACCCAAATCGGGCATCCCCCTGTTCGCTCCCCAGAGCGCCTCTATTCCCCTCTACCCGAGGACCAGTTGACTGCTACATGCTATTCCACCCCCAGCACCCCACTAGGAAGCATCAGTGGGTGGAGAGGCCGCAGCACCGCAGAGCCCCAGAGTACGGGACACCAAAAGGGGGGGGGCACTTGAACAGTGGGATGCTAACCCTCCTGTACCCTGCGGCACCGTCGGGGTTCACACTAGCCCCATTTAAGCAGGGGAATCATACCTACCTCAGAGGATCTCAGTTAGGAAGCTCTTCAAGTTGTAAAAGCACGGCTGTCCCTGCTGTTACAGGGGCCTAACCTAGGGAACACTGCCATCTTGTGACCTCCGTGGTTATTGCTGGGAGCCAATCCTTTTCCGGATTTGAAGTTACAGTGTTCATCTTACCTATCAGGAACACTCCACTAGGGTGCGCACCAGGAAGGGTATCTATTCAGCACTGCATATTGTGCCTATCCTCACGTTACATGACATGTTACTGATTGCCTTTGTTATGTATGGTATGTCGGGGACCCAGTAGATAGATGTATTTAGTGGCTAGTGCCATTCATTGATAATTGCGTAGCCGAGTGGGAAAACTGTTGCCTGTAGGACCCAGTTGACGGTTGGCAGGAGCAGTTTACCCACTTCCCAGTATACTGGAGATTGTCGTGGGATTTGTTCTAGAGTTTATTGAATCCATTGGGGTGCAAATCCGCTAGGCGGATACTGGGGCAGATGTATTAAGCCTGGCGAAGAGATAAACTTGAGATAAAGTGGAGATAAATTGGAAGGAGATAACGCACCAGCCAATCAGCTGTGTTTGAAATATGACAGTTGGAAGTTGATTGGCTGGTGCGTTATCTCTTTCCAATTTATCTCCACTTTATCTCAAGTTTATCTCTTCGCAAAGATTAATACATCTGCCCCATAATTTGTTACTAGATAAGAAAGTTGGTTAAAACACTTATTGTCATTTGGATGCACATTAACTAGTTATGTCCTATTTGCACTAAATAAAACATAAGCGGTTGTACCTGCTGAATGCCTTGCTTGAGTTCCTAGGAGGGTGTGTTCTCTGCAGCCGACACGGTGAAGAATCGGTGTGGAACCAAGAGTATCCAGCGACTCAAGGTATTTATCTACCCCCACCGGCGGCGTATCACACTTATTAAATAATGGGTCCTGCTTCTCCTACATAACGTGGAGAAGTGGGCAAGCGTTAAGGGAAGATGTATGACCAAACCCCCCCCCCCCCCCCAAGTCGATAAGTAGAGAGTTATTTTTATGCAGAGTGGCGAGCGCAGCGAGACACCGAGCCCGAAGCGTGGCGAGCGCAGCGAGCCCCACGAGGATCCTCGGATTACTTATAATGTTTTCAGCGGTCGCTCGCCACGCTTCGGGCTCGGTGTCTCGCTGTGCTCGCCACTCTGTATAAAATCAACTCTTGCCCACTTGGATAGTGTGGAAATGGACACCTGCTGTATAGGAACCAGAGAGAGAAATGGACAGCAGGCTGTCACAAGTGCACGTTAGATGCACTAGTGATACATTGGGGGTAAACATGATCACCCCAGTTAATCAGCGTTAAGTGCTTTTTTGCACTCAACGCTGGGTCAAACATCTGCCCAAAGCGCTCGGGTTTAGATTAGAAAAAAGAAGATTTTGTTCCCTCCATAGAAAAAAAATCTTAACGGTCAGAGCAGACAAAGTACTGAAATCTCTTCCTGGAGAAGTTGTTTCTGCAGACACATTACATACGTTTAAAATAAGGTTGGATAAACATTTATTGGTTATAAACATCAGAAATTACAACTGAAAATCAAATTTTGTCTTTTACACGGGATAAGCTATTAAATCCTAGGTTTAACTCGATGGCCGCAAGTGTTTTTTTAGCCTTATCGACCATGTAACTATGGGGCATATGGGGGCATATGTAGTCAAAAACATTAAGCACATTTGTGCACTTAACGCTGGTTAACTGGAGGTGATTATGATTTCCCTATTGTATCACTAGCGCACATAACGTGCGCTAGTGTCAGTCCTGAGTTACACTTGCTGGGGCTGTCCTCTGTGATTCCCCTAGAGAGTAACGGCCAGGACAAAGGATTAATAGCCTTGAAAGCGTTAATTCGCACCACCTGCTTCACCAACTCAGGGTTAGCCTTATCCTGTGCCCCTCTGCCAGGACAACCCTAGGCCTGCTTCTGGCTTGAAAAATTTGTGGTGTGTGCTGCGCAATTAAAGGCAGCTGACACAGGGTTTAGTCACAAACCCAAGAAAAATTTATATATATAAAAAAAAGGGGAAGGTTTGTGTCAGCGCCTGCTGTTTAAATAATTATTTACACGGTTCTCTTAAAAAATGTAGAAATTTAATTAGAATAAAAAATATATAAATATAACAAAATACAATTCATACATATAATAAAAATAATAAACACTATATCTCGTAATGTGAATCAATTAGCAGCAAAAAGAAGAAAACTTTTCAGCAGCAATAAACTTTTTCCTTTTTTTTCCTTAAAAGGAGGTATAATTGGCGACAGTCCTGAATTAGTCCTGTCCTGAATTCTGGCTTGGGTTGCGCAGGAGATCTTGCGATATTTGGGACCACTTTTCCGCTTCTCCACGTTATGTGGGAGAAGCGGGACCCATTATTTAATAAGCAATATGGCCAGATTAATACATCTTCCCCACTGTAACTATATTGTAAATTAGTCAAAAAATCTTAACTCAAAACAAGATAGTTACCATTTAACAGTGGTCTAGAAAGCCAGTGTTTTGTTGACGCATTTGCAGGCTATCTGTGCCTTAATTGTTCATGCACATTTGTAAATCCTTATATGATTAAATTATAATATTTAAAAATCACATAATGGATTTAGAACAAAAATAATGTGAACAAACAGACTATAGCCCAGCCATTATTCCACATGTAATAGCCCACAGGGGTTGAATGATGCACAATGTCGAAGAGATGCATACACAACTATCTGGGGAGATAATATTGAATTCCTTTGTGGATGAACATTTTGTTCGTATGGTATTGTTGGACTAATTACATTTGAGCAAACCAAAATTTCAACGTTTACGTGTACTCACCAGCAGGCTGAGATGTTTGAGCCAGTGGCTCTCTTCCAGGTGTCGCACTGAAGGCCGCGGTTTCCCCAAATACTCTAGATTTTGAAGTTGTTGCCTTTTCAGCACACACCACTTCGTGTGCAAAATCAACTGCAATTTTAAATATATTCAAAAGTTCAATACATTACTGTGGTTGATTGACGCATATGTTTTGCAGTCAAAAACCACAGGTAATATTCAAAATAAAATAATGTAGTATTTAAAGACCATTGCATATGAAATTCAAACCTACAAACAATGGCAGATGGTGTGAAACATTTAATAATTAACAATACACTTTCGGTCATTGGTCGAATTGAAAAAATTAAAGTGGGGGTATGGTAGAGTGTAGGCTGCGGTTATGTGTGCGCCGAATGCGCATGCACTCCAGTAAAAGGGGAGCTAGTGATAGTGTTGGAGGAAGGTGTGTAACTATATCTTTGTAGGCCACATAGCCAAAATCTTTAAAGCCCCCCACCCCACCCTCAGCCCATGTCATTATAATGGGGCAGGAGAGAGAAGGGAATAAGATAGAAACAGGTTGTGAGGGAATGGGTGGAGTTTGGCTACAGGGGAGCACATTATGGGGAGGGGGTATAGGCTGGCCATTGGTGAGTACACTATGGAGGGGGTGGAACTATGGGAATGGTGTATAGGGCTGTATATAATGGGTGCACCCAACATATTAGGGGTATAGGGCTGCACACTGGGAGGTGGGGAGCAACAGGCAAGAATACAGCCAGGGATGTCAATGGAAGTGCACAGTGCAGGCAAGTGTCAACTTTCCTGCAATCTGTGCAGTTTGGCTGGCACCAGGAGATGCTGAAGTCCAATGGTGTGTCCCTGAGACGGAGCTGCGCACTTTTACTGACTCCTGTGCTGGTAAAGTTGTATGTAGTGTGAGTGGGAACCAGACGGCGAACTAAATGAATTTATATGATTGACTAAACCTCCTTTCCCACATTATGGGGCAGATCTATGATACTGCCTATAACGTTTGGTACATAACGAGTCTCGGTTCTCCAGAATAGCATGAACAAGGGAGCCAATAAGGAGAGCATTTATGCCCAGCGTGAACAGCTCTCCCTATCAGCTCCCTTGTCGCCCCGCACATGCACACTCGCATTCCTCAACCCCCCCCCCCCAACACCCCCCATGGGGGCTTTATGGGCATGTGAAAGATCTGGCAAAAACCGCAAGAACTCCTGCTCAGCCCGAGTCAGAAGCAGGGCTAGCGTTGTCCCCGCAGTGTGGGACTGGACAACGCAAACCCAGAGTTGGTGAATCGGTCAGTGTGAATTTACACCTTGATGGCTGTTAATGCATCGCCCCGGCCACTAATCCCTAGGGCGGATTGCAGGGGACAGCCCCGCCGAGCGTAACTCGGCGCACTGTCTCTAGTGTACGTTAGGTCCTCTAGTGATACATTGGGGAAAACATAATTAACCCCCAGTGAACCTGCGTTACGTGCAGAAATGCACTTAACGCTGTTAGTACATCTGCCCCATTTTTGGTGTTGATGAACTGAGCGCAGCACTATGCTTCACAGTCCTCTTCGGTGGCATCTTGGACCATGATCCCTCCCCCTTTGAAAATGCCGTTTTATATTGTTTCAACACATCTAAAAAAGCAGGTCTGCCAAGTTTAGATCCGTCCACCCTCATTTTCCCTTAATCAACCACACCATCTGCAAACTTGATTACGGGGGTGTTGATTAAAAAAAACCCAAGCCCAATAATTACAAAAATATGCAGTGGCGACTACTCCCGGAAATGAAAACCCAAGCACTGCAAGTTTAAAATGCCGTTTGGAAACTCATTTACAATGAATTATGTACATTGTTAATGTAGTGCTTGCATTTTAAATATATAAATAAATACAAATAAATTGAAAAATACAAACTAACCAGGATGTTTTAGACCACTATCAAGGCCACCTTCGATGCCAAAAACTGCAGTAGGAGAAATAATTTCCTGTAAACGCATCTCCCATGGTTCGTAATCAATTAATTTTGGTGGCCCTCCTCCTGTTGCTGATACATGTTTTTTTTCATCCGACATTTTTTTTTTTTAAGTTAGTCTTACAATCTTGATATCTCTTTCGGCATGCTTTCACTGTTCTAATACATTTTCCCTGGGCGCTGACATTTATGGCTATTTCTCGCCATATTGCGTCCTTACAATCCATTGAAGCTTGCAAATCTAATGATCTGCCAAATAACTTTTTATAGTTCTGTAAGACTTCATCTATTAGGCACTCATTCTCCTCCTTTGTAAATTTATAGGAACGAATCCGTTCATTGGTGTTTTTTTTTTGCTTTCACTGGTTTCTGTGAAGTACCATTTCTATTTGATGTATTCAAAGAAGTATTACTAGTATCAAGTATATCGTTTTCAACTTCAAAAGACATTTCAATATCTGTATAAAAAAAAGTTTAACAATAAAGGACAAAACTAATACAAAAATTCTAATATTGCTGGGGGCAATAAACACAGATGGAGTATGCTTTGGACACACCCAACCTGCACAACTCATACCCCTTTTTCACCAGAGGTTGGACCCGGGATATTGCCGCTCCAGTCCGGGGCAGGGCATGGTGTAAATGGGCTGAAAAAAAATAACACGGGTACTGTTCCCCGGGAATCTGACCCGGCAAATGTTCAGGGTCGGACACGGGGCTTATCCGGGGCTCAGGGTGGTGTAAATGGTCATTATCCGGGTTATTTGGTGGGTAGAGGGGCGCGAAGAGCTGATTGGTGCTTCTGCGGCTCTGGCAGATGATGTCATCTGCTGGAGACCCGCACAGGGCGCATGTAGCAGCGTTACCACGCTCTGTGCTGCAAGCACACTCCACACTGTGTTTACAACCTCATCTGCTGCAGCACACACTGGCTGTCACGCAGTGTGTTCCACTTTGGCTGACCCCAAACCTGATCTGCACCATCATGTCCATGTCCAATACATCCAACTGGTCTGACAAGGAGGTACGTGAGCTCCTGCAAATCAGGGCAGATGAGGAGATTCGGCGGCAAATGACCGGCACGGTTCGGGATGCAGTGGTGTATCGCAATATTGCCGAATTGCTGGCATCCAGAGGTATTCATCGCATGCAACAGCAGGTTGTAAATAAATTAAAATCTCTGCGGAAGCAGTTCAGCAAAGTGACTGACCAGAAGCGCAAGAAAAGTGGTGCAGCTAGGTCCGATTGGGTGCACTATGACCTGTGCTACAGTGCTTTTGGAAACACGGCACTCTGCAACCCTGTAGCCCTGTCCTCCTCCATAGCACCCCATTGCAGCCAGACGGACAACAGCCAGGACAGCCATAATGTACCGACTACCCAGGCTTCCCAGCTGTCTCCGCCATTCTCACCGCCTTCTGAAGCCACGCAGATGTCAGCACACATGAGCCCGGCTTCACCGCTGCTGTTTGGTGATGATGGTGCAGCAGAGAATATGATGGATTCTTCGATGCATTCTGACAGCGTCCAAGCAGCCACAGATGATGTTGTGGAAGCAAACAGTCAGACGGCGCTCCCCAATCGAAGCACTCCATTACGTTCTAATTGTAAGTAGACAGTCTATATATTTACACCCATTTCACATAGTAAAAACACCCAACGTGGGGTTAGGGTGGGATGAGGCCCAGTATCTGTTGCAGTATGTTGCTAGCATGCAGGTGGAAGAAGGCCACTAGCACATTTTGGCAAACAATACTGCTGTTTTTTATATAACACTTAACATGGAAGTATAATGTGATTGTTTTTTTTTAATTACAGTGTACAGCGTTCCTGCCAAAAAGAAAAAGCTTAATCGGTCTGAACTAGCGGCTAAAGCGATGACATCGGTGATAGTGGAACATCTACGCCAATTGGATACTGATGTCCAAGCAAAGGAGGATGCTCGCATGGACAAATATTTGGAAGCTAAGAGACAGAACCAGCAGGCATTTATGTCTCAATTGATGGCTATGCAAGATAGGCAAATGTCCTTTTTAGAACGTACATTTGGCGTTTTTTTTCACACAACCTGCACCACATCCCCACCACCCACCTAACTACCCACCAAACCCATATGATCATTACAATAGAGGTGTCAGTTTCAATCCTGCCACGTCTACTAACACCCAACCAAACCAGCTGACACCAGAATACAGAGGGCCCAATTTTAACTTTGGCAATAGTGCTGCTAGTAGTGACCCGCCAATCCTAGAGTCCCCAGAATTTTCCGTGTACCGGAATTTGAGCTAAGGTTTAAACTTTTAGTCTTAAAATAGTTTTCAAAAAGGTTGCACTTTACTTCTTTTAAAAATCTTTCGAAAGGTTGCACTCATGTTTTTAAAGTCTTTAGAAAGGTTGCACTTTATTGCTTAATATGTGTGTGATTCTCTATAGGAGCAGTCACCATTTTATACAGTTCTATTTTATAATGTGTCCTATGACGTTAAACTGTATGGGCACAAAGTTTTACAATTGTTCTCTATTCCCAGTTGGACTCTAATATCTTTGTCTTTCATTATGAATAACATCTATAAACAAGATGTGAAATGTATGTAAAGTTTGATGCATATTTTCATTATAAAGCAAACAACTGGAAGATTTCTGACTGATTTTTATTTTAAATCATTGAGGGAAGGTTTGCTGCAATGGTGGCCCTGATTCTTTCTGCACTGCCAACATGCTCACCCTCATAATCTGCTGCTTCAGGATTGCCCCCTGTGTCCTGCACATTCCACTCTGGAAGAAAGTGGTCCTTTTGTATTTCACAAATGTTATGTAGAATACAGCAGGTTGCAACTATGTGGGGCATCAACTGTAGGTCCACATCGTTCCTCTTCATCAGGCAGCGCCAACGTCCTTTTAACCGGCCAAAGGCATTTTCCACTACCATACGAGCAGAACTTAAGGTGTCGGTGTAGGTTATCTTTTCCGTGGACAACTCAACATTTTGTGTGTATCCCTTCATGAGCCAATGTAGTAGAGGGTAAGCAGCATCCCCAATTATGTGGACCGGGATCTCTACTTCATCTATGAAAATAGATTTCTATAAAAAAAAAAAAAATAGCGATTGTCACTATTTATACAAAGCAGCCTTAAGTGTATAGTTACTATAAGAAATATAACACGCCTAAACCACAGTAGAATAAAAAAACATGGGCCCATCACACCTGATCCTGTCCTTGCAAGATTGCAATCACCTGCGATGAGCTAATTGTAAATGTTTAAAAAAAGGTGTATTACCACAGGTGATAGCAATTCCTGGAGAGGAACAGGCAGACAAGTCTGGTCCATCAGAGAAAAAAAATGTGTACAATATATTTTTACCTGTCTAGGGAAAAGCCATCCCCCACGCTTGTCCTCACCAATCTCATACAGCTGAGAGTTAGCAAACACTCTAGCACCGTGTGCACACCCAGGCCAGCCAATAAACACATCTGTAAAACTAAATGGGGATTTTTTTTTTTAATCGTAAGAGCTATTAAAATTCATTTACAAAGGTTCCTAATAAGGAAACTGTGAATATGTACATACCAGTATTGGTGGTCCACAACAGCCTGAAGTATAATAGAATGCCACCCCTTCCTGTTATAGTAGTCCGCAGGGTTGTCACGGGGAGCAATGATGGGGATATGGGTCCCATCTATAGCACCTGCACACTGTGGGTAACCACGCCTCTGGAAGCCTTGGATGGTGTCATCAAGGCGCTGTCCTTCCAGCAAACAGATGAACCACTGGTACAGGGTATCCACAAAGGCCTGTGTCACCTGGTAAATGATCCTGCAGACAGTGCCAATACCAACTCCAAACAAACAGGAGATTGTGCGGTACTCCCCAGGGGTAGCATACCACCAAATGGCAATGGCTAATCTCCGCATTGGGCTGATGGGCCGACGGTAGTGGGTGGTCTGCATAGTCAGGACTGGTCCAAGTAGATCCAAGATATAATAGAAGGTAGCACGTGACATCCTGAAGTGGGCCATCCACTGCTCCTCCTGAAAAGATTCCACGGTCTGCATGAAAGCTTCTCTGTGGCACCTGTCTCTGACCCAGATCCCGCGATCCCGCATGGTCGTCAGCCTCAAAATGGAGGTAAGGCTAGATGATATCAGCGCTCTCCTTCGGCACAAATATTGGTGTCGAGATCTAGACCTCTCAGCCAAGAATTGTGCTCTCCTCCTCCAAGTGTGAAGCAAGTAGCACAGGGTGAGAAGCTGCTTCAAACTCTCAATTGCTGAAAAGTACAGCACAAACTGCAACACAGCTACTCCGTCTGCCATCTTTGCTGCAATGCTGGGAGCAGAACCCACCCCTCCCTTTTCCCTTTCTTGTGACCTCATCTCAAACAGCCCAAAGGTCCATTTTTAATGACACCAGCAAGGAAAGGGGTTATTCCTGGGTAAGGCCCTTTCACACTGAAAACGGATCAGCCCTCAGTGTGAAAGGGCCTTACCCGTGAATAACCCGGATTGAATTGCAGTGTAAATGGGGTCTGAGGCAGGGCATGCCCTGGCAATTTCCCGTGTTCGATTTCCCGGGTCCTACCCGGTATTCTGGTGTAAAAGTGGTATCAGTGGACTGCCACTTTAGTGGCGTATTAGCCAATTTTTGCCTAAACTAATAAACTCAACTGGTAAGTTTGGTCTCAACACTAACAGCAAGTTAAAAAATGTGCCCGTAAACTATAATTTCATCATAGAGATTAACGTTTACAAACCTCTTGACAAACATATGATCAGATGACACAAACTAAAAATGGGACAATCTGCATCAGTAATTTGAAAATTGTATAAGATAGAGCCTTAATTAAAAAATATATTTAATAATTAAGAGATGAGTATTACACAAGAGCAAAACAACTCGGGGTGAAATGTAATGCTCAAAAAGATTTGAAGTTTGTTCGAACTTAAAAAAACCAATGACACCAGGACATACAGGTCACTATATTGCTTTTAGGACAAGGAAGCAGTAAAAGAGAATGTTGGTCTTATTAATGATAAAAAATAATGGAAGATGGAAAGTTTAAGTGTGATTTGGGTAATTAAAAAAAATGGAAATTAGAACACGCTCACCAAGGGCATTTAAGCACCGGAAATGCCTTTATGGGTAATGAATAGAGGTCTAGCAACAGAGGAGCCCACCTTAAATGCCCTGTCAACAATGAACACTTGCCATATTTGTCACATTCACACACCCAGTTTAGAGGGTAATTGTTAAACAAATGTCCTGGGGTCCCCCCCACCCCCGTAACCAGCACCAGGCTGAAAGAGCCAGGGCTGATGTTAAAAAACAAAAACAGGAAACCGACGAAATAGGGGTTCCCTGTATTTAAAAAAAAAACAGCCCCAGGCTCAAGGGCCGGGGCTGGTTCCCAAAATACGGGGGACAAAATGAATAGTGGTCCCCCGTATTTTAAGTACCAGGCCCAACCAGCCAGCAGAGTAATGCCACAGCCGGGGAAAACTTATTATATAAGGTCCCGCGGCCAAAGCATTGACCATACTGACCAGTCAGCCTGTCCAGGGGCCCAGTGGGAGTGGGGTCCCCCCCCCCAATAAAGGGTTCCCCCAATCTCCAGGACTTAGCTGACCAGGCTGAAGCCTGGTGCTGTTCCCGGTGACCCTGGAGCGGTGGTCACCGGGCTGATTCTGTGTTAAAACCAGATGAAAAACTATTCTCTTATACCGTGGAACTATGAGTCCCAGCAAGCCTCCCCCGCATGCAGGGACTTGGAGAATCACAAGTCCCAGCGTGCGGGGCTTTAAAGGGCCCGCCGGCACTTGTAGTTCCACAGTAAAATAAATAGTTAAATAAACACACTGATACCCAATTAAAAATAAAACTTTAATACATCCAAAGCCCACACATACTTATACTTACCTGTCTTGAGCCCATAGGTAGGTTCCATGGGTCCGGGGCCTTGAAGCAGCTCTTTTGCAGGGCCACCCCTTTTTCCCAGGGCTTCTCCGTCTCCTTCTGTGTGCTTCACCTGGGGGGAGGTGGCCCTTGAAGCAGCTCTTTTGCAGGGCCACCCCCTTTTTCCCAGGGCTTTGTCCGTCTCCTTCTGTGTGCTTCACCTGGGGGGAGGTGGCCCTTGAAGCAGCTCTTTTGCAGGGCCACCCCCTTTTCCCAGGGCTTCTCCATCTCCTTCTGTGTGCTTCACCTGGAGGGAGGTGGCCCTTGAAGCAGCTCTTTTGCAGGGCCACCCCCTTTTCCCAGGGCTTCTCCCTCTCCTTCTGTGTGCTTCACCTGGGGGGAGGTGGCCCTTGAAGCAGCTCTTTTGCAGGGCCACCCCCTTTTTCCCAGGGCTTTGTCCATCTCCTTCTGTGTGCTTCACCTGGGGGGAGGTGGCCCTTGAAGCAGCTCTTTTGCAGGGCCACCCCCTTTTCCCAGGGCTTCTCCGTCTCCTTCTGTGTGCTTCACCTGGTGGGAGGTGGCCCTTGAAGCAGCTCTTTTGCTGGACCACCCACTTTTTCCCAGGGCTTTGTCTGTCTCCTTCTGTGTGCTTCACCTGGGGGGAGGTGGCCCTTGAAGCAGCTCTTTTGCTGGACCACCCCCTTTTCCCAGGGCTTCTCCGTCTCCTTCTGTGTGCTTCACCTGGAGGGAGGTGGCCCTTGAAGCAGCTCTTTTGCAGGGCCACCCCCTTTTCCCAGGGCTTCTCCCTCTCCTTCTGTGTGCTTCACCTGGGGGGAGGTGGCCCTTGAAGCAGCTCTTTTGCAGGGCCACCCCCTTTTTCCCAGGGCTTTGTCCGTCTCCTTCTGTGTGCTTCACCTGGGGGGAGGTGGCCCTTGAAGCAGCTCTTTTGCAGGGCCACCCCCTTTTCCCAGGGCTTCTCCATCTCCTTCTGTGTGCTTCACCTGGGGTGAGGTGGCCCTTGAAGCAGCTCTTTTGCTGGACCACCCCCTTTTTCCCAGGGCTTTGTCTGCCTCCTTCTGTGTGCTTCACCTGGGGGGAGGTGGCCCTTGAAGCAGCTCTTTTGCAGGGCCACCCCCTTTTTTCCAGGGCTTTGTCCGTCTCCTTCTGTGTGCTTCACCTGGGGGGTGGTGGCCCTTGAAGCAGCTCTTTTACTGGGCCACCCCCTTTCCCAGGGCTTGCCTCTCTTCTGGAGCTCTTCACTGCTCCTCCAGCGCCGTAGGACTGGCTGCTCCCTCTCTGGAGCTGGCTAATATAGCTCAAGGGGGCGGAGCCATGATGCAGCAAGCTGTGATTGGCTGGCTGGAATCAGTTCAAAAAAAAAAGTTTCCACCTTCCCCAGCCGCAAAATAAGTAAAAAAAACGCGTACCAACAAACCCCAGGGCAGCATGAGCAATGCAGTGTTTTAAACACTATTGGCAGGCTGCAGTAATCATCTAGATGTGGTTGAAGACAAAAGTTCTGATGGATATTAAATAATAATAAAAAAACAGATATGTGTGTAAAAGAAAAGGTAAAATAGCGGTGCAGTGGTCGACGGAAGGTCATTGTCAGATGTGGACAGCTGCACCCCGGCATACTTGCCGAATCCAAGAAGGGAGGTGGGGAGAGGTTTCTGATTAAAAATATCCTAAATGGGGGATTAAATGAATAATAATGGGGATAGGAAAAAGCAAGTGTGCGCCAGCGTGTGCCTGCGCTCAGGTGCAGATGCGGCAGGGGTGGATGAGTTGCCAGAGGGTGTAGGATAATAGAGAGCAGCAGGGTATTTTTCCAATAAAAGATGGTTTTTAATGAACTAGACAGGGGATAGGAGAAGGGATGCTGGCTGCGGTGAGTGCGCTATCGGACATGTGTGTTGTAGCAGAGGGGCAACATTTGCATGTGCCATTTAATCCTGGGGTTGCAGTGAATCGCGGGGGGGGGAGGTGGGGGGTGTCCACAAATCGCGGGGGGGGGGGGGTGTGTGTGTGTGCCGCGAATTGCAGGAGGGGGGGTCTCGTACCGCGAATTGCGGGAGGTGGGGTTGCTGCAAATCGCGGGAGGGGGGGTCGCGGGGGGCCGCGAATCGCGGGAGGGGGGTCGCGGGGGTTGCCGCGAATTGTGGGAGGTGCCATGAAATGCGGGAGGGGGGGTAGCGGGGGGGTGCCGCCAATGGCGGTAGGGGGGGGGTCGCGGGGTGTGCCGCGAATCGCGGGAGGGGGGGTGGGTTTGCGGGGGGTGCCGTGAATTGCGGGAGGGGGGGGGGCGGCGGGGGGCGCTCACCTGGTGGCTGTGGAGTAGGTTCCTTGGCAGCATGGGGAGGCAGAGGGTGTCTGGCACTGTGGGCTCACTGGGCTGGTTCTCGGTCATGTGAGTGTGTCATGTGAGTCAGAGGCTCCACCCAGCGTTAGACACACACTTACACACTTTAAGGGCCACACACAAAATGTCTTGTATATACAATACTCCTCACAAAAAATGCTGTACTATTTTTATCAAGGGTATTTTTATTCATGCAGAGTAACAACATTAACACTGAAATAATATATAAAACAGTAGACGTTTAGGTAGGAGTACAAGTTACATGAATGGAGGAGGAGAAGGGGAAGAGTGAATTCAGGGGCAGTAAAATAATAAACAATCATACCTTCGTAAAATCAAAGTGAGCTGCAATTAAAAAAAAAAGAAGTAATAACAATAAAAAGTGAAATCAACAATAATATAAAAGAAACACTCAGTGGGATGATTGAAACCTCTGAAGCGCAGTAACCAGAGAAACAAAGTCAGGCATCATCTCTGTTGGTGAAATACGGAGCACAGCTGCAAGGTTCTCATCATTCATGGAAGATCTGTGTTTTGACTTGTTGAATTTCATCCCAGAAAATGCCTGCTCGCATTCGGTTGAGCAGAATCGGACAAGTATCTTACGTGTATGAGGTTTGGAAAGCTTTGTCCATTGAGAGAGGCATAAAAGCGGGGAAGAGGCTCTAATTTGAATTGCTGTTGAAGCAAAGTATCGCACTTCAGGTTAATAAGCTCAAGTTGAAGATCAAGGAGCGTTGTCGACCTCAAATGTCAAATTGGAGGAGACTAAAGATAAATCTTTTTCTATTGTTTTGAAATCGTTGAATCTCTGTGAGTATTGATGATGCATATTTTTCCAGATTTGCATCTGAAACAGCAACCTACTGCAAAGTGTCGAAATGCGTGAACTACTTGTTTCCTACACGACAGGAGAAAATCAGCAATTTGGTCAAAAAAGACCACTCTGAAATGCAAATCATGAGCAAAAGACGCTTCCCTTGCAGTCTTAAATTCAATTCATTCTTATGGTCCATAAAATCCACAGCACATGTGTGTTTAGAAAAACATCTGCTCTCTTAGCTCCTACACTTGTCAAAACGTACCCCAAGCTAAGCACTCCCACATGGGTATGCTACAGAATATCTGTGTCTTCAGCATCAGTCTCCTATAGCAGAGCTACAAATTGGGTAGTATTCAATGCCGCGGCGAGCGGGTTAAACAGCGAGGATCGCAGAAAACCAGCGATTCTCGCTGTTTAACCCCCTTGCCGGCCGCTCCCCCTATTCAACATTCTGGAGGAATCGACGGCGAGGATTCCCCAAAACAGCGAGACCCGTGGTTAATGCAGCGAACCCACTGTATTTAGCCGCGAGTCTCGCTGCTTCTGCAGCCTCATTCGCTGATACCCCCTCACTCAAAAAATGGAGCAAGGGGGAATTGGCGTATGAGGGGGGTGAGTTACATACTGACAGGGCGAGTGGTGACAGTGAGCAGGAAGCCCTGCTTACTGTCACCGCTCGCCCACGGCATTGATCAGACCCCATTGTCTGTCATTTAATCCTCTTGCGCGAATGTAGTTGACCACTTTTGTAATTGTGTCCACAATATTGCTTAATGTTAAAATGCTCAAGGACCTTTTGATGTAAAACGCAATGTAGAAGACTGTTTTGTGTTCTGGATTCTTTTCTCTGACTTGGTATTTAACTCTTTCTAGCAGTCCTTTACTTACATATTCTCTCTAAAGAAGCCGCTGACGCTCATTACAGACAGGGAAATGCATTAGAGGAGCTGGGAAACTGACCAGTATTTCGCGGACACAACTTTACTCACAAGTTGCAAGGAAGGATGCAAGCAACAGCAGCTGAGATACAGATTGCTGTGGTTCTGAGGAGTTTGTAAAACCCAGACAGGTTAATGATTAGCCTGGCCTGACAGAATATTGAATTATACTTGAATATTTTTCAGACAGTAATCACAATAACAGCATTAACCACACTAAGTGCCCTTTGTAAGGAAACCATTATATATATATATATATGCAAGAGGGGGTGTGAGGGTCTGCGCTCAGAGTGTGCAGAAAATAACTGACAGTGATTGTTGGATAAATGCAGTTTTTTATTTTCACTGACAATGTATCCACTGTGCCGTTGCGTGCAGCTTAGGGTGTTGGACAAATGCAGTTTTATAATCACTGACAATGTATCCACTGTGCCTTTGCATGCAAGGGGTTAGGAACAATGGGGGGGGAGGGGGGAAGGTGAATCTGTGCTACTGGGGCAAGCACACAGATATGGTGGGATGGTTGCAGTCAATGGGGGAGAAGAAAAAGTCACAATGCAGGTGCGCAAGTAAGTGGTGCGGGGGGCTGGCGTCCCGTTCCACCCGCAGTACACTTTACCTGTTCTCGCCGGGAGTGCTTGTCCTCTATCCTCCTTCCGCTTGCTGGCTCCGTCACACCTGGGCTGAAATCGGCGCCTTGTCCGCTCGATTCGCCGGTTACCACGGCTACTGCACAGACGGGACTTCCGGGTTGAAGTCACGCGGGATTCGCGCCTTGGTCTGTCTGCTGCAGTTGCCGCGCGCTCGACTCCCAGCCGGGAGGAGACTTGATATGTCTGTTGATGTGGCTGTAAGACTCCAACGCGTTGCGACCCTCGTGGGTCTTCTTCAGGCACTCATCGATCCCTCCGGTAATTATCGCCAATATCAGCACTTCAGCGTCCGGCTCAGTCCCGGCACAGCTCGTGGTGCCTCTAGCGCTGTTAGTTCTGGGTTGCGTCAATCAGGCCACGCTCCTACGTGTTTCAGCATCAGACTTCGTCAGACCAATATGCATATATATATACACACAATACAGGTGGGACCCGGCTCTCCATATAATCGTAAGTCCGCGCCGGATGCCCATACAGCATACACATACAGCACAGCAGGGGGGTATAGCACTCCAGGCGACTTGTCAGCAATAAATACACTTAATCCACGGTGTAGTGGTACAACATTTCAATGCCCGTTTATTGCGGCATTTTCGTTAGGTATAACATGCATGTACAAACAATCTTACCTTATAAACACCACAGTGAGCATGGGGGCGGGGAATGCTGCCCGGTCTGCAAACGCAGAAGAATGACATCATACAATGAAATCATTGTGCACCCATCACCATAGATACAAGGGTAAACTCTGCGCAAACCAAAAAACAGCATAACAATAAATACTACATAGTACATAATAATTATATATCAAAGCAGTACTGGAGTAGCAGGAGATCATAGTTGCGCTATGAGCTTGCCATTCTTAACCTTTGCTGTACCTGTGTGGATACTAAGGTCGGCTAGATTGAATGTGCATGGCACTTTGTCTTACAAGGACCTATACTCTGTGTAAACTACTATTGATTCCTAATCATTGACAACGGACAATATGGAGCCCGCTGATACTGAAGCCAGTGGATACAATCATGCCATCTATGCTCTGGGTGAGCTGTACAGCTACTTCGAGGCGGAAGTTGAAAATATCCTATATACAGAAAATCTGAAGGATCAAGCAGAGGCTAAATCTAATCAAGACAGCTACCATCAGCTATTACGATTGAAACATAAAGAAATAGATTACTACTACCACTGTCTCACTTTGAGCGATTACTATCGGTTCAAAAAAATACCTCGCGGTCTGCGGGTAAGAAATTCACCTACGATCGGACGCAATGGTCCTTCCTTTTGTAAAAAATGGGTAGGAATACTGAACAAATGTTCCCTTGATTTGATCCTACTCATCATAGAACAATCTACCAAGGAAATTAATAATATCAAAAGCAAAATTGCTGAATTTGAGCTTACCTGTAATCCGCTATTGGAGGGTGACAACACCACAGACTGGTATACGAAACTATTCAACCAACTACAAACATATAAACAGGACCTCATTCGATTTAAGGCAGAAAAGAAAGCCAAGGTTGAAAGCGATCATGCCAATTACACAGTCTATACATCTACAGCCAGTGACTCTGAGACCACTACACAAATGACCGCACAAAGTGGCCCTTTAGGGGTAACTACCAAGGACCAAATCATCATTTGACCCCCTCTCATCGAATGCATCAATTCGGATGTTTACCACCCAACCAGGTTGTCTCAACCTCCTAGAATCCGGAACAACATGTCCAAAGAAGAAGCTAAGGCACTTGCAGAACTCTCATCTAATCTTCCGGCCTGCAGACAAGGGGGGAGCATTAGTAATACAGAACTTGCAGGACTATAAGGAAGAGATAGTGAGGCAGCTATCAGATTCTGAAACTTACTGAAGTTTCTGAAGCTACAAGGAGATCCAACTACTGCCTATAGCACAGATCTGTCTACTCTTCTCAAATATGGTTTAGATAATGATTTTATATCTGAGAAATTGCACAAAGCAGTGCTACCCGCACATCCGGTAGTTCCAGTGCTATACACAACTCCGAAAGTGCATTAATCGCTAATAAAACCACCAGGAAGGCCGGTAGTTCATTGTTTCAGCCTGTAGCCCTGTACTTAGATTTGATTATGCAACCATTAATACAAGTCCACCCCCGTTTTCTATTGGACACCAATGCCTTGCTAAAACATCTTGCAGAATTTATGGTTGTACCTAATGACATCTTATCATGCAGTATCGATGTTCAGAGCCTCTACACGGTCATCCCTCATGATGGGGGATTGGCGACAGTGAGGAGACGCTTTCAATTGACTGGGACATTTAGTGGCGATAAACTGGACTTCCATATTAAGTTGTTGGAATTGATTTTGACTAAACTATTTCTTATATGACAATTGCTTTTATCTCCAATGCTTTGGGTGTGCCATGGCACCTGCCTACTCTGATATCTTTGAAGTAGAGCAAGCAATATTTTTTTGATGACATCGATATATCGGGGGAGGTATTTTTTGGAGGGGACAATCTGAAAGACTAGTGCAGATCATCGAATCTCATAATGACAAAGATCATCCTGTGAAATTGACATACAGTATTAGTCCTGAATGTATTCAATATTTAGATGTTAACATTGCTCTTAACCCCTTCCCGACATATGACGTACATTTACGTCATATGTCGGTTGCGGGGGAATCAAGCCAGCTCACTGAGTGAGCTGGCTTGAAAGAGAGCAGGTAATGGCTGTATATTACAGCCAGGTACCTGCTCTCACGGCCACGAGCGGCGAGTTCGCCGATCGTGGCCGTTTAACCCTTTAAGCACCGCGGGCAAAGCGCCCGCAGTGCTTAAATAGCTAATCGGAGGGGGGGCGCCCCCCTCCGGCGCCGATCGGGGCCCCCCGCGGCGAGATCGGAGGGTGCCGATCGGTTGCCATGGTAGCCAGGGGTCTAATGTAGACCCCTGTGCTGGCCGTGTCAGTATTCCTATTACATCCTGTCTGAGGCAGGATGTAATAGAAAGTGCTGAAAATCACTATGTTCAGCCATAGAGCTCTATGGCTGAACCTAGTACAGGCGATCGCGCCCCCTAGTGGTCAAGTACACTAGGGGGCCTTGTAGTAAAAGTAAAAAAAAAAAAAAAATAAGTTTAAAAATAAAATAAAAAAAAATATATTAAAAGTTCAAATCACCCCCCTTTCCCCATTTCACAAATAAAAATAAATAAAAAATAAAAAAAATAAACATATTTGGTATCGCCGCGTTCCTAAAAGTCCGATCTATTAAAATATAACATTAGTTATCCCGCACGGTTAAAGGCGTAAACGGAAAATAATTCCCAACGCCAAAACTACGTTTTTTGGTCGCATCGCCTACCCAAAAAAAAATAACTAAAAGAGATCAGAAAGTCGCCCATATCCCATAATGGTATTAATTAAAAAGTACACTTCAGCCCGCAAAAAATGAGCCCTCACCCAGGTCCGTAGGTGGAAAAATAAAAAAGTTATAAGCCGCAGAACATGGCGACGCGACGCAAATTAGAAAAACCGTAAAAGTTGCTATTTTTTTTTTTGAACTCCAAAAAAAACGTAACCAGCGCAAAATTGTGGAATGGCGTTTTTTTTTTTTACCCCACATTGAATTATTTCCTGATTCCCCAGAATATTATACGGTATAGTAAATGGTACCATTGAAAAGTACAACTTGTCCCGCAAAAAAAAAGCCCTCATGTGTCTATATAGCCGGAAAATTAAAAAAGTTATGCTTATTTGAACGCAAGGAGGAAAAAAAAAAAATAAATTAACAAAAAAGGCCTGGTCGGGAAGGGGTTAAAGATGGGATGATCTGCACATCATTATACACGAAGTCGACAGATCGAAACAATTTATTATGATTTGACAGTTTTCATCCTAAGCCACTTAAACGCGGCCTCCCGTATTCTCAATTACTACGTATTAAAGGTATTACTTCTGACCCAGTTGTTGCTAACAGTGAGATGGATGCTATGATACCCTCTATTAGCAAATTTGGCTATCATATAGAACAATTGCAATGGGATAAACAACGTATACTTGGTTTGGATAGAACTACTCTTATTAATGAACCAGTGAAAAAGAAATCCAAAGGTGATATGATCCCGTGGGTATGTCAATACAACCGTGATAGTAAAAATCTTAACCAGATATCCAAAAAGCTGTGGCCCATTATACAGGGCGACAGTTATCTAGGACTGGCTAGCACTAGATTACTAGCATGCTACACTAGAGGGCGTAATCTCAGAGACATTCTGGTTAGAGCAGATATCTCTAACTACACTAAGCAATGTAGTGATTATGCTAATACCAGTAAAGGATGCATTAGGTGCACCTGCACCACATGCCAGTTCATGATACCGGGAGATACGTTCTCCCATCTCCTCTCTGGAAAAACTGTGTATATTAGGCACCGCCTCAACTGTACTTCTAGATACGTGGTATATCAGATCCTATGCCCCTGTGGGCTGTCATACGTTGGCAAAACTGAATGCCAATTTAAGGAGCGTATGACAGCTCACAGGTCGGCCATTAGGAATGCAATTTCCAAAGGTCAGAGCGACCAACCGGTCACACGTCATTTCTGTAACCACCCTCATCCATTGACATCACTTAAATACCGTATGATGGATCACCTACCCCCTTCTGTTAGGGGGGGTGATCACTCAAAAAAAATAATCCAGCTCGAAACCAAGTGGATCTTTCGCTTGGGGACATTGGCACCCCGTGGTTTGAATGAGCACCTCGGCCTTGGGATCTCTCTCTCTCTATCTCTCTCGATTAAAGCAGACACTGCAGAACACTAACTGTACTGACCAGAGATGGACATTAACTCCTTATAGTAATATTATTGGGCAACTAAATACCTTAACAGCTCTGTAATGGGTGCTGAATGAGAGTATTTTACAGTGCACCATTTTTTTTAGCAATCCAGCATTTTTTCCTGGTATAAGCTTCTGCTTATTAGTGCATAGGAGTAGGTGACCCCGGTTACATAAACTGCATTGCAGGGGCACCCAACGCCATGCACAGAACACAAACATAGGTCAATGACCGTGCCCCTGGTACTGCAGTTTATGGATAAATCCTAGGATTTACCAAATCCTCACTAAACACCTCCAAAAATGGAAAAACCACCAGTGCTGTACCTCCAATAAAATGTATGTCTAAATACACTAAATAAAACCAATATAAATGTAATTGGTAACAAAACTTTCCCCCTACAGTATGTCTTGTTGATGTGGCCAGATGTTGTAACTGACCTTGGGTCGGAACCCTATGTGCACACTATATGTCACCACTCAGTCAGCAATCCCCTTAGATAAAGAAAACAAAAAAGAACTATAGTGGAGGTATATCCGCGCCAAACCTGACTGCAGCAAAATGTCCCACCAGGGGATACCAACCCCTACACTCCAAACACCAAATACGAAAAAAGGGTTGACAAGGTTGCGCTGTCTTGCTACTCAAGATGTAAACTTCGCTCTTTTCAGGTTGTCCTTGCTGCTGAAGGGGTATAAATACCCTGGAGACATCAAGGGTCTCCACACCTTGAAAAAGGACCATCAAAGGTCCGAAACGCGTTGGTGTTGTGGAGCCAGGGGACCAGCTGTGCAGGCCTTCTCTTTGCCCTTCTTTTTGTTTTTCCATCTGGAGGATCTTTCACCTAGCCTCAAGGACCCGGGCGAGTGGTGGTGAGTGAAGAGAAGCCCTGTATGGAAACCTCTGCTATTTCCTTTTAAACCCTCTTTTTTTGCTGTATGTTTGGATGTCTTTTGGAATAAATTTACCTGTACCTACAAGTCGAAGTGTGGAATTATATCCAGGTGGCGAGGTGGGACCTAAAAGATACCTTTGGATGAACATAGGGCATTGTCCTAAGGTGAGCGCACATCCTAAAGGGCTGTTGGATTTGTGGGTGTCAAAGCTGAGTGTGATTCAACCCAGACAAAGATACCTTTACAGGCACATAGGGCCTGGCCTGTGCAACAGGTCAGTAGAAAGGAATCAGATTCAGCCCCTTAGATAAAGGACTCACCTCTGGGCAATGACCTATTTACCTCAAATGGTTTCTTTATATATCCCTCAATGTTAACCTCCAGATGAAGGCTTATACCAATAGACCATCCATAAAAAAGGGTATTTATTGTGGTGCCATGTAAAATATACAGTTTGTCAGGAATACAGAATAAAAAATAATTAAAAACAATGGGTTCTGACAGTGGAGGCTATCCATGCTCTCTGTATCCATAAAGGAGAAACAAGGAAATGTACCAGAGTGAAATAGGCAGTGTCTCAACAACAATGCCAGAGGTACCTTACACTCACCAACGTATTTCAGGCCTGTCAAGGTGTAGTGGTATAGGCCAGGAGACAGGAATTTATACCTGTAGTTGATACATAGGAAAAAGGTATGATGCAAACAATGGGATGGACCCCATAATTGTACACACTCAGAGCACACAACCCTACTGTCACGGTCTCAGGTACATCACGCTGGTCACCAGGCCGGGGAATGGCTTGACCTGACACAGGGGTGCGAAGTCTTACCACGCCATAGGTGTTCACCAATGACCCCTCCAGTTGGGATTTGGGCTTCGCTGCTATGGACATGCCGGTCGCGGTCCCCTGAGCATGTTCCCCATGTGGCACTGGTAACTCCTTGGAAACAGGTAGCATGGATTCAGGATTACGCATAGTCATCTTAGCCGGGTCGTACGCTGGTAGTCACGGAGCACAGTACACAAGGATCAGCACAAAGAAGAGAAAAGGGTGTCCTTTGGTTGGGTGCACCTAAAGTAATTGACAAATTAAGAATTAACCTTTATTATTTATTAATTAAAAGGCTGCGAAAAATATTAAAAAACATTCATTGACATAAACAGTTTGGGATGACACACATAAAACGAAGGTGGTGGGCAGAAATTGCTCTGGTATAATCTTTATTGAAGATATATGCAGTATGACGTACAGCGGTGTCTCGGATCAATGGATCTGTGTAGTGGGTTGGTAGTGTTAATACTAATACCAGCCTCTTTGAACTACCAGAATCTCTATTTCTGAGTTAGATAATCATATATCAATATATCACAAATTACTTCGGAAATATGTAGGCGTGAAATGGGATATACACTGGTGTAATCACCCGGTTCTCCCAATTGCAGATGGATTTGAGTGCTATATAGACCTCAATATAACACCTGAAGCGGTAGTTAGTGGGCTGAGTATCCCATCAATGATAGATACACTCCTGCCCTCGGTAGGTAATCAATCATTACACAGTTCTAATAATATTTATCAGCAGAGAGAAAAATTATGATCATAAAAATATCAAAAATGGGGTGTCACTCTATATAATCAAAAAAGTGACCTCAACCCCTGTATAAAGTCCCAAATAGAGACTATCTCAATGCTGAATGAACCACAGTGTGTTACCCAGTTTCTCTATCCACTGCCACCATGGAATGGTAATCTGCAGGTGAGTAGGTGTAATAAGGGAAAACACACTGGGAATATACCGCTGATGGATATCAGGGGAGTCTATAAGCAAGTCTCATGCAGAGAGCACGCTGCAAAGTAAGAGCCCTGAAAAGGGCTTCAGTGATAAATCACCGCTGGAACAAACAGTCAATCAAAATGCATTGTAAGAAAAATAATAAAGAGAGCAATTCTAACTGCCCGCACACCGCTAGCCGGCACGCGCTTCGCAGTTCAGCTTCCTCAGGGCCCTGAGGAAGCTGAACTGCGAAGCGCGTGCCGGCTAGCGGTGTGCGGGCAGTTAGAATTGCTCTCTTTATTATTTTTCTTACAATGCATTTTGATTGACTGTTTGTTCCAGCGGTGATTTATCACTGAAGCCCTTTTCAGGGCTCTTACTTTGCAGCGTGCTCTCTGCATGAGACTTGCTTATAGACTCCCCTGATATCCATCAGCGGTATATTCCCAGTGTGTTTTCCCTTATTACACCTACTCACCTGCAGATTACCATTCCATGGTGGCAGTGGATAGAGAAACTGGGTAACACACTGTGGTTCATTCAGCATTGAGATAGTCTCTATTTGGGACTTTATACAGGGGTTGAGGTCACTTTTTTGATTATATAGAGTGACACCCCATTTTTGATATTTTTATGATCATAATTTTTCTCTCTGCTGATAAATATTATTAGAACTGTGTAATGATTGATTACCTACCGAGGGCAGGAGTGTATCTATCATTGATGGGATACTCAGCCCACTAACTACCGCTTCAGGTGTTATATTGAGGTCTATATAGCACTCAAATCCATCTGCAATTGGGAGAACCGGGTGATTACACCAGTGTATATCCCATTTCACGCCTACATATTTCCGAAGTAATTTGTGATATATTGATATATGATTATCTAACTCAGAAATAGAGATTCTGGTAGTTCAAAGAGGCTGGTATTAGTATTAACACTACCAACCCACTACACAGATCCATTGATCCGAGACACCGCTGTACGTCATACTGCATATATCTTCAATAAAGATTATACCAGAGCAATTTCTGCCCACCACCTTCGTTTTATGTGTGTCATCCCAAACTGTTTATGTCAATGAATGTTTTTTAATATTTTTCGCAGCCTTTTAATTAATAAATAATAAAGGTTAATTCTTAATTTGTCAATTACTTTAGGTGCACCCAACCAAAGGACACCCTTTTCTCTTCTTTGTGCTTGTAAATATATTGTGTCCCAGGGTAGCACACCCCTGTTCCCCAGCAATTGATTTCCCTGGAGGATACATTAGGGGTCCGATATGTATTGTATTTCTGTCTTGTGCGAGTGAAAACCACCCCCCTCTCTTACACAAGGATCAGACAGGAGAATAGTCAGAAGGCAATCCAAGGTCATCCACTGGTAATCACTGGGTACGGTACACGAGGATCAGGCAGGAGAGTGGTCAGAAGGCAGGCTGAGGTCATACACAGGTAAACCACAGTTCACGGTACACAGGGATTAAGCCGAAGGATAGTCAGGAAACAAGCCGAAGCCAGTATCTGGTGATCAGGAACACAGTAAAAGTACAAGGGACGCTGGAGCAGGTTGTGAGCCTATACTCTGGCAGCCTCTGTCTGCCAGAGACTGCCTTTTTATAGGAAACACAGGAAGCTAATTACTCACAGGTACCCTAATCAATGAAGGCTGAGCATGATCAGTTCACACTGAACTCTCCTGCAGGAGAGCCAGGTGTTGCAACTAATCAGCAGAGCTCAGATCACACAGACTTTCCTGCAGCATGGAGTGGATCAGAAGCTGAAATCAGCATGCAGAGTTCAACCACACAGAGCTGTCAGCAGCAATAGACAGAGCCAGCAGGATTTTAAAAGCAGGTAACACTGAATACTTGCATATTGTGACATTACCCCCCCCCCCCTCTAGGGGTGGGCTCCGAACACCCCACAAGGAAATTTTCAAGGTCGTCTGCGGTGCTTCTTTTTGGAAGACTGTTTGGATTTCGTTAACTGATGTGCGACCTTTGGCTCTACAAAACGTGCTCTGGCCAACACTAGACCACCTAGAAAGGGAGCGGCATCGTGTTCAGAATAATAATCTGAGTTGGAGTCTAGTTCTGGGGTGCAGATCAAAGACTTTTTGGCTGATGATACACTGGGACCATGAAGTGCTAACTGTTGAGTTCTTTGATTCAGATCTTGGTAAAAAAAAATTCCCAGAAGCACTAGTACTCTCAGCATGCCGTCTAGATGACCCATGGTTTTGAAGAGGCATGGATAGACATTCAACCAAGGAAGATGAAGGAGTCTTTGATCCAAATTTGTCAATCACGGCCCGGGAGAATGATATCAGATCTCGCAGTCGAGGATCATTGGCTTCAACAAGTGGATTGACCCATTCTAGTGCTTCTCCTCGGAAGGATAAGATCATAAATTTTACAATATTTGCCAGATTAACCCCGGAGGATGGATCAAAGTTCATGGCATCTAAGTAGTAATCAGCTAAAGCCTGGTAATGGGCAATGTTCCCATCAAAGCAAATGACTTCAGAAGACTCTTCAGCTGGCTTCTGTGTAATAGCCAACCCTGGTGGGACCTTAGACACAACGGATGTCTCTTGAACTTGAGGCACTGCTGAAGCCTCATGGATGTCCAGTACAGTAGGCATCGGTACTCTAGAATTTTTTTTCTTGGCTGACATGTTTAGGCCCAAAGATCATGGAAGCAATAGACTTAGGCCCGGAGACCACAGAGGCAATGGAGACAGGCACAGAGGCCAAGGAAGCACACCTGAAGGCAATGGAGACAGGCCCAGAGGCCACGGAGGAAGGCCCAGAGGTCAAGGAAGCAGACCTGGAGGCCACGGAGACTGGCCCGTAGGTCACAGAGACTAGCCCAGAGACCACGGGGACTGGACCGGAGACCACGGGGACTGGCCCGGAGACCATGGGGACTGGTCCTGAGACCACAGCACACAAGTCATCATGCCCGGAGGCAAGGGCAGATGGAACCTCATGCCCGGAGGCAAGGGCAGAATTGGTCCTCATGCCCGGAGTCAAGGGCAGATGGGTCCTCATGCCCGGAGGCAAGGGCAGATAGATCTCTACTAGGAGTGACAGACCTGGAACCCCTACCAGGGGTGACAGACTCGGAAACCCCCACCTGGGGTGACTGGCTCGGAACCCCCACCTGGGGTGACTGGCTCGGAACCCCCACCTGGGGTGACTGGCTCGGAACCTTCTTCTGGGGTGATATATAGAGCCCCTTCTTGAGGCAAAGTGCTCAGTGGCCCATCTTGGGAAGCCACACTCAGAGACCCTTCCTGGGGTGTGGCAACCAGAGGATCCTTTTGGGGTGCAACACTCGGAGATTCCTCTTGGGATAATGTACTCAGAGGCCCTTTTTGGGGTAACACCTTCAGAGACCCCTCTTGGGGTAAAGTGCTCAGGAAACCCTCCTGGGGCGCAATGCTCAGAAACCCTGTTTGGGGTGTGGTACTCTGAGACCCTGCTTGGAGTCTGACGGTCTGAGACCCCTCCTGGTGCATGACACTCTGAACCCCTATCTGCGGCTTGAAACTTTGAGAACCCTCCTGGGAAATGATCACCCCCCCCCCCCCGAGACTCCTTCCGAGGAAAAAGACTCTGTACCCCTTCTTGGGGCTCGCCATTCTGAGACCCCTCTCGGAACTCGGCACTGTGAGAGTCCACTTGGGGTGAAACACTTTGATGCCCCTCTTCGGGCAAGACACTAGGAAGCCCTTCCTTGGGCAAGACACTAGGAAGATCCTCCTGGAGCACAATACTCGGAAGCCCCTCCTTGGGCTGAACTGACAAGACCGCCATCTGGGGCTTGCTTGACGGAACCCCATTTAGTGTTTGATACTCAAACTCCCCTCCTGGGCCTTGTGACCATGAACCCCCTCCTGGGGCTGGATGGACAGAACCCCCTCCTGGGGTTGGACTGATGGGACCCCTTCTTGGGGTGAGACTGAATGGACACCCGGACTCCCCTCTTGGAACTTGACACTCAGGTTCCCCTCTTGCGGTTTGACCAAAATGTTACTGTTTTTAGGAAAGAGGATCTTAGTTCTGGGTCCCCAGTGATAGCCACGAAACTCTTCCTGAGTGGGCACAGAAGCAATAATCTTATTCCTGGCCTCACGGAGAGAGCAATCCCCAATGGTCCTGGGCTCCACAATAAAAACATAAATTTAAGGACCTGCGCCGCTGGCGTTCCTCATCTGACAACTGCGAACGAGGCCGACTCAGGTACCTGTCCTTACAGGGCACAGATGCTGATGCCACTGAAATGCCCGGAATGGCGTCAGAGGGTCTTGCAGGCACCGGACCTGGAGTGGAAGGTACCTTGCTCCTGGAAAAGCTGTCCAGCAAAGAGATTATTAGGGACAAGATTTTTGTCAAAATTTCTTGTAACTGCTGGATCAGCTGCACAAGCTCCTTTAAAGTTCCTGAATCACATTCCACAGGGGTTATAGGAGTTGGAACAACGTTCTTTTGCTGTAACAGGGTCTGTAAAAGCTGAATGATCATAGCTTGATCCAGCTCTTGCTTGCTAACCCCAGCAAATGGTTGCTCCAATAGCTCCTTGGTTGGACCAGAGTATTCTGTCACAGTTTTTGACTCGGATGGGTGAATGCCAGACCGGGAATTGGCTTGACCTGACTCAGGGGTGCGGAGTCTAACCGTACCGGTGGTTTTCGCCAGTGACCCCTCCAAGCGGGATTTCAGACCAAGCACTGGGAACGCTGGAGCAGGTTATGAGCCTATACTCTGACAGCCTCTGTCTGCCAGTGACTGCCTTTTTATTGGAAACACAGGGAGCTAATTACTCACAGGTGCCCTAATCAATGAAGGCTGAGCATGGTCAGTTCACACTGAACTCTCCTGCAGGAGAGAGTTACCAGGTGTTGCAACTAATCAGCAGAGCTCAGATCACACAGACTTTCCTGCAGCATGGAGTGGATCAGAAGCTGAAATCAGCATGCAGAGTTCAACCACACAGAGCTGTCAGCAGCAATAGACAGAGCCAGCAGGATTTTACAAGCAGGTAACACTGCATATTGTGACACCTACCTAATACCAACATAATAAATGCTGAAACATTACACATATCCGAAGAAAGCAATAAATGAATAGTCCCAAATTCACAATGTATAACGTCCTGTAGGTAGATGGTATAGTTATAATTCCATATTCCGTGTTTTGTGCCTCTCCAACAACGGATTCAGCTGGGATGGATTGCCGCGAATGTTCGCAATTACCGGAACTGCGTCTGCCTCACTTCCACCTGGTGGAACTCATGAATTCCGGTCATTTGGAATGCAAATCATGGAGATGGAAGCGGCAACCATTATTTGTCCCAACATAGATGCAGATGCAATTTTAGGTGGGTACTCCAGCTATATGGTGCCTTTTGATATACGTTCACCGGAGCCATATCATAGTGGTCCTCCATATAAGGTTTCATATACAAAAGATACAAAAATATTAAGTTAAGAAGAAGAAATATGAAAAATATAAGTATCTAAAAATAGGGGTTAGTATCAAACTTATAAAAAAAAAACTTCAGTTCAAACTCCAGATTAAGACCGCTTGATTCAACAGTTTTTAACAAGAAGATGGTTTTCATTTTCAACTGCAGTAATATGTTTTCTCTATAATTCATTTTCCAATTATCTTGGACCGTATTAAAGCCACAAAAATAAGCAGCATGATTGATGTACATACCATGTAAATTCTTAAAATGCAGACACATAAAGGGATTCTACACCCTTTTTGATTTTTCTGCAGTGCTCTGCGAGCATTGTTTTAAGTGACCTGATGGTTTTGTCAATATATTGCATGCCACAGGTACATTCAATCAAGTAGACACAAAATTTGGTGTGACAAGTTATAAATTCTTCGATATTATATGTGATATTGGTGTGTAAGGACTTATACTCGTGAATCACTTACTAGCACATGCCCTGCACATGACACAAGTGCCACACTGAAAAAATCCCTTTGATTTGATTGGTCTTGGTGTTTTAGGGGTGTTGACGGAGCTTCTCACCATCATATTATTAAGATCATCAGCGATAAATGAAAGTTGGGCAATCTTTAATGTTTTTGTGCCATAAGGGATGTGTCTCAAGACTCCCCAAGGCTTTCTAAAGATACCCTCGATCTGTTTGGACTGGCTGTTGTATTTGGTTAAGACGCACACCCCTAAGTCTTTCACCTCCGTATTGCTGATCTGAAAGGTGATTTTAACAATGATGTCATTATTATTCAAATGGCCAAAAAAATAACTAAAAGAATCCTGGTCTCCCTTCCTAACAAACACAATATCATCTACGTAATGTCGAAAGGACACTAGGCTGGCACCTACATGAGAGTTAACCCATATAGTCTGATCCTCCCACCATGCCATAAATAAATTGACATAACTTGGCACCAGCCTAGTGCCCATTGTCGTTCCTGTGTTATAAATAAAAATCACCATCGCACCAAAAATAATTGTTGTATAATATAAGTTAAATGCCTTCCAGAATGAACGTTTTCATGTCCAGGGAGATGGATTTTTTATCTAAAAAATTAGCCACTGACTGCAGATATACTAGAGTGGTCAACGATAGTGTACAACGAGGTGACATTGGATGTCACCATTCTGCATTTAGAACAACACTCTTTGTCCAAGCATTTCCAAGTAGCTATGGTATTTTTAAAGTAGGAAGCATTTTTGCACACTAGGGGTTAGAGTAAAGTATGCAGATAATGGGAGAGATTGCATAATTCTGAATTGGTACCTGCCACTATGGGCCGCCCTGGTGGGTTTTTATTGCACTTATGAATTTTGGGCAGGATGTATATGACCGGTATAGAGGGGGTTGCTATATGCATGCATTTGCTAGCTGTTTTGGTGATAACACCTTTGGAAGTATATCAATTTAGGAATACCTCTAGTATCTTTTGTATGTTAATTGTGGGAATTTTTATCAATTTGTTATAAAAGTTAATGTCAGAAAGTTGTCTAAGAATTTCCTTATTATAATCCTCCACCAGGATACTATTAATCTGTGGAGTGGGAGATTTGCTGTGCTGATTGGTCGCAATACATTTATTGGCCTTACCTTTATGCTGTGTGCCCTCTATATAATCCTTAAGGTCCTGCCAGAACTTTTTAAGTTTTTTGTTCATTAGTTCCCTTTCATTTTTCTGTACTTTAGTTGTAATCATCTCCTCTAGTACCTTTTATAATCTTTAGATTTAGAGAAAGGTTCATCCAATGATTTATATACAGTAATTTCAT
Organism: Crinia signifera; assembly: GCF_055691185.1. Taxonomy (NCBI): domain Eukaryota; kingdom Metazoa; phylum Chordata; class Amphibia; order Anura; family Myobatrachidae; genus Crinia; species Crinia signifera. The sequence goes on from NC_139217.1 coordinate 446,457,026, forward strand.
ATTCCAATTGATGTAAATTCTCCCTATTTTTTTAGAAATTATAAGCTCCACCATATAGTATGATGGAACAGTCATCAAGGATCTTAGACCAATTGTTTTTTAAGTTCAGTTGATGCAATATCAAAAGAGGGGATTTTCTCAATCTACGGGGTATAATTCTTTCTGTACAATACTTTTCCAGAGGCCAATTCACACTGTTCCCTTTGTGGATAAGTGATTTCTCCAGTTTATACAAAACATTGTCTAGGCTATTATCCCCCACATCATTATATTCTACTTGGTTAAAAGCCTCATTCATGAAAGTATTCCTACGTTCCCTGTAGACAGGCTGCAAGTCTATCCTAATACAATGGTAAACAGAACACAATGTAACACAAACATAAATCAATGACCGCGCCCATGGTACATCAATTTACCAAATCCCCACTATCTAAACACCTCCAAAAATGGAAAAACCACTAGCGCTGTACCTCCAATATACTGTATGTCTAAATACACTAAATAAAACTAATATAAATGTAATTGGAAATGTACATTTCCTCCTACGATATGTCTGGTCGATGTGGCCAGATGTTATAACTGACCTTGGGTCAGAACCCTATGTGCACATAGGGGTTTCTTTATATGGTGGTAAGTATCCTCACACTCGACTAGATTCATATAGCTGCAAACATTGGCTATTGTTACAGTATATTGGGTTACCCCAAAACTGACCTTTTGGGGGTGCCCTATATGCAATTATTTTTTGATCATCTTATATGAGTTGTTGGCATTTTGAAAATGTTTGTTTGTTGTTGTAAGGTTGATCATTTCTTTGCTGGAATTGGACTTTCAAGTTAGAGAGCCATGTTTAATTCCCATGAGTAGTCGGTTTGAGGAGACTTGGTGCTAAATGGTCTTTTAAGTTCTTAGCAGCAGTTTACCAGCTAAACCAAAAGTAACATTCAAAACAGCTAAGGATTGGATCCATCTTGAGACTGTCCTAGTGTTTATTTAAAACTTTCCAAATGTTTTTTCTCTTTTGTTAAACTGTGTGACAAAATGTACACTTGTATTCGTAAGTAAGAAGATTTTTTTGCTTTATTTGGTCCATTCTTACATGTGCCTGATGTTATATTATCTGGCATACAGGGGTTTGGTCCTGGGGTACCCACCGGTAATGAAAGGTGCGACCCTGTGGAGACCTTTCCGTAGTACTGCATACAAAGACAATGTTGCAGGTGCCCAATTCAAACTCCCAATCTATTAATAATAAACTTTGCAATAAAATTGTGCATTTTGAGTGAGGTTCTTTGCATAGTTATGGCCATAAGTAACACTGTGCCCACCATGTCCAGGTGACCTCATTAGTCTGGCAAGTCCCTAACATTTTGGGGGGTACAAATCTAGGGTGAGGCTGAGTGACCCCAGGGTATCCTCTATCTCTGAATATGTTTGCATACAAGCGTGTTTTTTCCTCATAGTCCGTACTTAATGTGCAATTTCTTTGAATTCAACGGAGTTGAAAGAAGGGAATATTGGTCTTCCATTTATTCATATGCCCACTGTACTGTACATAACTATTTGAATCAACTGTTTTATGAAATTCCTAGTAATAACCTTGTTCTCATGATTCACTAATATACTATAAGATCCAAGTATTGTATTTCTTTATCGTCAATTTTGTGGGTGAAATAAAAGTTATATTAATTTTGGACAATGTAACTCTTGAATGAGTCAAATTCTTTTGTCATGCCCTTAAATTTAATTAGGATGTTGTCTATATACCTGCGGTATGAGACAATATTTATTTTGAATGCATGGTCTCCATACAGTATATATTGTTAGGACACTGGGAGAATCCCCGAACCAGAACCATGACTCCGTTGCCTCTGGCTGTGATTGACGGATGCGTGCAGTGCTAGGCTTCACCAATAACAGCCGCATTCGACGGAGCAGGTTATGCCGGCTCCGCCCTCGATGCCGCCTGGTCTTATGAGGGACAGCGCATCCATCAAGGCAGGGAGACAGCAACGGGAAAACTAACTAAAGCCCGACAAGGGAAGGGGAACCCCCAGAGTCCCCAGTGGAGCAACAATGCTCAGGAGACAATAGATACAGGAAAATGATTTTGTGCAACCCTGACGAAATGCACATACTGTATACAATACACTTCTTGGGAGAAAGAAACAGACCATCGTGCAAATATTGTATTGGAAAGTGGCCAATTTAATGGTTATTGTATGCACTCACATGGAAATGCAATTTGATTGGCATATAAATGGGTCTTTCAATCAATAGTAGTCCACAGGATTCCTAGGGAAACTTTAAAAAACGACATCTAGTGCAACATTGTAGGTAAAAAGTAAAATTGACATTTATTGGACAAACTCACAATTGGTTGGAAGTAAAATGGCATGTCACCCACATGGGGTATGAGACTCTCAAAGGACCATCAGCGGCAACAGGAATCGTTAGAAATCCGTCCTATCCTGAGGTGTCCGGTCGGCAGCATTGATTGGCTTTAGCACGCTTTCAGTCTCAAATAGCCCTTCATCAGAAGCATAATCAGTGGTGCCGAGCGGGTCTCTTTTTAAACCCTGCATAATTACACACAAGTTCTCCCAGCCGCGAGTTCCGGTGCTCCGTGTACTGGAAGTGCGGTATCGTTTATCCGGAAGTGGTGCTTCACTTTCCAGCGGTCCCGGGGAACTGTTCATCAGTAGCTCTAAGTTCCAGATTCATTACAGTCCGGACATCTATGGAACGCAACTCCGTTTCCGGAAAAGGATATCACATAATGGAACGCATGGGGTATTGAAGTGCACAGGGATTGTACGTCCACTGTAACCCATTTTAAATAGTCTTGCCATATCACTTTATCTAAAATTTGCAAAATATTAGGAGTCTATGTTGGCTATTATAGGTCTCCGGGGATGGGTCAGTTTCTTATGTATTTTGATGAGGCAGTAGAATATGGGGATGACCGGGTTATTTTTAATGAGGTTTTGATTTTGGTCTTTATTTATAATTTCTTTGTTTAGAGCCTCTACTAATATACTATGTAGTTCATCAATAAATCCCAGTGTGTAATCCTGTTTTAATATTTCATATGATGCCCGATCCCCCATAAGTCTTAGAGCCTCTCATAGTCAGTACGATTTAGCACAGCCAGATCTCTCTCAGTATCCTCTCCTGGAGTACTTAATCACATATTCACAGGTAGTAAAGGAATTTTAATGTTGGCTTTAATCCTTTTGTAGTTTGTCCATTATTTATGCATGCTTTGTAAATGAGACATATATATATGGTATAATCCCTTTGTATAGTTTGTCACTAGTTGTTGTTTATGTTGCTTGCTTTTCGGTATATGATTTTTGGTCTTTCTGGAAGTATTGGTGCCAAATGTTCATCAATTTCTAACATATGCTTTTGGATGGTATTTTCAATAATATGTGCATTACTTGAGAATTGTGTAGTGAATGCAACATTGGTATTTTGTATTTTCTTCTTTTCCAACTTGTATTCCAGAAATGATTTTTCTATCTATTGTTGTAAAATGATCCAGTTGATTTTTAGATTTTGTTCATGATATCCTTTTGCCAAAATAGTTTTTTTCATTTCATTGCTTTAGGTGTGTAATGTATTTTCTTCAAAACAGTTTATTTATACTCGTCTGATTTGACCTCCAGGGATATTGGATATCCATTTTTTATGATGGTTGCTTGTTACAGGTCGTAGATTATTTTGTTTTGCTTGTTTAATGTGTGTTCTCAATTTCATTTAGTTGATTTGATGAAAATTCTACATCATGAAATATGACTTCCTCCTTGCTGGACATGACTGTTAATTCTAGATTCAGTGTTTTACTGTTGATGTAGCTGATAAATTCAGAGAGGTGTGCTGCCATTCCATATGAAAAATACATCATCGATGTATCTGTGCCAACTGGTGATGTATTGGTTGTAGTTGTTCTTTTTCCAAATGAAATTGTCCTCCCTCTTTGTGAAAAATAAATTAACATGACTTGGTGCTAATGGGGGTCCCATAGCTATTCCTTGTTTTTGCAGGAAGAACTCGTTATGCCAGAAGTAGTTATGAGTTAATATAAATGTAATATTTGCCATGATGACCTTTACTTGTTCATTTGATATTTCAATTGATGATAGGTAGTGATTTGTGTGTTCACAGCCTGTCCCATGCTCTATATAGATATACAGGTATTTGATGTCTGCTGTTCCCTTGATGTCATTTTCTATGCAATCAGTCTCTTCTATTATCTGCAGTATGCTTGTGGTGTCTTTCAGATGGCTTTTCTGTGCTGTACTGTAATTAAATTTTGCAGAAAGAAGTCTGTGTATTTTGATACGTGTGATGTTAATTCATTTATTCCAGAGATAATTGGATGGCCAGGAGAAGGAGTTAGGGGTTTATGAATTTTTAATTTTTGTAAAATAAAATCATGCTCCTTTTTGTTGAGAATCCTTATTCTCTGACCTACTGACAGTCCTTTATTGTATTTTTCTGTGAGGTCTTCTTTAAAAACTTCATAGGTTTCTTAGTCTTGAAGGAGACTGTTGGCTTCTTTTTCGTACATTTCTTTTCCCATGACTACTACTCTGCCTCCTTTGTTTGCTGGTTTAATAATGAAATGACTACAATTTTAAAGTTTTTATGGATTTATTTTCTCCTGTTGACATGTGTTTCTATAGTATCTGTTTTATTTAGCTATTTCTTCAATTTCTTTTTCTAGTAAATTTTGAGGTGTGGTCCTTTGAACTGGATTAAATGAAGATGGTGGTTTAAAACTTTTATGGATGAAGTTTCTATCTTGTTTTTGGCGATCCCTGATCTGTAGATTGGCAAATAATTTTTTGACACATAATTTTAGGACAAATCTTTGTGTATCAATAAATAGATCAAATCTATTGATTTTTCGATTCTGGGGCAAATTTGAGTACCTTTTGTAAAATCAAGGTTTGCTCTTTAGTTATAACTGAGATTGACGATTGTCTGCTTTTCTACCTCTGTTTCTTTCTTCTTACAACTATTTAATCCTCTTGTTCCACAATTTCTTTGTTTGTTGTTTCTTGTTGTGTTGGGTGGACATTTGGGCTGATAGTTTAGGGCAGCACAGATGGTGTAATGGTTATCATTACTGCATCACTGTGCAGAGTTTGTATATTCTCCCCGTGCTTGCGTGGGTTTCTTCCGGGTACTCCAGTTTCCTCCCACATTCCAAAAATATACTGGTAGGTTTATTGGCTCCCAACAAAATTAACCCTAGAATGTCTGTGTGTGCGTGTACATGTGGTAGGGAATATAGATTGTAAGCTCCACTGGGACAGGGACTGATGTGAATGTTCAAAAAATGATCTCTGTAAAGTGCTGCGTAATCTGTGTGCGCTATATAAGAAACTGTTAATAATAAAAAACAAATAGTTTTCTTAAGCCATGATTTGGTTCTAAAAAAGAATTGTCCTCCTGTATCTTCATGACGGTATTTTTTTTAAACAGTATACAGTATACTTAATGAATTAATAACATTAGTTAAATAGTATAAACAAAAAGGGGTAATAACGGAGAAAGTGGTGGCATTCCTCATAAATAACCTGCCACACCAGTAATTTACATTCTCCCGAAAGTTCACAAGGACAGCAAAAAACCACTGGGACAGCCGATAGTGGCCAGTATTTATTCAGTGATGGCCAACCTCTTGGCATTTATCAACCACTATTTACAACCATTAGTAAATACCAATACAGTATCTCTCATTTAAAAGACACTAAGAACTTCATTTTGTCTTTGAAAGAAATAGAATGGGCCTCCTATATGATACTAGTAGCTTCAGATGTACACTCGTTGTACACAATAATTGAGCATAAAGGATTAAATGCAGCTAAGCTTTTTTTTTTTTTTAAAGTAACCTTTCAAGTGAACTCCAGGATTCCATTATAGAAGGGGTAGAATAAATTTTACATAATAATTATTTCATCTACAATGATTCGTTTTATATACAACAACTGGGGGAAGCCATGGGCACAAGGTTCGCTCTGAGTTACGCAAACATTTTTATGGGCCAATGGAAGAAAGACAATATTTGGGCCCATAATCCGTTTGGAGCAAACCTGGTGTCATGGCGTAGGTGCATCGATGATGTATTTTTTTTTTTATCTGCCAAGGTAATGAAGCCTTTTTAACTGAATATGATTATTTTTTAAATCAAAATCATCTTAATATCAAACTCACGTTTGTCAGTAGTAATATAGAAATACATTTTCTGTCTATATTAGTAATAACAAGATTCAAACGAGGAATTATAATAAACCCACAGACTGGTTCCTTTATACCTGCTACCAGTTGTCACCACCCAAACTGCTTAAAGTCCATTCCGGGTGGACATTTTAGAAGGGTGAGGAGGAATTGCTCCAATATAAATTGATTGAACAAACCCTGAACAAACATTGGGGTATTGTTAAAAAAATACCCTATTATAGGCAATCTACTTACTATAAAACCTAAATGCATATACCGTAAAGCTTCTAACCTCAGTTCCAAATTAGTACATAGTGCAATTCCACCCTAAAAAGCAATGACCACAGTAAAATCTAAAGGCTTTTATTTTTGGAAATAACTTGGGTGAAATAAACATCAATGAAAACCAATTTAAGCTCATAGACTTTATAACATGCAACACAAAGAATGCAGTCTATGGGATTCAGTGTACATGTGGACTGTGGTATATAGGGCGCACTACAAGACCTTTTAAAATAAGATTGGACAAGCATATTGGGAATATAAAGAAGGGGCTTGAAACTCATGCCCTATCCAATCATTTTAAAAAGTGCCATCAAAACAGTGTAGCTTGCATCTCAAAATGTTGTGGTCTGAGATGGATAAAAGGACTTTGGAGACAAAGAGACCTAACGACACAGCTAGCCAAGGCAGAAATAAATCTTATATATGAACTAAGCACTTTAATGCCGAAAGGGTTAAACTCTGATCATGAAATGAAATGGTTTTTATGAATATGTATTCCTTTAATATTTTATCTGTATTTTTAATGTAATTTTCATGATTTTATTGTTATTTATGGTTGCCAGAGCACTGACACTTTACTATAGTATTATTATATGCAAACCAAACAAAGCATGTGATGCCTGATATATACAATTTCCCGTTTTCAGCAATATTAATGAGAAATCCAATACTGGCATAGGGATCTACATATATAAATTACTATGGCAACGCGTCCATACAGTGTAATGGATGTGAGGTCACATGATGAGATGTGACGGGCATCGGGATCCACGCACACAGATTGCTATGTTAACGTACCAGTGCAATACCGCTAACAGATGCGACATCAGATGCTGGCACGCGACTTCCAGTGCCGGGCATCTTGGGCAATGTAGTCCAGGAGCCCGACACACTGGAGAAGCATAATGAACAAACAAGTGAGGAATAAATAGCCGCAAAGAGCGATGAGATCTGGACCTTGAGAAAGATTCATTTGGAGTTGAAACACGTTGGTCAGTGGAGGAGAGCCACAGTGGTAAATGAGGGAGAGCCCCAGTGGTGAATGAGGGAAAGGAGTGCCGGAGACCTGTGAGGCTGTGACGGGTGATTTGCCCCGGGACAAACCACAAGCGCATATTGAACTGCCATGCCAGTTCCACAGACTCTGGTAATACTAAAGCCTAATCACTAAGGAGCCACTGTTTGAAATATTTTATATACATGTGCAATATACGTTCTGTTTATGAATTGTTGTTTTTTGTGTGACAAGAAGCTGGGAGCAGACTGCGATTTGCACCAGTGAAACTGTTATTTTATTGATTTCATTTACATAAAATGTTTAACTGTGATTCACTATATATGTTTTTTTTTTCTCTCCATACATGGTATAAATTCCATGCCATTTGTGGGAGAAGTTACATGTTTGAACTAAACAGCGCCTGACAAGTGATGTATTAATTCTGTAAGCAACTATTCTTGGTGAAGATATACAAGTGGCCCTAAGGTCATACAGGAGCGCAAGTATGATTCTGGTGGCAAATGATTTTTCCTTTTTGGTTAAGCTGCCGCCTCCTATCAGAGGAATGGTGTGCGTCTGTGGGTTGAAGTAGTGTAGAAATGGTATCTAACTCTAAGCTGATACCACAAGGTGGCGCTGCTTACCAAAAAGCATTAATTATACCATAAAATGTGATATCACTCATTTATTATAAAAAGCATATATTCATTTACACAATATAATAATGAAAAAGTGACACACAAGACACACAACACATAACACATAAATTGCCGAGGCTGAATATACGAATATATACTGAGGCTATTTCATATTATGCAAATGTTCAGTTCATATAAAAGGGATTTAATAGTTACCAGTCCCATTGTATGTTATATTGCAGGATTCGTTTTGGGCTTTTGGTGGTTATCTATAGGACCTGTTCCCTTTATCTGATATCCATTTGTTATGATGGTAGCTTGTTGCAGGTAATGTATTACTTCCATTTAACTTGTCAGCGCACTAAGCCAATGCAGTGGTTACAGGGAGAGCCAGCACCTGCATATACATAAAAAAAAGTAACATAATATAATAAAACACAGTACAGATACAGTATAAACAAGAGAAAAACCAGTGGCGTAACTATAGCTCCGCAGGCGCCGGGGGTCTGCGGGGCTATAGTTACCTGCTGCTGTGCTGTCTCTGCCGGTACCTACCTGCTGCCGTGCCGTCACGGTCCCGTCTCTCCCAGTGCTCTGGCTCCTGCTGCTATAATGAAAACGGACACTTAGAAAATGGCTGCCCCCATACTGCAGACAGTTTTCTGTCTGCAGTATGGGGGCAGCCATTTTCTAAGAGTCCGTTTTCATTATAGCAGCAGGAGCCAGCGCTGGGAGAGACGGGACCGTGACCGCAGATGCAGCCAGGCAGGTACAGGCATGGGGAGTAAGCTGAGGGGAGGGGGAGTGGGGGCGCCCAAAATTTAGTGGCGGGGGGGCGCAAAACAGGTAGTTACGTCACTGAGAAAAACAGATATGTTATGAAGCAGAAAATATTACATAAGACTTTTCCAAGGAGCTTAATGATAAAATAAATTGTGCCTTCACAGATAAACAAATATAGCCTCCAGGGTGCGTCACTCCATGACCTATAAACCACAGACAAGCGTATAGCGATATGCTTGTCTGTGATTTATAGGACGTGGAGTGGCGCAACATTTAACGGTACTCAGCAGTCTGGTCATGCAGCAAAATGTATGTAATGTACAGTATAATGCCTGATGATAAATTATTAAACCCAAAATGTTCCTAAACTAACTGGCAATAAGGGTTTGGGTTTTTTTTTGTGCTGCGTGCCATTGAATGAAGTATACATATCATGAGCGGTAATGTACACCAAGGATGTGTATATCCATACAGGACAAAATTCAGTTCAGGGAGATGGTAGTGGGTTGCCAGGAGGAGTAGCATGTTAGGGACATGATTTTCATTGAGGGAGTAGAGGCTATACATGGCATGTGTAAAAGAAGCTTTACTGTGGCGCAACATGTATAAGGGGTCTATCTGGCTTAAGCATACTTGCCTACTTGCTGCCTTTTCCAGGAGAAGGCAGCCAGCTCAGTGAGGCAGGGGGGGCGGGGCCGCTGCTGCGAGTGGAAAAGGGGCATGGCGGGGGCAGAGGCAGACTGCCTGCTGGGCATGTTTAATCCGGACACGGCATTTATCCACGCCCCCGCCGTGTAATGCCGGTATTTCAGGCATTACACTGCGGTGGGCGGCGCTAAAATGACGGGTGCCGGACGGGTTCCCGACAGTCTTTTACCCGACGTCGGGATCCCGACTGTCAAAACGCCGACAGCTGGGTGCCAGACGGCCACCCGCTATTTTACCCTCATGGGGGTACACGACCCCCAGAGAGGGAGAATAGAATTGGTGGCTCGCATAGCCATGCTGTCTGACTCCGGGCAGTCGGGATCCCGATGTCGGGATAATGACTGTCAGGATCCCGACTGTCGGAGTCCCGGACCACACCCTAAAATGACACAATTCGCATAATCTGACCCACGGACCCCCATCGAGGGGGCAGGTTCCTGAGAGTCAGACACTGCAGACAGCTTTCCGGGAGGGTTGCTCCCCTTTCTGGGAGCCCGGGAGGGGGACCTGATTTCGTGGACCCTCCAGGCCATTACGGGAGGGTTGGCAACCCTGGGCTTAAGGCGTGTAAGGAGCTCTACTGTGGTTTAACATGTAAAGGGGCTCTACCTGGCAAAGTGTGCAAAAAGTGCTCTACTGTGGAGTTATATTTATAAGCAGCTGTACTGTGGTGTATCATATATAAGGGGCTCTACCATGGTGTAATGTGTAAAAGGGAGTTTACTTTAATATAACATTTATAAGGAGCACTACTGTGGCATAGGGCCTTATTCTGGTTGGTGCGGTCCATTCCGAATTCTTTCGGAGCTGACCGAACGCCACGCTGTGCGGACATTGTAAGAACAAACGCCCACATTTCGTCTGCATTCGGACGGACTGACTCACTAAGAAGAGGGTGTGTTTTCGGACTACATCCAAACCGTGCGCGTGCGGTGGGAACACAAAGATTCTACAAGGTCTTACAGCGTCCGAATGAACGGGAAGCTGCCCGTACGCACCAATGCGGTGTATTTACGAAAACCTTACTACTCTAATCGGAACTCATACATCTGCCACATGACACACTTTTGCAATTAGCCCCAAATGTGTGCTGTTATCGCTGAATGTCAAAGTGACATGTACATTTATATTAGTGTTACCAATTTCTGTCCATTGCTTGCAGTGTAAATGTGTGTAAAATAGCAACAATGCAGTCGTGTTTGCAGCATGTATTTAGTAATGGGCCATTTAGGCAGCAATGCTTCCAATTGAAGCTATGAAAAGAGTGTAATTAATCACTAATGAGTAGAGGAGTGGATTGTATTGTGTTCAGCTGAGAGTGCTTCAGGTGCAGGCGTACTAATTAAACGAACCGAATGCCTAGCGCATGAACAAGTGGTGTCCGCAAAGTGAAACTTGCTTATGAAGACCTCATATTTCTTGCGTGTTGGTACATTTGCAGTCGGTGTCGTGTACGAATGCACGCCTACCAGAGTTAGTGCACTCCCTCGTGTACGCCCAGATTTACGCCCAGTTTTGCCCACTTTGAAACCACGCCCTTGTGTAGGGCTGAATGACGCCCATATTACGCCCATATTTCCCGAGTCAATTCAGTGCACATTTCTGGACGGTATTAGAGAGAACGAGTACGGAGACCATGCATGGCACATGCGCATTGCGTTGCCTACGCATGCGCAGACGGCTAAAAAGCGCCCTCCGAAAGAATTCGGAACGGACCGCACCAACCAGAATAAGGCCCATAGTGTGAGTCAGTGGTACGACTGTGTGTCATGACATGTATAATGGGGTACTGTGGTATGAAGTGTACAAGGTTAACTACTGTGTGCCAAAATGGGTGTAAGGGGTACAACTGTGTGGTGTACTGTGAATAACTGACTCTATAAGGCAAATACTGTCCCTATTTTTTAATATGGGGGGAAGGGAAAGTGCAACAAAATGTCTAGTTAAGGCTCTGCTTATCAATGTAAATGAAAAAGCAATGGGAATATTTATTTTACCAATGAAAAGTGGGCACTATTTTTCTGAAACAGTTGGTGTGCATAATGTATGTCAGACGGAGCTGTACACATATGTTGACCTTTAGCCTTATTATCATTCTTCATCAGTCTTGCAGCAGATTTATGTTTATACTTACAACCAACTCTGTAGCTGCAGTCAGCGTACCCCCACACAGATTCATCTACATGACCTGTCACAGCCAAGTCACACTTTTAAAGCCATAAGTTGAGATATGCTTGAAATGTGTACGACTATTTTGTACTTGCCCAGTTCATGCTCATTTTTCCATTGTGGAAAGCCAGGGCCACTTGCTTACATTTGCCTCCCAGGTTATAAATGGCATCTGGTTGTGATGTTATTTAAAAAAAAAAATAAGATCACCCGAAGCCTCATTTTATTTACTGGAAAGTGGCTAATTATAGACATAGGGTGGGATGCACTAAGATCTGCATCGCCGGCTACCGCATAGATAATTATCGCATATGCACTAACTTATGCGATAATTATTGCAAAGGACAGGTTTTGTGCAGTGCCCCCCCCCCAGGGCTGCTGCTGCTGCTCACACAGTGACTCTGCCTCCTCCTCCCTGCACCCAGAAGGGGATGTAGGGCTAGGGAGGAGGAGAACACTGATCTGGGCAGCACAGCACTGTGTGGGAGGTGTCCCCCAATAACTGGGATTTTAAGGCATGTTTCCTTTAGTGCCCCCACCCCTTAGCTTATAAGAAATAGCTTTAACGAGGAGAGGAAACACACTTGCAGGCTTCCCCAACTGAGTATGAATCATTCTGTATTTCTGCACTGCAGTGTAAAGGTGCCCATCCACTAGTGCGATTTGGGTTCTTTTCATCCAATCCAAATCCAGAGATAAAATGGTAAATCAAATGCAAAAAGGCCCCATAAGATATGTTGTAAGGGGATTGGTTCGAAATCCCGGCGATCGAAATCCCGGCGCCAGAATCCCGACCGCTGAAATCCCGACAAGGGGGGGACGTGGATCGCCCCCCCCCCCCCCTTGCGGGCTTGCTGCGCTCGGCGGGCCCGGTGCCTCGCTACGCTTGGCACACTAATTTATTCTCCCTCTATGGGTGTTGTGGACACCCACAGAGGGAGAAAGTGTTGGGATTTCGGCGGTTGGGATTCCGGCGTCGGGATTTTGAACGGTGAGATTGTAACTGCATCCCGTTGTCAGCGGTCACTAATGGAAGGGCACCGTAACCTTATAGCAGAAGCTTGAGAGCGTTTGCATGTATGAGTGCAAATGCACAGTAATCTGTACAATTTACAGCAGAGTGATGGCACCTCCATATGGTTGTTTGTGACATGGATTATATGATTACACCCAGTTACTGTATGTGTCACTGGCTAGAAATATCTCTATATAGAAGGCTATTGCCACATGTCATTTATAATGGGTTCTATTGTAATGGGACAGAATTGCAGATCGCTTATTTATCTCCGGTCATAGCTATCATCATTATTTGTACTTGCAGTTTGATATGTATGGCCAGTGTCCTATCATGTTTTAAATATTTTTAAAGCGGCAATTCACAGATTGTTATATATATATTACTTAATCAGCTCCTTCCCCTAGTTGGAGCCTTGGGATGAAATGACTGGGTCACTATGACCTGGGTTATCTGCTAGCATGCAAATCATTACTCCATGATGCCGTGTGGTGGCTACTGAGCAACTGGAACTGTCAAGTTGATTGGGAAGTAAGTAAAGAGCTTTAAACCGTTAGGTTTTCTGATGGATCCCTATGACAGGAAACAGCTTTAGCTTCCAAGGCCAGATGTGAAGAAGAATCTAACACACCACAAGTGTAGAACTTCTGCCAATCACGTGAAAGAACCTGACGTTTGCATTTAAAATGAATGAGAAGAGTCAGTCGGTGTAATGTCAGTCTAGGTAATGACAACTGAACTTTACCATTCATAAATCAGACACAAGATAATTGTTGGGTTTTATTGAATTTGGAATTTGAATATTGCTGATAAGATAGACACATTTGTCACATTAAATGAACTTTTGACTATCCTCAGTGATAAGATAAAATGCAATGTCTGTATATTTGTGCATCCTATGGCTTTTGTCACCAAACTCATCCATAATCAGCTTTCACTGAAGGGTTTTATTTTACTATATTGACTGCTTTGAACTAGTTTAGAACTAAAAATACTGTAAAATAGCCCGTGTTCAATCACCGCCGGACTCTGGAGAGCTGCGAATGCTGTCATAGTGAACAATTGCAGACTTTTATAGCATTCGTCCTTACACATTATGGGGGTTATTCTGGTTGATTTGCAAGGCTGTGAATTCACAGCCTTCTAAGTCCACCAAACCCCGCCTTGCAAAATTTGGCCCGGCCGCCACCCATTTTCAAAGGCAATTCACTTGCAGGGCCTGCGAATGGAGGTTACACAGTAACCTCCATTCGCAGCCTAGCGGGATCCTCCCACATCATTCGATGGTCAGCGAGAGGCATATTTTATAGAAACGGAGGATGATGCTCCCACTACCTATATGATAGCTGTGATTTGCTAGCTGGTGGAGGTAGCAGAGAACATGGGTTTTTATGGCGAGCAGGAGGCTGTGGGAGGTCTTGCTATTCCGCAATGCGTGCACATCACAGGAACGTCACATATGAAATTAACTTGCATAGTCTCCCAGTGTGTCATAGCCCCATCTCTTTGCGACAATGATGCGTTTTTGCTAAAAAGAGACACTTGATGCTGGCACAGGAGCTGCCGCTAACTCATGCCAGGCACCTCCAGCTGCATGCCATATTGCAAAACCACAATAGAAAATCTTCATTGCATCTGGGAGGTCGGTCTGTGTAAAGAGCTGTATACGTCCCTAGGAACCGTGCAGCCTTATATCAATTTTGTAAAATAAAAAAAGATAAAACATAATGACCAAAACGAAGTGGCCCATTCATCATTACATAATTATCGTTAGTGATCATTATGTTTTGAACTTGATGCTTGCTCACTGTTCCGGGGCATTCGTCATGTCTCTTTAACAAAAGTATTACTTCAGAAAAGCTGCTCTGTTTGCGGAGTCAGCTTTTTGGTAGAATCATACTTTTCACTGTTACCCGAGCAGTCCCCTTACACTTCCATAGGCTGCTCCTAACAATATACTGTAGAGATATCTGTCCTGATACTGCTGCTGAGGTATGTAGATTTGATCACTCTGCTGCTGGTACTACAGCTACTCACACCTGCAGCTTCTGCCTGTGCCCCTTTGACCCACTGCCATAGGCATTGTGGTAAAAGCCTTGAGAATACATGGCCTGCTCCCACCCCGCAGCCTCTGTCCATTGTTCACTTCCTCCCTGCTACCTCTGTCCATCACTCGCTTCCTCTGTCCATCACCTCGCTTCCTCCCTGCTACCTCTGTCCATCACCTTGCTTCCTCCCCACTACCTCTGTCCATCACTCACTTCCTCTGTCCATCACCTTGCTTCCTCCCCGCTACCTCTGTCCATCACCTTGCTTCCTCCCTGCTACCTCTGTCCATCACCTTGCTTCCTCCCTGCTACCTCTGTCCATCACCTTGCTTCCTCCCCGCTACCTCTGTCCATCACCTTGCTTCCTCCCCGCTACCTCTGTCCATCACCTTATTTCCTCCCTGCTACCTCTGTCCATCACTCGCTTCCTCCTCGCTGCCTCTGTCCATCGCTCGCTTCCTCCCTGCTGTCTCTCCCATAGTGTCCGCTTGTCCTGCAGCATCTGTCCATTGCTTGCTTGCTTCCTTCTTGCTGCCTCTCCCATAGTGTCCGCTTGTCCTGCAGCATCTGTCCATGGCTTGCTTCCTCCCCACTGCCTCTCCCATAGTGCCCACTTGTTCAGCAGCCATTGCTCCATTGCTTGCTTCCTTCAGGTCCATTGCTTGCTTCCTTCCTGCTGCCTCTCCCATAGTGCTCGCTTCCTCCCCACAGCCTCTTCCACAGTGCCTGCTTGGCCCATAGTAACTGACCATTACCTACTTTGTTCCTGCAGTCTTCTGTGTCTCAGCTCCACTCCCTGCGGTAAACACTCCCATCACATTGGGAGCCAGGTTCCATCACTGCAGAAGATGGGTCACCAGCATCATTTTGTTAGCCCTGGACTGACAGCCATGAGCCATTCTGCAACTGAATTTCACCCCTGATGCTGCTTCTCCCCCAGCTCCCGATGGTGGCTCCTCTCTCCTTCCAGCTAAAGGACCCAGTACTAGCTAGGTACAGGGTGAAAGGAGGTTACATTTGCACTGCACAAGCTGCAGTGCAAAAGGCAGCTAGTAAAGTCTGGGGACCATCTCAGGTTGGTGATTTTCAAAAGTGGATTTATTTAAAAATTGTGGAAGTTATCGTGACTGGATTGTAATAAGGATATATCGGTGATATCACATACGTTACTACAGTAGGTTGATGAATGGGGCTGCCACATAAAAAGGGCCCTATTTCAGACCTGATTTCAGGACAAATTTGTCCTAAAAAAAACATGCTGCACTGCAGGTGGGGCAGATGTAACATGTGCAGAGAGAGTTAGATTTCTGCGACGATTGGATAATTTATCCCCTGCAACCAAGACTACGAATGGATGCATAAGCAAAACCAAGTGAAGGGGGGGGGGGGGGCTGTGTGAGCGGCATGTGGACTAGAATAAGGTCCATTGTGTGTAGGGATGGGTTGACCTCACCGTTCTGCAAGGGAAGAAAGAGAAGATTCATATATACAGTGAACGTGATTCTTTTATCTGCAGTATATTGTTCTTTGTTCTTAAAACCTTAGATTTATAGTTCAGCCTTTAGTGTAGCCACTTGCCTAGCAGGTTTAGCATTGACACATCATTAGTTGCTACGCTACAGGGAAAGCCAAGGAACCCTCTATTCATGTCTACACCCTGTCTTCAAGCAGGAGAACATGCCAAGAGAAGTCTCAGCCAAGCATGCTAATGTTTTTACATGCCTTGAACTGTAATAAACAATGTTGTTCTTTCATGATCCAGTATATCTGTATAAAATAATATACAGATGGAGAGAATCTCATCTTTGCCAGCCGTCATCAGGGGGTGTGCGTGCACGAGATGCTTGCATGCCCTGTTGTGATGGAGCTCCCCGCCGCCTCCCCTGCCGCCATCGACGGTCCCCACCGCCCTAACCCTGCCCGTCTCCTCGAAGCAGAGACGGGCAGGGTCGTGCCGCCCAGAGACTGGGACACGCATGCCCCAGTCTGATGGAGTTTCTCTCTACCGGCGCATTCTGATAGCGTTTATTATATTATGTGTTTAGTGTATATATATTTGGATGTATTAAACTGACTGCCTCCTTTATCCTAAAATTCTTTAAATGAATATTACAGCGGATTCAATCTATTTTACTGCATGACCAATTGGGTACCTTCTGACTGAGGTCAAATGTTGTATTTCCTGTAAGACAGTATAAAACCCCATGCTGGACCTAACAGCAGCATGCCTTTGATTAAGTCATCTGTGGATGACGAAACGCGTTAGGCTTACACTACCTACTGGACCTTTGTGGATTACAAATATATCTTCACCTTTATCCTCGCTTGGACCAGCTCTCCTCTTTGAACCAAGTTACTGGACTTACAACCAAGGGACACCACCACCTGCTAAGTTCTTGAAGCCCTCCATTCCGTGAGATGTGTGCCATCTTTCCTCACAACGGGAGTATATAATATTGGGCTACAAGTCAGGTATATGGACACCTGCCAATCCAGCATTTCCATTTCAAAACAAGAGAGCGTCACCAGGAACAAGTGAGACATTCCCATTCAATTATCTCCACATTCAGGTCCCATGTAGGGGTGATTATTGTCTTATATTGATTTTTATCTTATATATTGTGTTTTTTCTCTGTTTCTTATGATATGTTATATTAAAATATCAATGTGATACCCAATTGGTCACTTTATATAATTTTAAATTAGATAGCGCTCCACCACCCACATTTTTTCTTTTTCAGCTGGAGAGAGGTTCTAACCTGTAGGGGTATTTATTCAGGCCTTAATGGTCTACTAATTAGACGTCCGGGCACTTCTGCCGGAAGTGTGTCACAGTATTGCCGTTTATTTGGCCAAAACAGTTTAAAATAATACATATCGTGCCAGTCGCTGTGTATACAGTGGGCTTAATCTGTCAGTTTAATATTAGCGGATATTTGGCGGTTTATAACAGTTAAATATGCTTCATTTTACTTGGAACACATTCCAAGATGGCGGTGGAACGTATGACGCGTTTCCGCCTCTCCGTTAATTGTGATCTCCGCCGGGGATATATCATATAAAAGCCGATTAGTTGTTGTATCTTTAGTATGGAGCCATATAGTTTAGTATGCTGAATACAAGCACCCCCAAACAACGGCTTTCCATATTAGAAAAGCCGGGTTCCGTATATAACACATTCTAAGATGGCGCTGGAACGCATGATAGATATCCAGCTATTACTTTGTCTATCATGCTGTTGGAACGCACTGCCATCTTGGTAGTTGGAACAAAAGAATGGTTATTGTGTCCACATATTCATTTAGATCAATTTGTAAACAATTTGAATAAAGTGCAAGTGCCTGTATAAAACACCTCTTTACAAAAACATATTACAGAGAGTATCTTAAACAAAAAAAGAACAAAGCCGAGAATTAAATGAACCATTTTAACTCAAAGTCCACATTGAGTCCGTGTGGTACTAATGAGTGCATATTAAAAATCCATCTAATTTCTTTTTGGGCAAGTAGGGTATCTTTATTTTTATGTCTCCAATTATCTTTTACACACTCTAGACCCCAAAAGCCTTTTATATGTACATTGATGTACTTCTTTGAAATGGAGGGAGAAAGGGTGGTCAATATTTCCTTTTCTGATGTTTCGAATATGTTCTGACTACCGTATCTTTATCACCGTATCTTTAGTAGTTTTCCCTATGTAACACAACATGTATATACTGCATATTTAGTATTGCAGGTCATGAACTGATCTATTTTGTATGTACGGTTGTTGATGTTTAGTTCGAGCATTTCCTATCTGTAGTTGTACAAAGCTCTGCACATATTGCAATCACCACTCCTATGGAAACCTTTATTTCTAGTGGTCATTCCCACCGGTTTAGACATAAAAGCACTGGAGACCACTCGATCCTTGATATTAGGAGCTCGTTTGTAAATAAACCTAGGTTTGCTAGGTAATATTTCAGCAAGGGTGGTATCCCTTAACAAAAGGTTCCAATTGTCTCAAATATTTTCAACATGTTTATGGTGGCTAGTGTATTTCATAATTAATGCTGTGCCATGGGTACTCGCTTCTGATTTTTCTGTTTTTTCTTGAAGTAGACTTTCCCTAGGTATATCTTCTACTTCTTTCATAGCCTGGTCTATCAAATCCATTTTGTACCCTTTATTCCTAAATTTAGCTTTCATGGTGCTTGCACTTTGGTTATATGTGATTTTTTTCGAGCAATTTCTTTTCAGGCGAATAAATTGCCCTTTGGGCACATTTTTCAACTATCGACTTAAGTGGTTGCTTTTGGGGTCTATAGAAGTGTTGGAGTCCGATGGCTTCGTAAAGACAGATGTCTCTTAATGGCCATTTTCAACATATATTCTCAAGTCTAGAATTTTAACCGTGGACTTACTAATAGAATATGTAAGTTTGATATTCAATAAATTAGTGTTTAAAAAGGTACAAAATTCATGACTTGTCTCCTCGCCTTATAAAAAGTACATCATCAATGTACCGCCACCAGTTTACCAGGTTCGACCCCCAGCCATGTCCAGTCCACACCATATCATCTTCCCACCTTGCCATAAAGGTGTTGGCATAGCTGGGGGCGAACCTGGTCCCCATGGCGGTACCAACCTGTTGATTATAAAAGACGCCATTAAAGTTAAAATAATTATTGTTTAAAATAAAATGGATACCGTCTAAAATAAGGTTTTGGAGGTTAGTTTCCATAGTGGTACTTTGTAAAGTTTTTTATACAGCTTCTATCCCATAGTTATGATTTATGATAGTGTAAAGGGATGTTACATCTGCTGTAATTAAAAATAAGTTATCCTCCCATTCTATATCTTTCAATTTATTCAAAATATCTTTTGTGTCCTTAAGGTGGGATTTATTAGACATAACAAATGGTTGTAAATGGTGGTCAATCATGTATGAAAGATTGGAAGTAATAGAGTTAGTTCCCGCTATGATTGGGAGACCTGGGGGGTTGGTAGTCGATTTATGGATTTTCGGCAGGAGATATATCACAGGAACCGAAAAATCCTCTTTAATTAAGAAATCATGGCATTCTTTGTCAATAGTACCATTCAGCAAATAACTTTCTAAAAGTGTTTTTAAGTTAGAGAGTATTCTATTCGATGGATCCCCTTTTAATTTTTTATAGGTGGAACCATCTTCAAGCTGTCGAATGACCTCTTCCACATATGCAGCTTTATTTAAAATGACCACTCCTCCACCCTTATCAGCGGGTTTAATTATAATTTGTTCATTTGATTTTAAAGATTTGAGGGCTTCTTGCTCACCAAATGTTAAGTTGTTCTTATGTGAAGGAAGGGAATCCTTTAGGTGATCTAGTTCTTCGTTCACAATCTTATGGAATGTCTCAATAAAACACCCTTTGACATGTTTAGGGTTTTCACTTTCTGTTAATATTTTGCTGGATAAATTAAAAATGCCCTTTTCTCTTATTCCCTTCTTGTATTTTTGGGTTGCCTTCTTCCTTCCTCCTCTAGATCCTCGGTATCTAATTCTTTGCGTTTGGGTGTGTCCTGACTTAATGCTTGATATCGATTGTTCATTTTCCAAATCGGGTAATATCCCTTCTCTAAAAAAGGGGCAGATTGTGTAGGTGGTGATACATTAACTCTCCCTTTCTCATGTGGTACCCCTGGTTGAGAATTTAATTTCGGTCTTGCTCCACGAGTTTGATAATCAGTATGGGGTGGAGTCTCATATCTTGGACCTTTTACTTCCTTGATTTTTATTTGAATAGTGGTACGCACCTGTTTTATTTCTCATTCTTGGCGTAATCCTAATCAGTTCCTCATTACTCTTATTACTCGTGGGGGTGTATCTATGAATAAATCTCTTTTCAGGATCTTGGAACCTCCTATTATAGGAGCAGACTTGATCATTTTTGTAATCGGGATTGTCCCTTAACAATTTGTTGTTTTTGAATTTGATCAAAGTATGCTCAAATTCCTTGATTTTCTGATTTAATCTATCATCAAGATCTTTAAAATCCGACCTTACTTTAAAAGGCTCCAATTCCTCCTGTAATTTCTCTATTTCAACATTAGTCTTATGTATATTAGTGTCAAGATAAGAGATCAGGAGCTCAATTAACTTAAAGGAACATCTAATATATTGTTACATTTTTTGGTTAATTCATTATCCTTGAATGAACAAGATTTAAAAATCCTCAATCCCCGTGGTATCATTTTATCTGATAAATATTTTTGTAACATTTTTTTATCAAGCCAGTTTCTCATCTATTTTTATAATGTCCTCTAATTTATTGAAAATCTGTCTCATATTACATGCAATCGTATCTGAGTGTTCTGTTACTTCATTCAGAGAACCACATAGTAATTTGTTTCTTCTCTTATTTCTATCAGTAACCTTCAACGATGCCATAATCAAATGCAAACATATGCTACTAGCATGTTTCTCAGGAAGTTGTTTATCACACAGAGTACACTTTGCAGTATGCAATTTCTCATGCTTGGCTTTAAGTTCTTTCTCTTTTCTGGCCTCCAATCTAAATAAAAAACACAATAGAACCTATGTTCACCTACTTTATATCAGAAAAAAAAATATCAAAAAGAAAAAAGCAATTCCTGGCTTACCCTGACTTTTTTGCACCCTGACGCTTGTCCTCCTCCATGGTACTGATGGGCACGCTTATTACAGAGGATATCATCTGCTACCCAGATCCATCGATACTGGGTTCATCCAGTGCGGAATATCTGTAGGTTATGCCACAACTGTACCAGCTTGCAGTCCTCACTGTGTTAAAACACATTTCTTTTAGCCACTTAATCATGCCAACTTGCACACAGGCTTACAATGCAGGTACACATACCTTGCTGAGGCACCCAGTCAGTGTCCCGCTGTAAGCGCCCCCACTTTGAGCTTTACCGCAACACTGTAAAACTCCTCTCGGCATCTGACATAATTTCCGCCGCCAGCATGCAGCACCCGGGAACTACCCGCAGAAGGCCGGCTCCCACCTTCTCTTCCCCCCCTGCCGGGGGAATCCAGGTACCTTCTGTTCACGGGGTAAGCCACACACACTGCCCATTTGGAAAGGAAAAGACACAGAAGAAGGGAGGAGACCATAATGAGGGACCTCCTCTATGTAGAGCCTCAAGGGTCCGCACCCTGGTATACTGGAGGAAAAAGATGTCAACCTCAACTCCGGAAAAAATTAAAGGTCATAAAACGAGCACTTTCAGATTGTATAGAAGCCACATTAATCGTGGCACATCTTATAGGGTGAGGATCCATGCAAAATGTTATAGTGTAGGGCCACTACATACCTTTTACTTATACCTAACCCACCACCTTACATGACCCTCCACCCATCTCATTCAAAACCACAAGTTTCCTGCCATCAGCACACCACCCACAGGCTCGGGCTGGGGTTCACCTGGAGGGGAGGTATCCCTTTGTAAATCCCCTTAGAAAATGTGCTGTACTGTCAATTTTTGTCATACTTTCGGACAATTGTGGCTGATCCCAGTCGTACATGGGATCGGACGTAATCGTACTTCTTAGTACTGCTGAATTTGCCAATCAAGGTGGAAATGTGTATTTGTCTGAAGCCTGCACGGATCACTCAAATCTCCTCTGTGTAAAAAGTTAAAAAAAAAAAAAAAAAATGAAAAAAAAAAAAAAATATTAATCAGCCCTGGGCTCATTAAACTGGTCCTGCTTACAGAAATACAAGGGAGGGGGGAGCTGGGATCCTCCTGTATTTCTATAATCAGCACTGGGCTCTTGCTCCAGTCCTGGTTCCCAAAATACGGGGGACAAAAGGAGTAGGGGTCCCCCATTTTTTGCAAACCAGCTCCAGGCTCAAGTAGCTAGCAGTGCCATGCCATAGCCGGGGGACAATTTTTACAAAAGGCCCCCCGGCCAAAGCATGATCACCCTGGCTGGTCAGCCCGGGCCGGGTCCCTGGTGGAGTGGGGTCCCCCCCCCCCTACAGGGGAACCCCAGCCTGAAGCCCAGGGCTGTCCCTGCCACCCCTGGGCTGTGGGTGGCGGGCTGATGGTAAAATAAAAAATTGTAATAAAAAAAATATGGTGGCCAGTGTGTATAATATTAAAACACTGGTGGCAGTGTGTACACTATGAAAAGATTGGTGGCCGTATGTACACTATGAAAACATTGGTGGAAGTGTGATAGTGCTCACTAAAATGTCAGCAGCCTCCTGAATTCCTGTCTGAGCGAGCGCGGCTGCTGCTGGTGTTTTGTGTTGGAGGAGAGCGGAGGGATGGAGCGGGGAGGAGGCATTGTGGTGTGGGGAGATGACCCGGCGGGCAATAATGGATTTCATCGGCTGCAGGTGCGACCAAGGATGTGCGATGCAATGCACAGGGGAACGCACATTGCATTGCATCTCCTGTCATGTACAGGCAATCTCGGCACTGTACATGTGATTTAATCAATTAATCACATGTAAATTGCCCTTATTGCATATACATCACCCTAGTGTATGGGCCCTTTAAGAAGTACTGTACATGGTTTCCCTCACCTCACTGAATGGTATTAGTATCCAGCAGGGCCGGTTCTAGATTGTCTGGCGCCCTCCTGCAAACCATACATTGTGCTCCCTTTTACATTGCCATTGCAACAAGCTGCAGCCCGATTGTGGGAGTGTATGCAACATGCGATCTTATGGAGGATCTCGGGTGCATGTACATGTATGCATACACCATCTCAGTGCTGTGTCCGCAAAATGTTGCAGGCACTAAAGGTGCCCATACACGCTGTGAGAATCGCATGTGTTATGGGCTAGATCGCATCGCACGGCATGCATTCAATGTGTGTGCGATGCGATCCGAAAGCAGTACACAAAGTATGTGCAGCACATACTTTTTGTACTGTGCGATGCCCGCATTGCTATTGCAGCGCAGGGGCGGATCCAGGATAAAATGACAGGGGGGGCACCATGATAAAAGAGGGTTTAGGTGGGGGAGGGGCGGTGTTAGTGGTGCCAGTGTACATGCTAAGAGAGCGGCAGAGAGAGGGTGGGCATGGGATTGAAAATAGGCCCTGGCATTTAAAATACGCAGACCCACCATGGCGACAAAAGCGAAGGATGTAGTTGTGTGCACGCCGAAGGCGCGCTCCGGAAAAGGGGATGTGGCCACTCAACAGGGGGCGTGTCCTTGAGTGTAGTGTACAACACCATATACAACTTCTACACATTATGCAACAAAATACTAGACTCCATTATACTTGCCCCTTACACATGATGCCAAATGGAATGAGCTAAAATTCACATAATGCCACATGGATTGAGCCAAAATTCACATAATGCCAAATGGATTGTGTCAAAATTCACATAATGCCACACGGATTGAGCCAAAATTCACATAATGCCACACGGATTGAGACAAAATTCACATAATGCCACACAGATTGAGACAAAATTCACATAATGCCACACGGATTGAGACAAAATTCACATAATGCCACATGGATTGAGACAAAATTCACATAATGCCACACGGATTGAGCAAGAATTCACATAATGCCACACAGATTAAGCCTAAATTCACAATGCGCTTCATAAACAGGGACATTGTTCACCAAAGGCATGCATTAAACATTTACACCATAATGTCCATTACACGTTAAGTTACACGCCATTATGTCCATTATGTATTATGCCAAACACCATAATGTCTATTAAAAATTATGCTACATAAATGCAGCTTATCGACATGCTCATTGCCAAGGGTTCCATGCTCGTTGCCATGTGGGATTACATGCTCATTGCCAAGGGGGAAATACATGCTTGCGGTAAATGGGGGACAGCTGCCGCCAGGCAGAAGTGATAGCCACTGACAGTGGCAGAGCCTGGCTGTATTCAGATCACTGCAGGTCCCGGCTACTTGAAATAATACCCCTTTCGCACCAGAAAATGCATTCCCAGGTTGGCCCCTTTTACACCAGCCTAGTCCCTGCATTTTCTGGTGTGAGGGGGAGAGAAAACCACCCCTTCCCCTCTTTAACCAGTTATCTCATTTAACCAGCTATATTTCTGGTACCAACTGACCCATTTACATGAGACAAGTATCATATTGAAGAACTTTTGAGTGGGCTTTGGATGATGTTGGTCCAGTGAAACTGGAACATTTGGTTCCAGAGTAATATGCCCTCAAAGAACATGAACAGCCATGAAATTACATTTCAAAAATAAAAAAAATTGGTTTACATGCAATATCTCTGGAACCGATTGACCGATATGGACCAGCCTGGTATCATATTGAAGGCCCAGCGATTTGAAATTGAATGAGCTCAACCACAAGCTTCTGTGATGGCAGGTGGGGGAACTGGCAGCCGTCGGAACCGGGTGGGGGTCGGAATTAACGGGTCCCATATTATCCTATGGGGAAAAACGTTATAGCTTTGCCAGGCGATATCTCCGGTTCCCGAGGGGCTAGAGACACGGGGCTGGGCTCGTTGGAAAGCCCTGGTCCTCAGCTACAAAATAAATGACAGGGGGGCACGTGCCCGGGTGCCCCCCCCTGAATCCGCCAGTGTTGCAGCGTGTATGGCCACCTTTAGGCACATAACCCAGCCCATTATTTAATAAGTGTCTAATATAATGTAAATAAATCTACAATTATTAAAATAATTGTTATAAACAATTGTTATAAACATGTGTAATAAAAGACTCACTGTTCTTTTGCTGTTTAACTCTTGTGCAGTCCCTCCTCTTCTATCTGCCTAGGCAGGACGCTGAGTACGCAATTACACCCCTCTCTTGACTGAGGGGGAAAGGAGGGGAGAGAAGGAGGAGATGGAAGAAGAGAGGAGGAGATAGAGGGGGCGGAGTGTTGAGGACTGGCAGTGGCACTGGCACAGCACACTGAGAAGAGGGAAGGAAGGAGAGGCGGCGCTGCTGCCTGTTCGTCATTTGATTGACAGATGACAGGCGCAGGGAGCAATGGGTAGGGGGCGGATCCGGGCATGACATGTCAAACAGGCATTCACAGACAGTGCTACATGCCTCAGCGCAAGTGTTCGTGAGGAAGAGTGGGCAGGTCGCAGGAGGACAGTGTGTGCGCGGTGCAGGGAGCTGCTCAGCCTCTCCGTACTGCCGCCTGCTGTCAGACAGGAGCTGCGGGCGGCGTGCAGGAGGCAGTGACAGTGAGGGCTGAGGCAGCTTTAGCAGAGCAGGGAGGGAGACAGCGCCTTTTCAGCATGGCGCCTCCCTGCTTTGCAGGAGCTGCTGAGTGGGTAGAGCCGGCCCTGGTATCCAGTCTAGAACACTACATGAAAACAGAATTCAGAGATATTGGTTACATATATTTGCACAAATTTATGTGTAAGCCCCCAAGCCGTCGTCAAGGCTTCTCAGTACATTGGGGGTCCCTAGCACTATATCTAGATGCAGGGTGCAGCACCCCAAAAAAACAGCATAAGCTAGAAAGCCCAGAGCAACACACCAGTGAAATACTATAGTGTTAATAGATAGTAGTGATAGGAAGCTAAAGCTACAGTAAATATACTGTAGAAAGTGAGAGAGAAAAAAAATTAAATGTATTTAAAATATTAAAGAAGGGGTACTCTTTACTTAGAAGGGCGCCCATCTCGGCCATCTCGGGCATTGAATGCACTAAAAAATCAGGTGCGATGCGACAGACGAGATGCCCGAGATTTCCCATAGGGAACAATGTTAAATGTCTCAATTGACCCGATTTTCCTGTTCAATGCCTCAATTGACCCAATTTTTCCATAGGAAACAATGTTAAATGGGCCACAGAGGCCAAATAGGCACCCTGAAGTGAATAATGGCCACCCGAATTGTTAACGCCACCCCACGATCAACGTCAATCCGAAGCGTGGCGAGCGCAGCGAGCCCGCGAGGGGCGGCGGTACGCGTCCTACGACCTTTTCATACCCCCACTATCCACGTCGGCGTGGAGTTGAGAATAGAAAGTGTGGCGAGTGCAGCGAGCCACCGAGCCCGAAGCGTGGCGAGCGGACGCGGATACCTTCACAGGTATCCGCGTCCCCTCGCGGGCTTCACAGCTGTCCGCGGGGCTCGCTGCGCTCGCCACGCTTCGGGCTCGGTGGCTCGCTGCGCTCGCCACACTTTCTATTCTCAACTCCACGCCGACGTGGATAGTGGGGGTATGAAAAGGTCGTAGGACGCGTACCGCCGCCCCTCGCGGGCTCGCTGCGCTCGCCACGCATCGGGTTGACGTTGATCGTGGGGTGGCGTTAACAATTCGGGTGGCCATTATACACTTCAGGGTGCCTATTTGGCCTCTGTGGCCCATTTAACATTGTTTCCTATGGAAAAATCGGGTCAATTGAGGCATTGAACAGGAAAATTGGGTCAATTGAGACATTTAACATTGTTCCCTATGGGAAATCTCGGGCATCTCGTCGGTTGATCGCACCCGATTTTTTAGTGCATTCAATGCCCGAGATGCCCGAGATTTTTTACTAACGATGCCCACGATCAAAATCGTGGGCGCCCTTCTAAGTAAATAGTACCAAAGAAGGTGTTTTTGAGAAAAAAAATATATAGTGCTAAGTGTTAATATAATGTAAAGGTGTGCCACACTAGAGCCATCCAGCCCAACCAATCCAGGGGCACTGCACAGCACACCTCCATTACCCTAAATTGGGTCTACGATTAACCAGCAAGGAGCCACATGATAATGGCTCCTTAGTTAAATATATCCAAACTAAGAGCTACCTACAGTACCTTAGGGCAACCTCATAATACTCCGTGTGGCATATCAGAACATATGGATAGTGGTAGATGCTCAATTAGTTCTTGTTTGCATATCAGAACCTGCATCTCCTCCTAATGCAGGCTCCTTTCTGCCTCTCACAGCATACATTTAGATAGTGGCAGGTGCTCAATTAGTTTAGTAATACCATTCAGGTGCATGGGAAGGAGACAGAGGCAGAACTCTGGGAGGCAATGGAGTCATCTGCCGCCGGGCTCCTGCTCCCAAGGGGGCACTTTTCCTTTAAAACAATTCATTGATATTGCTTCTGTGGCTGATTCCCCTCCTAGCAGGACCATAGAGTTTACACTTTCTTTATTTTAATCATAATACACATAACATACAAAAATGCACATGCAAAAATATATTTATATATGGTGGTATGTGTGTGTTTGTGGGGAAGGGGGGGCAGCAATATTTATCTTGCCTCCAGGCAACTGGGATGAACTTATGCCACTGGAAGGAGGGGTAATACTGGCCACACATCAGACCAACTTTCCTCCAAACATCCAACTAGTTGCTTGGATGGAATAAAAAAAATGGTACTGGATGGGCGCAAATGTAATATTTACTTCAGAAATTTGCTTCCAAAATCTGGAAAAGGACAAAAACTGTAGCTCAGACACAGTACTGTAGTTGAACCTGTTTGATTTAAACAATTTGACTGAATGTTTTTGTCCGTTTTCCTGGGTTTGTGAGCACATTTCTGATTGTCCTTAGTTCCCATCCAGTACCATATTTTTATTCCATCCATGGAATGGTTGGTGAAAAGTTGGTCTGATGTGTGGCCAGCATTAGTAACAATCCATGGTTTCTCCCAGCTCACTGAATGGTATTAGTAACCAGTCTAGAACACTACATGATAATAGAAATCAGAGATATTGGTTACATATATTTGCATACCTGCCAACATGACCCACTCCAGGAGGGACAGAATGCTCTGTTCCTGGACTTCCTTCTTAATTTCTGATGACCATCACCTGTGTTGAAACACCTTTCTTATAAATTAACCTGTTTAGGACAGGGGGACGGCAATTAAAAATTAAGAAGGATGTCCAGGAACAGAGCATGGTGTCCCTCCTGGAGTGGGTCATGTTAGGAGGTAATGTATTTGCTCAAATTTATGCATGGGCTTTCTAGCTTATACTGTTTTTTTGGGGTACCGCACCCTGCACCTAGATCTCGGCCTTTTGGCTAAGATCAAGTGTAGTATCTGTTCTTCTTGGCATAGAATAGAGAACGGTTGGACTAAGCATCTTGCTACTGAGCTGAAGAGTCAGGTAACCTCATGTTCTGGGCGGATGCAAGATCTGGCTGAGTATTTACACCTTGCTGGGGGAGGGAATACCATTCTTTCCACTGGTAGGGAGGGGAGAAGCATCAGGCTGAGCAGTTGGGGCTCTTGTTTAGGGGTCTATACCCTCTGAGGGAGAGTCACTCGAAAAGCCCTGTCTAGTATCCAATCCCAGGAAGACAGGAAAAGCTGGGACTGAGTAGATTGCTTTCCGGTCTGGGGGTAAGCATGTCGCCGTCGGCCAGAGAGACAGCAAAAGGCCCAGCCTAGTACTCAATCCCTGGGAGAGGGGAAACGTCGGGCCGAGTAGGTGTTTTCTTCTCCTTTAGTTGGTCTACTTGGCCTCTGCGGCGGAGAATCATCGAAAAACCCAGTGGAGTATCCATTCCCATGCCGGGGGCTGGAAAGGGCATGCTGAAAAACACTTGGTCAGACGCTGACTGGCTGGCTGCCTTGAGTCCGAGGCTGCACTGTGCCCCTGGGGAAACTCGGGGGGTTGCCTGAAACTGCACAGGTGATCCCCATGTCACTATGCACAAGTATGGCACTTGCACTGCGCACTCTCCGTTTAGGTTAGCGCTTAACATCCTTACCCTGGACCTTTTGGCTGGTGTAGGACATTTTTTCACACCCCCACCCCGGCCTTCTGGCTGGGGTCTCTTTATTATTTATTTCTCTTTTCTCTCAAGTTCATGCACTTTTCTCATTTTCTGTTTTCTGTAGTGTCACGTTATTTTGGGCTGTGTGTATGACCCTTTTGGGCCATGCACTCACCAACGTGCCAAAGCTCTCATCCTGTTGGGGAGAGCTGCGGCCCCCGAGGGTGATTTTGAGCCACAAGGCGGAGGGAAGCCTACTGCGGGTCCCTCCAAACTTCGGTGCAGAAGACCCACTTCTCTAACCCTTCTGAGAGTTGAGGGTAGAGGGTCTATCTAAGCTTCAGCGAAGAGGACCCACCAATCCCTATTTTCCCCTCTTTGGCCTTATGGTTGAGAAGGGTTAGAGGAGTAACTGGGTCCTTCTCCTTTGGGAGAGGGCCCATAAGTACATATGGCCCCCTATGCATGATTTAGGTTACTGAACTGGGTGTTGGGTACACACCTCAGGCTCCCTGAGTTTCTTCAAACCCTGCAACTAGCTCTAGGGACCCCAATATACAAAGAAGCCTTGATGACGACATGGGGGCTTACACGTAAATTTGCACAAATATAATAAATTAATATCTCTGAAATCTATTATCATGTAGTGTTCTAGACTGGTTACTAATACCATTCAGTGAGCTGAGAGAAACCATGTATTTCTTACTCTATCTTCCTGTGATTGTCCTCACTACCTCTCCCTTATGCTGTGTCCCCTTGCTGCATCACCACTGTCACTCTCCCCGTCCATAAGCCATGCCCCCTTTCCACAAGGTCACACCCCCTTTTTGACAGGTCCATAGTACAAGAGTATTTCAAACTGGGATCACATTACCATATTTCTAGATTCATCAGTGACTCAAACTTACTTTTATTAAGGGGACTGCCACTACGCTGTACCAAGAGGGAGGAGACAGCCACCAGACCCAGGTCCCAGCAACTGCACAATGGATCTGATAGGTGTTGGGACTAATATTTGCACAGACATGTGGTGCAACTGTGCTTGTGCAACCCCTGGCTTCTATGGACTGCATTTTCTGCAGCCCATAGAAGATGGATTGGGCTGCACAAAAGGCAGGGAGTGGCTTCCTACAGGAAGCCAGCACTCTGCTTTACACATACCAATGAAACACCTTCCAATGAAACTGCTTTGTGTGTCTGTGACTGACAGGTAGGACTTGGTTGTGTAACAATTACGCCGCATAACCCCACCAAGGCTTGGGGGAGCCTGCGTCAGTGGGGTCTGTGGGGCGAGCTGAACAAAAAAACAGGTCCCTGTGCTGTGATAAACAACGGGGTCTGCCAGCAGTGTGAGGCAGTGGGCCTGTCAGCCCTGCTCCTGCACAGAGAGCTGGTCCCCCACTGCCTTTTGCTGTCACTCACTTCTTGTCCCCCATTGCCTCTCTCTGTCTCCAACTACCTTTCTCTGTTACTCACTACCTCTCTCCTTCACCCACTCCCTCTTCCTTTCAACCACTCTCCATCACACACTTCCTGTCATCACACACTCACCACTGTCTCAGTCACGCTCTCTGTCTACCTCTCCTGCACACTCACTCCCTGTCACCCACTCTTGGCTACAATTTTCCTGTCACCTACTAACTCTCTCACCCACTCCTTTTCCCCCACCACCTCTTCCTGTCACCCTCTGCTGGACACCCACTCTCTCTCCCCATCACTTTCTCCCCGTTCACCCGCTGCCTTTCCCTGTAACGCCCTTTTTCTGTCACTCATTGCCTTTTCGTCTCCCTGTCACCTACTGCCTCTTTGTCATCTTCTGCACCACCCACTGCCCCAGTACCCAAAGGCATCACCATCTCCCCGCCATACAGATATGGCATTCCCTTTAATGCCTCACCCCTATTGCAAGGCCATACAAATAGTGTACCTCCCTCATCTTCCTCTGTCATGGTGACCCCCTGTCCTTTTGCCTCTGGCAGGATGTACCTAATTGCAGATACAATGCAATTAATACATCCAGAACTGTGTTTGCAAAATGACAGTAAGGGACTGTTTGGTACTTTATCTTCATCCACTGTATCGCTCTCCAAGTTTAGTACATAGACCTCTAAGATCTTGCTTAAATTTAGCTTTTTGGATCTGATATGGTGTATACTAGAAAATCTCTTATTTCACATTAGATACAGTATATTTTGATGTTTTGAAAGGCCTGGACAGCTGTTTGCATAATGCAAGGGAACAAACAAGTATTAGCACTTGAACAATAGCTAAACAAGGCATTTTCTGTTGTCCTTGTATCTCAGCATTTACTTGTACAGGAAGTTTGTCACATAGGACAGAGCACAGACAGCAGATTCTGTTCTGTTTTTCGTGTTTGTTTTGGCAGAAGGAACCGGGTCATGTGACCTCCGCTGCTGCCTTGTGTCACTTGATACGGTCATTTCGGTTCACTTTATCTGACAATAACAGGGGTTATTGTGTGATTGATATAATTGCTGTTTTGCTGAATATGCACATCTAAGAGAAGCATGAAGCAAAAGGAAATATATTAACCCTAGTTATTTAGATTGTATATCTCTAGATGACTGTATTAAATCATACTTGCCTACTTTTAAAGTCTCCTCTACAGGAGAAGCCCGGAGAGGAGACTGTCAGCATCATTTCTGAGGCCTCGATGAGGGGAGGGGCTAGATGTTGCTATTTGCATATTTAGCCCCTCCCCGCAAAAAAAAAAAAACAACCAAAAAAAACCAGCAAATCGCAGTAATTCAATGAGGCGACCGGGCAGCTGCTGGGGAGATGCAGAGGGTCTGGCAGAATCCAGGAGGATTGCCCACCTTTCCGGGGGGGGCGGGAGGGGGCCCAATTTCCAGGACCCACCCGGTCAATCCGGGAGGGTAGGCAACCCTGTATTATATAATTGTTTTTAAACATTTTGCTTGACATTATCCACATTAGTGAAAATTGTATGTAGTGCAACAAATTGTATACATGTTACTTTTATAATGAATGTGAAGCCCTGATATCACATTGTAATTAAAAAAAAAGCAACACTGGGGCTAATTCAGCATGGAACGCTATATAGGGAAAACGCAATGGACTGTGAGAAGAAAGTCACTGCTTGGACAGAAAGAAAAAATGCTCAATGCAAAATTACGAATGCATCACTAACCGTAATGCATTCGCAGATCGATTCGCAATTCCCACAACGTCGAAGAGTACTTGCCGTCTAAGCAAATCTCATTAAAGGTACTAACACACGTACAGAGTTTTCTGTCTGATCTATCTGGTGGGAACAAAAACCTGGACATGTATGGGAGCAAATGACAATCAAAAATTTCCACCCAAATGCAGGAAAACAGAAAAAAATATATATGCTTTGATACATTTGTTATATCAGATTGATTGAAACAATTTGTCTGACTGATCACTGTCTGTTTTCAAGCGTTTGGGAACAATTTTTTGATTGCCATTTGCTCCCATACATTTCCAGGTTTTTGTTTCCACCAGATAGATCAGTCTGAGGCTTCCACTAATCTGCAACTGAGATGTGCTGGAAGTGGTCACTACCGATGTCGGAGACCCACCCTAACAACGCCTGGGCATGCCTGCCTATTTCCAAACACACCCAGAAAATGCCATGTTTCCGGCCCCAAAATGCCGGCTTCCTGTCAGTCAAACTGTGCAATGCTAACGCTACACATGCACAGTCAGACGATAATTGCTTGATTGTCTCTAATTACCGATCCAAGCTCATTAACCCCCATTGTGTTAGCGGGCAGTCAGACAGCTCAAGTCACTGGAGCACAGACTGACAGACATTTTATCTGGCACTGGATATGTCCGGGACATGTCCAGCTGATGATTTTTTTCAGATTGGGCAGGCGCCTTTATACACGTTGCAGTAATCTTGCAAATCTGACAATCTTGGGCAGATCGGTCAGATAATCATAGCAAGTATGCCCAGCATTAGGATTATGGGATATATTTGCCTACTTTTGAAAACTAGTTTCAGGGAGATTATAGTTGGTAGTAGAATTTTGCACACCGCCCCATCAAGCGTATCATGCTCCACCCAAAGGGCGTGTCTAGTTCCATATATGGAGGGATTGTGAATGTGGCACTTAGACGCATTAGTGTGCACTGCTACATCTGAGAGGAATCTTGTGGAATTACTTATATCCAAATGTAGATGAGCCCCAAAGCAGTTAGTAAGAGCTACTATACTTGGTAAAGTGCTGGGAAATTGTGCTGATGATTCAATGTAACTGTATCTATCTCTCATTCCATTTTTTCCCCTAAAATGTAACAGTGTAATGTGGGCTAGGTGACATGAGGGAGATTGCTAGACTAATGAGGGAGAGAGGGAGATTGCTGCTATTTCAGGGAGTCTCCTGCAGAATGCAGGAGGGGAGGTAACTATGGTGTAACAGTGTAATGTGGGCTAGGTGACATGAGGGAGATTGCTAGACTAATGAGGGAGAGAGGGAGATTGCTGCTATGTCAGGGAGTCTCCTGCAGAATGCAGGAGGGGAGGTAACTATGGTGTAACAGTGTAATGTGGGCTAGGTGACATGAGGGAGATTGCTAGACTAATGAGGGAGAGAGGGAGATTGCTGCTATGTCAGGGAGTCTCCTGCAGAATGCAGGAGGGGAGGTAACTATGATGTAACAGTGTAATGTGGGCTAGGTGAAATGAGGGAGATTGCTAGACTAATGAGGGAGAGAGGGAGATTGCTGCTATGTCAGGGAGTCTCCTGCAGAATGGAGGAGGGTAGGTAACTATGATGTAACAGTGTAATGTGGGCTAGGTGACATGAGGGAGATTGGTAGACTAATGAGGGAGAGAGGGAGATTGCTGTTATTTCAGGGAGTCTCCTGCAGAATGCAGGAGGGTAGGCAGCTATGTTATGGGGCTAGTTATTTGCTTAGGAAATGCTGCTACATCGCTCCGTGTGCAGCGGCCATAGCCATAGCGATGCACATCCTTGCACATCACTATCCCCAATTTATACCCATCATGCTGGATAAAACTAGTTACATCGCCGGTCAGGACCAGTGGTCTCACTGGAGGACTAAGAGGGCCTACACACTGGGAGATTTTGCTGATCGATCTGAGCAATGTACAGTAGATCGCTCAGCAAGATTGCTGAACACACAGCGATGGGCCAACGATGTGTGCTCTGCAGTCAGGGCCAGTGTGCTCCGGTTCCAAGTTTTGACTTGGCTAAAGTCATATAATGATCTCTGTGTAAACAGCGTTATATAAGCTTTCAAGGAAACAGCTGTCCGGTAACAGACGATCCATCAGCAGTTTGTTACTTTTAGTAAATGTTTTATCCAATGTGTGTAAAGTTCATCTGGGCAAGAGCTGACCGTTATCAGATTTGGCCTGAAGCCTCTGGAACAGATAACTATAGAGTCTGGGGACCGCGTCCAATCGCACGATTATCACAATTACACACAGAAAATAGCCGGGTCATGTTCCAAAGTAACAACAGGTTTTTCATCTTTTCTGTATAGATTTTCCAATTTATCCCACACAGTTCTCTTACATTATCCCTTAGCGTATAATGATGGGGTCTGTTACTGACGTATTCAGACTGTTGCAATAATCACTAGGAATTGAAAGCATAAAATGATCGTCTCTAAACTGTCCAATTACCTCCGCGGGAACTTGGCTCTGCGCAGCCGAGGCGCAGGGCTGAAATTGCTGCCTGTAATTGATATCATTTTGGTGAAGATGGATTCTGAGTTTATACTTTGCTATGAGATCCATGAAGCTATGAAACCAATGGGCAGCATATGATACAGGGTATGTGACCACCCTCTGACGCGCCTCTAATCGCGTCCGTCTGTTATTTCATTAGATGAGATAAGATTTAAAATGATTATTTAATAAAAATGTTAACACACTATGGGCCAGATGCACTAAGCTTCAAAAGTGATAAAATGGAGAGTGATAAACAACCAACCAATCAGCTCCTGAGTGACATTTTTCAAACACAGTCTGTGACATGACAGGTAGGAGCTGATTGGTTGGTTGTTTATCATTCTCCATTTTATCACTTTTGAAGCTTAGTACATCTGGCCCACTGTAAGAAAACAATTAGGAGAATAAACAGTAATTCTTTTTTTTTTCTTAAATTTTTTCTTTCTAATATACACAATAAATATAATATAGACTTTAGATAAATATAGATTTAAGAGATGTTAGCGCATGTCGTTTAGAACATAGTAGCTGTATGAAAATATGCAAATAGGGGCCAGCACTGGAAATGAGTCCTGGGTCCCAAAATTCCTGATGGCAGCCATGCAAGCCCCCCCCCCCCCCATATTTTTTCATATAGCTATACATCTCAGCAAGGTCTAGACCAGGGGTAGCCAACTCCAGTCCTCGAGAGCTACCAACAGTGCACATTTTCCATGTCTCCTCACAGAACCACAAGTGAAGTATTTAGCTCCACCTGTGGATCTTTTAAAATGTGTTAGTCAGTAATGAGTACACCTGTGTACCTGCGAGGTAAGCTGGAAAACATGAACTGTTGGTATCTCTAGAGCAGGCTTTCCCAACCACGGTCCTCGAGGCACACCAACAGTGCAGGTTTTGTAGATATCCAGGCTTGAGCACAGGTGACTTAATTAGTACCTGAGTGATTCTGATTAATCCATCTGTGCTGAAGCCTGGATATCACTAAAACCTGCACTGTTGGTGTGCCTTGAGGACCGTGGTTGGGAAAGCCTGCTCTAGAGCTCTGAAGTTGGCTACCCCTGTTCTAGACTCTAGAGCAGGCATTCCCAACCACGGTCCTCAAGGCACACCAACAGTGCAGGTTTTAGTGATATCCAGACTTGAGCACAGGTGACTTAATTAGTACCTGAGTGATTCTGATTAAACCATCTGTGCTGAAGCCTGTATATCACTAAAACCTGCACTGTTGGTGTGCCTTGGGAATGCCTGCTCTAGAGTAATTTTCCTATGCTGTTTTAAACAACATCCTACATTTCCACTCTGAATTAGTCAAGTGCACTCACTGAAAATGTCAGATGTCATGTTGCCTACCTGACCCTCTCCTTCAGGGAGAAAACGCTCTGTTCCTGGGCTTTCCTGGTAAAGTATGATTGCCAGCACCTGTGGGGAGCTAGGTAATTGACAAGAAAGGTGTTTCACCACAGGTGATGGCAATCATACATTACCAGGGAAGTCCAGAAACAGAGCATGTTCTCCCTGATTGAGAGGGTCAGGTAGGAAACTATGTCAGATGTACAGTAGTGGAGTGAATTATTAGTGAGCATATATCGCACCACGCATATTTACAGTATGTAGTCACAGATGCAATTCTAGACCCACACAGGGAGTGGAGTAGTGTATTGATAATGCATTGTGAATGCCTGGGCAGTGACTGTTTGGCCCATGCAGGAAGGTCATCCGTCTGATATACGTGTTATATGAGTGACATGTTGGTGAAAGTGGTTATTTACATAGATGTTTAACCGCTCATACAGGACGCCATACTCATTTGAAATAATACCTGCCACAGCGCTGGTGCAAGTTTCGATGGTGCATCTCAGGACACACCAGTCAGTATTTCAGTGTGTACACACACTGACAGCTAGTATCACAGTCCTTGCGTATGCATATGCAGGGATGTACACCAAGCAATGGTTCTATAGTGGTATTTACACATACAGCATACCTCCCAACATGACCCTCTCCAGGAGGGACACAATGCTCTGCACACGGGGGTATATATCGCTGAGCGATATATCGCTCAGTGTCCCGTTTGCATCAGCGACCAGAGATGGTCGCTGATGCAAAAGAAATCGGCAGTGGAAATCAGCTGGACGCAGGAGCATGTTCCTGCGACCAGCGTTCATTACGGGGGAGAAAACGGGAGTGCGCATCCGGCGATGTATCGCCGGTGCACACTCCCATCGCGGGCAATATGGTCGCTCAGTGACTATATTATCCGCGATATTAGACAAAATCGCCCCCGTGTGTACACAGCCTTAAGGTTTATTACCTTCATCTGTGCTGAACAGGTTAACTGGTGTTCCACCACAGGTGATGGTAATCATACATTAAGAGGGAGTTCCAGAAACAGAGCATTCAGTCCCATCTGGAGAGGGTCATGTTGGGAGGTATGATACAGAGCCTGATTCTGGTTCACTTACAAAAGCAAATTCTCTCTCTAATGGTCGAAACCATATGCACTGCAGGTGGGGCAGATGTAACATGTGTAGAGAGAGTTAGATTTGGAGGAGTTATTTTGTTTCTGCGCAGAGTAAATACTGGCTGCTTTATTTCTATACTGCAATATAGATCAACCCCACCCAATGTGCAGTGCACGTGGTTTTGTCTATTAGAGAGAGAATTTGGGTACTCTTTACTTAGTTGGGCGCCCACGATCTCCATCGCGGGCGTCGTGGGTAAAGAAATCGCGGTGATCGCGGGCATCGCGGCCAGTACATTAACGGCCGCGACGCGATGCCCGCGATCACCGCGATTTCCCATAGGGTTCAATGTTAAATTTAGTGCTGCCCGCGATTTTACATTCAATGCTTCAATGGCCGCGATTTGGCCATAGGAATCAATGTTAAATGGGCTACAGTGCCCAAATAGGCACAATTAAAACTTAAATGTCCCCCCAAATTTGTTACGCCACCCCACGATCCACGCCAACCCGAAGCGTGGCGAGCGGCGGCGGTACGCGTCCTCCGACCTTTTCATACCCCCACTATCCACGTCGGCGTGGAGTTGAGAATAGAATAGTGTGGCGAGCGCAGCGAGCCACCGAGCCCGAAGCGTGGCGAGCGCACGCGGATACCTTCACAGGTAAACGTGGCCCTACGCGGCCTTCACAGGTATCCACGTCCCCTCGCCACGCTTCGGGCTCGCCACACTATTCTATTCTCAACTCCACGCCGACGTGGATAGTGGGGGTATGAAAAGGTCGGAGGACGCGTCACGCCGCCCCTCGCGGGCTCGCTGCGCTCGCCACGCTTCGGGTTGGCGTGGATCGTGGGGTGGCGTTACAAATTTGGGGGGACATTTAAGTGTTAATTGTGCCTATTTGGGCTCTGTAGCCAATTTAACATTGATTCCTATGGCCAAATCGCGGCCATTGAAGCATTGAATGTAAAATCGCGGGCAGCACTAAATTTAACATTGAACCCTATGGGAAATCGCGGGCATCGCGTCGCGGCCGTTAATGTACTGCCCGCGATCACCGCGATGGGCGCCCAACTAAGTAAAGAGTACCGAATTTGCTTTTGCAAGTGAACTAGAATCGGGACCACAGTTTTAGAAGGGCGTCCAGCCAATAGACTGCCAGCGTTTCTTTTAACTCAGAATCTGCCACAGAATGTCTTCCAGGCCGGGGCTTAACTCCCACATGCCTGCGTCTGGGCTCCAAGCTGCGTGAACAGCTGCACTTGTGTGGTTCACTGCACAATCCAAGGAGCTCTGCAGCACACATGCTGCTGTATTGTTACTTGGCTTTATATCAGGAGTCCTGATAGGACTGCAGCTCCCACCTGGTACCGATCAGCCTGCTATGGCTGGAGCTCCCACCTGGTACCGATCAGCCTGCTCTGGCTGGAGCTCCCACCTGGTACCGATCAGCCTGCTATCGCTGGAGCTCCCACCTGGTACCGATCAGCCTGCTATGGCGCACCTTCCACTGCTGTTACAGCCAACTGTTACACATTCATGCTGCAATTGGCTGAATCTTGTGGGTCTGACCCTGACCCAGGGGTCATTGTCACACAGCATAGCTGGAGCTCTGCTCCCATACTACGGGCTCTGGTTCTTGTAGACCAGCTGAAAGCACTATAAATATATATATATATATATATATATATATATATATATATATATATACTGTATATAGAGCATAAAATGCTCTGTTCCTGGACTTCCCTGGTAATGTAGGATTGCCATCACCTGTGGGGAGCTAGGTAAAGGTGTTTCACCACAGGTGCTGGCAATCATACATTACCAGGGAAGCCCAGGAACAGAGCATTTTCTCCCGCGTGGAGAGGGTCAG
The DNA here is from genome assembly GCF_055691185.1 of Crinia signifera. Classification (NCBI taxonomy): domain Eukaryota; kingdom Metazoa; phylum Chordata; class Amphibia; order Anura; family Myobatrachidae; genus Crinia; species Crinia signifera. The sequence goes on from NC_139217.1 coordinate 446,496,606, forward strand.
GTAGGCAAGTAAGTACATGGTATCTGTTGTTCTGACAAACCGATAACCTACTGTATCTTATGAATGAAATGAATAACAAACCCCATGTGAGCATCCAGTTACTGCTGATAACAGTTTCCTTAACTACAGAAAAGTTAATCAAATGCTTTTCCTATCCAGAGCACAGCAAATATTTGATTTTATAATACACCCCCCCCCAGATACTATAACAAAAAAGTTGAACAATACCTTCTCTATTAAATTAAAACGTTTTTTAGGTTTGTTGTCCAGGGCCCCCCACAGAACTTAATCTGCCCCTGTGTGCAATATATAAGAAACAGTTAAGATTTCTTGTGGCCACTTATATTTGTTTATTATTTCAAAATGCATGTAACCATAGGGGTCACTGTGCCTTAAGGTGAGTACACAAGGGTGCAATTTCATGTAAAATCGCTGGGAATATGGTCGCTGAGCGATAAATCGCCAGCTGCGCGCTCCCGTGTGCACTGCCTAATGGTCGCTGGTCGCAGGAGCATGCTCCTGCGACCAGCGGCTTTCCCCGGCGATCGCTGTGCCGGGAGGTCAGCGCCGGGGAGATCAGCCTTGATCTCCCCAGCCCCGTGCCACTGCTCCCTCCCATCAAAGTGACAAAGCGCCTGCTGCTGCTGCGCTCCCCCTCCGCCCCGTAGCAGTGTCTCCTTGTCATCGCTGATGAAAAGGAAACACTGAGCAATATGATTGCTGGGGATATATTGCTAGCAATATATCCCCAGCAATCATATTACCCCGTGTGTACACAGCATTACAGCCAATGCAGGGAAATGGCACTGATGATCCCAATTGAATGTATTTATCTCTACCTCTAATTACTTTTCTTCCCCAGGAATTTAACAGATACATAATGAAGGTAAGGTGCGATCAGAGAGATTTCTAGACACTTCCGGAGTCCGGAAGATTGCTGCTATTACGGGGAGTCTCTATGACAATCGTGGAGAGTTGGAAGGTATGATGCAAAGGGCCTAATTCAGGCCTGATTGCACCGCTGCGAATCTTCAGAGCCCAGCGATCAGGTATACGCTGCCTGCCAGAGTGAAATACCCCCTGTGCAAGCCTGCAAATGGTTTAGCATGGCTTGTGAAAAGCAGCTGGATTCGCTGCAAATCCTTTCGCAGGCCACTACCCATCGAATCATTTTCCAAGTGTGTGCAGTCTGTGCGTAGCCCAGGACTTAAGCCCTGTACACATGCATCGATTTTTCCCGATTTTCGATTCGATTTTGCTTATAGAAGCAAAATCGAATCAAACCCTAAATGAAATCTAAAGTTTTTTGTGTCACTTTCGATCTACATTCGATTCGATGCCCGCTCCCGTTTTCACAAAATCGAACATCAAAATCTATTGTGCAGCCAAGGATATATCGAATTCGATCTAGTAAATCGAATGTGTATGATGTACTATGAACGTATATCGAATTCAATATCTAATGCAAAAGTACAGATCTAATGCCAAATCGAATGGAAAGATCTAATGCCAGATCTAATAGAAAATCAAATCTAACATTGAATCAAAAGCAAATCGATGTGAGTGTACAGGGCTTCACTCTACGGCTGCAACAGTAACAGGCTGATCGGGGCGAAGCTGACTTTGAACACACCTTCCCTTCAAACGCCTGTGCCACTCCCAGAAAATGGGCAGTTACCGCCCCCAAAACCCGGCTTCATTTCAATCACGTTGCAAACGACCAGCGATTTAAAAAAAAAAGTAGCAGGCTTTCATCGCCTACCTTCTATGGGCCATATGCATTCGCAGTCTATCGATAGTTACCTGGCCTGTAAATTTGCAGCGGTGCGATCAGATCTGAATTAGAACCAATGTATGCATGGTATATAAAGGTGCGTACACACGGGGGCGATTTTGTGTAATATCGCGGGAAATATGGTCGCTAAGCGACCACATTGCACGCGATGGGAGTGTGCACCGGCGATATATCGCCGGGTGCATGCTCCCGTTTTTGCCCCTGTGGTGATCGCTGGTCGCAGGAACATGCTCCTGCGACCAGCTGATTACCACTGCCGGGCTCCCCCGGCAGTTTCTATTTCATCAGTGACCATCTCTGGTCGCTGATGAAAAGGAGAAACTGAGCAATATATCTCCCCCGTGTGTACGGGGCTTTGAATCATGGCACCCTAGAGTATCAAATTTTTTCATGGCACCCCTAGCCCCCCAAAAACGAATTCGATTGGGTTTATATGCGATTCTAAGGGTCATTTATGTGGTAAAGGGCAGGATTTGCATCTGTTTGTACACATATTTCATGATAGGCAGCCACCAGAACTGGTTTTGCCCATAAAAATTAACCATAAATAGTTTGAATTGGTCCTGGACCACCAACCTGAGGCACCCCTGCAAGTGTCCTGAGGCACCCCAGGGAGCCACGGCACACAGTTTGGGAACCACTGAGTTAGATGAATTCAAGTTAAGGCCCATACACACTGGGCGGCTTTGAGCTGAAAGCCGCTCAAGCCTGCTGTTTTGAGTGACTTTCAGTTCAAAGCCGCCCAGTGTGTATGCCCCTGCGGTGATCGCTGCTGCGCGCTCCCGCATCATCGCTGGGAAAGCTGTTCAACTGCTGGTTATACCAGCAGATGAACGGTTTTGAGGGCAGCTTTGCATAGCGCTCCACTATGCAACGCCGTCCTCCCCCCTCTGTTGGCACCGGGCCGGGCGAAAGCCGCTCAGTGTGTATGCACTGCGCGACTTCCCCCCCCAGCAATGAGAGCGATCATCACTGTCCATACATGCAGGGCATAGTCGCCCAGTGTGTATGGACCTTAACTTAAAAACAATTAGAATAGGAATTTGCACTGCAAAGAGAACAGCAGTGTGACTGCAAACTCTGCTACTTGATGCCTCTTCTTCCTCAATATATCCCAGAACACAGAAGGAATGTAAGGTCGGAGGCACTCCCTAACCAAATTGGAGCGATCCATTGTCTTATAGGGGGGCAATGCTATAGATCCATCTCTGCCTTATGCGGCATAGTGACACCTTTTCCATATTCCGCTCTTATACATAGACAAAGTACCTCAGCACAAGTGCATCTCAGCAGCTGTAGCCCAGGAAACTATGACGTAATAGCTTTACTTTCAGGACCGTCCCACCGACGTGCCCCGGACTTTGAGTCTCACTCTTGTGCAGACTGATAAACAAGCTCAGTATAAATAGGGAAGAGACCGAATTCTGCACAGAGGCAGAGCACAGTCTGCAGAGGACGAAGGACAGAGTAAGATATATGCAATGTTATGCTGTTTGTAATGACTTAAACTGCTTGTAAGGCTGCTGCTGCTTCATTGCCCTGTAATTGCTACATAGGATTCTGGTATAAATACTCATTACAGGTTAATAATGTAAGCAACTACCAGCGATATCATAAAGCTTTATAGCAACTCTCAGGTTACTTTTGTAAAGTTCTGGGGAAGATCCTCCAACCTGCAGCTGGAGATATAGACTGCAAATAATGCTGGCTGGTTGCACATCCTAGAGGGCAAGAGCTGGTAACCCTTTGAGGGCCAACAGTGCTGTGAGCAATCCTCAGAAATGCCCTTATTCTGGTTCACTCGCAAAGGCAAATTCCTTCTCAAATGGACAAAACCATGTGCACTGCAGCGGGGCAGATGTAACATTTGCAGAATTATATTTGGGTGGGGTTTTACTTCAAAGTGAGATCTATATTGCAATGTAAAAATAAAGCAGTCAGGAATTTGACTTTGCGAGTGAACCAGAATAAGGGCCATTCTGAGGATCGCTCACAGCAAGAATAAGGGCCTATATCTGCTAAAAATGCCTGCATCGCTCACAATACAAAGACAGCCAAGACAATGTCTTGAAGTTTAGTTAAATATTGCACCCAAAAAAAGAGCAGTCGCTGTGAGCGGCGCTGGCATTTTTAACGGATATTTTGAGGATGTCTCCCAGCAACGTTGGCACTCAAAGGGTTAATTTATACAAAAAAAAATTAAAAAAAAGTTTGCTTGCCAATTTTCATGCCTATTTTGCAAATTTCCTCAGCGCTCAAAGGATTAAAAATGCTGTTTCTGGAAACGGCGCAGGTTTCTGCATCCTGACATCAAGTTATAATAAATGCAATGTGTCTTATCTTGGTGCCCCAGCTGCAGAACAGCGACCGTATCATTGCACAGACTGGTATTAAAAGAAAACGGATCAGAATTTATTTTTCCAGATAAACCTGAACTTTTTTTAATTTGCTAGATCGTTGCTGAATGGAACATTTCCATTACTCTCTACCAACAGGACCACAGGCTGCGGGCACAGCTTATCACTGGGTTATTGCAGTCAGCATGTGAAAGCACGGATATATTATACTGTAGCAATTGCTTTATTATGAAACATTTTTTCAAACTTTTTTTTTTCTTTTCTTTTCTCCCCTGCTGAGTGTATTCCAAGCACATGCAATGTATAAAATAAGTATTCCATTATACTGTTATGGTAATGTGTAATATTAAAATGGCACCAGTAGAATCTGTGGCTATATACAGTAGCTATTAGCAGAAAAGCACATTTAAAATACATACAGTATTGAAATATATATATACAGAGAGAGAGAGAGAGCGCGCAGGTAGAAATAAATGCACAACGCTATCCTGCTAATGTGACCATGCCAGGTCAAATATTGTAGGACAGAATTTAGGAGACCAGCACAAGTCCACAACTATTCAACTCTGAAAAAAGTATATTTAATGCAGAATAGCGAACTTCCAATTAATTAATCCATAATAGCAGTGACACCCAATAGGCAATACACATGAAGCATCTCCTCGAGGGTTGGGATCATTTGGTCGACATGGGGAAAGGTCAACATGGTTCTAGGTCGACAGGACATTAGGTCGACACAAGCATTAGGACGATAGTGTCTAGGTCGACAGTCAAAAGGTCGACACAAGCATTAGGTCAATAGTGTCTAGGTCAACAGTCAAAAGGTCGACATGGGGCTTTTCACTGTTTTTTTTTTTAAACTAATGTCGACATGGACACAGTTTAAAGTGCATTGCATCCCCTATGCTTTGGGCACACTATTTTATTCTCCCATTATGCCCTAGTGGATGATAGGGCATGAAATACCGCCTGTCGGCACATGTCGGTTCAAAAAACTGAAAAACCCCATGTCAACCTTTTGATTGTTGACCTAATGCTTGTGTCGACCTAATCCCATATCGACCTAATCCCACGTTGACCTTGACCCATGTCGACCTAATGGTGTCGACCCAATGCTTGTCGACCAAATGACCTTATCCCCTGGCCTCAATGGCCGTTTCGGTGCTGCCGCATCTTTGTCAAGAGGGATCCTGACCCCCATGTAAGCTTATTTATCCTAAACCTGTGACAGCTGCTCCCCTAGTGCTAATTCAGGAGCTGTGTTCACTTTAGCTACAGTATAATGTGTCAGCAGTTGCCAGGTTCTTTAAGAGACCAGTTGTTAGAGTAGGGTATGTGGTCCCTTGGCGATGGGTTGCAAACTTAAATGCATTGATCAATTCATGAACTAAAATCTTATTATTTATTTAATTGTGTATTAAATTGAGTTAGTTTAATATGAGTGTTGAGCCTTGAGGATTTGGTTACAGGCCACTGCACCCCAACCTGGGAATGGCGAGTACTGTACATTTCTGTCAAAATGACGGCTTAAGGTGCCCATACATGTACCGATTACACGGTACGTTTTGTGCTAAAATAGCATTGCATCGTATTGCATGTGATGCGATCAAAACACAGTACAAAAAGTATGTGCAGCACATAGCACACATCGCACAGGGAAAATCGATGCGTTTATGGGCACCTTTAGTCCCTATCTGCTCCTACCTCAGATCTCTGTAGTCACAGCTGTCTCCCTCTCTCCATATCCAGCAAGTTTGAAACGGATTATTTTCCTTTCACTTTCTGTTAAGGAGTAATTTTGTCTGTCAAGTGGCCTCTAGTGGTCACTGGCGGTACTTCACCTCAGCGGTAAGGCGTATTTAGCCATAGAGAAAACAGGCATTGGTATAATTGGCGGTGCTACGATTCGCCTCATCAGGTCCCCTAGCGGAGGATGCAGGAGATTTGTCTACCTTTCCAGGGTGGGGGCTGGAGTACCACCCAATTTTTGAGAGCCTCACGACTGTTTGGGGAGTACACAAGCTGCATTTGTACTATGCTGTACTGGCATACCCGCTGTACATTGTTATTATTGCCAGACAACGAACATATTGACATACAAAGGCTGCTATTATGGATATTATTGCAGTTAGGACTCGCCCAAAACGTGATTCTCCCTGGAAGTTGGAGAAGGGCCCATATTAGTCAGGTCAGGTTCTTGTAGAAAGGAACAGGCTGTGCTCTATAATGTGTTTACATTGTGTCTGCGATATCGGTTCTGCCAGAGCAGTGATATACTGTAATCATAGCAGCTGCGGAGAGAGCAGATTAATGTTACCTGTGCTGAATAACAACATTGTTCTGTAATAATCCCCAGTCTTACCTGTGAATCATGAATCCAATGGGTTTGTTGCTATGTACATTACTGTAGAATTCCCCTTCTGATTGTTTCTAGCGTTGGGAGCTGCGGACAATGCCAAGATTAAAGCACAGGGCTCATAGCTGTCATGGAGTTGTATGGAGTCTAGGCAGTATTTCTGACAATGTGTTTGTTTCCTTGCAGGTGAAGCCCAACCATGTGGAAGGGCTTTGCTCTTGCCCTGGCTCTCTGCCTTCTCCCTTGGGGAGGGGCAGAGGGCCAGGGTCACCGCACTCTGTGCACAAAGGCGCCACCATGGAAGATAGGAGCGCAGGATCCCATGCTGGACTCAGTAGGATCTGTTACAGTTGTGGCTCTCCTCCAAGCCAGCTGATACCTATGCCTCCTGCAGGCTTCCAGGTGGGTCAGCTTCCGTTTTCTGTATACCTGTACTGTATGCATACCACCCAACCATTCCACAAAGTACAAAATGCTCTGCTCCTGGACTTCCTTGCAGTGGAGGGGCTGCCAGGGCCACCAATAGGGGGGTGCTGTGGGTACAGCTGTCTCTAGCCTCAGCCTCTGGAGGGGACCGGGCAGCTCATTTTGCCCATCGCAAACCCCCCAACTGCCTCCGCTGTGCTACCTGCGCAGGCTTCTTCAATGCAGGGAGCTGGTGGCCAATTAAAATGCTGCACCAGTTTTTGAGCTAATCAGAGCTAGTGTACCGTTAGCCAATCCGAGCGGCTGCCGGTACACGAGCTCTGATTGGCTCACCAGCCGGTGCTGCATTTTAATTGGCCGCTGGCGTCCTGCATTGAAGAAGCCTGTGCTTTTGGATCTGCAGCGTTCAGAAGGAGGGGATGAGGGACTCGGAGCAGGAGGAGGACATTAAGTGAAGGGGGGGGGGAGATAAGGAGGGGGTGGAGGGGCCCGGACTGGAACTCAGTCCCAGGGCCCAAAATTCCTAGTGGCAGCCCTGGGGGCTGCAGCACAGTCCAAAATTAAATTAATTGAGTCCTGGCCGGTGATGTTTGGCAGTCGTTGGGGTGGCAGTTGGTGAGGCCATTTGAATTTTGGACTGCACTACAGCCCCACCTCTGTAACTGCTATTGGCAAGGAAGTCCAGCAGCAGAGCATTTTGTGGATGTATTATACCTGCAATTATGTATTACAGGCACATCGTATGTGTTATTTACTAACATATGATTGATAGGTTGGACCCAGGAGTGAAAAGACTGGAGAAATGGACCAATGAAGAACTTGCTCATAGCAACCAATCAGATTTGAGGTAGCATTTATAAAGTACATTCTATAATTTGATAGGGAGAAGCTGATTGGTTTCTGTGGCCAACTTACCACTGGTCCACTCCTCCTCTCTTTTCACTGCTTGCTTGTACAAAGGACATATACCAGTCTCCCACCAAGAAAAGCCTATGAGACTGAACGCTGAGACTTGCCCTGTCCTAATGTGGTGGCTATTGGTTATTGTAGTTTGGATGAGCTGCGGTTGAAGCTAGAAAATGAAAGCTACGTGGATGTCTCCTTCGTGGTCGTCAATCATCAAGATGAACGTTCCCGGGCAAAGTACAGTGACTTGAGATCTAGGGTCCCAGAGCACATTCCTGTGTATCAGCAAGAGGAGGGAAAGCCGGACGTCTGGAGTCTACTGAGAGGAAGCAAGAACGATTTTCTCATTTACGATCGGTAATGACCCTGACTGCAATATTATGTGATACACGTGATATGAGTATACACTATATTATTATTAGCATTTCTTTATATAGCGGTACAAGGGTTCCACAGCGCCTAATAATACATAAATGAGCAAAACACAATTAAATAATGACAGAATAAGGCAATTTTAAGACAAGGACATGGTAAATAAAGACATTTCCGTCAGGGGACAAGGCACTGAAGCAGTTATTAGGGTGGCAGAGATATAAATATTCCAAGAAAAGCGCATGAGGAGAGGGCCCTGCTCGTGACAGCTTACATTGTAATGGGAAGGGGCTGACCGGTAGGAGTGACACAGAAGGGGTAGGATTGAGCATAAAAAAAAGTTTAGGAAGAGAGATGGCTGGGTATAATGAAGAAGTCTTGAGAGACCATTAAAGTGTTGTAGGGAGGTGGAGAGTCTGATAGGGAGGGGTAGAGAATTCCAGAGGTAAGGAGCACAACGGGCAAAATCTTCAAGGCAGGAATGGGAGGAAGTAACCAGTTGACAGAAGTGGCGGAGTGTAATGCTCTCTATTAAATGTCACAGGTAAAGTCAGTGATTGGGTAAAATTGACATCAGACAATAGATTCTGGTTACTAGGGTCAGTAGGTCACAAAGTCTAGTGTGCAGGTCTCACATGATGCTCAATCTCTTTGAATCTATTTGCAGGCTGGAGTCTGAGTATCGGTAATACTCTTGAATCAGGACTATCGCAAACTTGTAATTTATTTTGTTGTAGAAAAGTTTTTAAAATCGGAAGACTTTCTACCTAATTAAATTTTACTGTGTTTTTTTTGTTTTTTTTTTCTTCTTTCCAGATGCGGGCGACTGGTGAAACACATGGTACTCCCTTTTGCATTCTTGCAATTCAATTATGTTGAGGATGCCATAAAGTCAGTGTACTGTGACAGTCCCTGTGCCGAGTGCAAACACCAGGTAATTAAATGGCTCCAGCACAGAAGAAATCTCATATGCTTATTATGAGATTACGTTAAAGGGAATTATTTCTGGAGGAGACAAGTTTAAGAAAAATATGTTACGTGTTGTTTTTTTTGTTCTAAAGTAGGAAACCCAGTTTCTGGGGGTTATTTTATTCAAATCTTAAATAATACATTTTTGGATTCTAAACACATAGTGGATCAGTTTTTATTATTATTATGTGTGTACTGTCCGTCTGTTGTATGCTGACCTATACTGTGCTTTGAATGACTGTTATAGACAGTAAGGGGGTTATTCAATCTTGGATTCCGACAGTCGGAATCCTGGCCTGTTTTGACCCAGCTCCACAGAGATTGAATAGGCGGAATTCAATGTTCCACGTGTCGAGAAGTGGTCGTGTCAGCAGAACCGGCAGTGAATTCAACAATCCATGGCCGTTTCCGACAAAACAAATCCAACTTGTTTTTAAAGTCGGATCTGTTTTGTCTACATTCGCCTTCAATACTGTCGGAAACCGCAGCATTGAATAGGCGCCGGAAGCTATTTCCTCTGTCGGAAATTGTGCCCGACATTGAATACCCCCCTCAGCCTTAGATAAACTGCACATTTAGGGTTCAGTATAGCGCTCCCGATAATACTTATATCATTTAATTACATTTGTCCTTAACATTTTTAAAAGGCCAAACGATATTTTTCCATAATGGTCAAACCGCTGGCTGCCATGGGCTCTGTGTGTGGCTTCCTGTTTAAGTCACCCTTTTTATAGAAGAGTAGTAGGGAGTTTTATCGAAGATAAGATGTTGCTATGGCCAACCACTCAGATTATATCTAGAAGGTTCTAAATAAATAAGAAGTAGATTCTGATTGGTTGCCCATTCCAACATCCCATCTGAAATAGAACTCCCTTCTTAGTAAATAAACCCCACAACAGAGGCAAGACTACCGTTAGTGCAGTTCCTGGCACACTGTTCCTCCCCCTGCCTCTCCCTGTCACCATCTGCCTCTCCCTGTCACCCACTGCTGTGCTGCATATTTTGAACTTGGGTTGGAATGGAAGGGGGGTGCTCATATTATATTTTTGCACCTGGACTCACCTACGAAAAAAGTTCTGTCACTGCCCCACAATGTCAATTTTAGCTATTGGACACCGTGTTGGACGTAAGGCCCCCAGATGAATCCAGGTCCCAGTGCCTCTAGTCCACCCCAATCCATGTTAGCCCCCTTGTGTATGTAACTGACATGTACGGTATTGAGTCCTTTCCTGAAAAGTATACACCTTATCGGGCAATAACGTTTAAGCTTTCACTTTTTTAACTTATCCCAGAAACAGAGGAACATGTAATCATTTCCAATTTAGGCTCTCAAAAAAAACATGGCACCTTTCATCAACATTATTTGGTACAGATAAACCTCTAACTACATTACAGTGATCTATTTAAGAAGCATTCAATTTTCAGATGACCGGATTGTTCGCTTTTCCTTGCGCTACCTCCATGATTCGTTTTTATGACTCTATTATTGCTTTATAGCCAATCTCTGTATAATCATACAGAGTCTTTTTTATACATTGCCCTTGGACACAACAGTTAACTCCCTCCTGGAATGAGTTCCATCCACTGCACAGCACACCTCATATATGTGTCATATCCATGGATAACATAAGAAATTACCAATTAAACGTGAAAACAGCAACAGAAATAAGATAGATAAAGTAGAATATTTAGAAAAAGTTGTTGGGTGACGTATACAAACCATTTAAAGGTTGATTACACCCTTTATTATTATAGTTACTGCTCTACTAATAATATGCTATTTTCTAGGCTACTGATGACATATGCAAGATATCAACGCAGGAGTTGCCAACGAAGGACAATCCCGGTGAAGAGTTGGAAGAGACAAAGAAACAACCCCATCACCATCATAAGCACCATCATCATAAGCACAAGGGTCATGGGCACAGTGGGCAGAAGGAAGAGGCCGCCATGGAGGAACCTGACAGACCACATGGCCACAAAAAGAATCGCCACCATGGGGAAGACTGCCATAGTCAGCGCAGTAGGGTAGAAGAGCGTAAAGAGTTGGGTGAACGGGTGGTAGGCAGACCTCAGGGAGAAGTTGTCTTTGTCCCACCTAGAGAGGCCGATGCACCAGCTCTAGACAGCAAACTCTGAAAACAGGCCAAGGCCTGAAAAAAGCAGTTCCTCTGAGATTGGGAAGAGGAGTCAGGCAAGGCTTCCAACAGCTGATGCTGACATTGCAGACAGCTGTCCTTTGAGACGGCACGGAACGGCGTCACCTGACAGTGCAACAAGGGTCTTCCATCTTCCTGCACATGACAGGAACTGATGAAGGACACCGTCAAGGAAACCTGACAGTGACGTCTGTCCCAGGCTGCATGACACACAGCAGTTGTGGGCCAGCCTGATGACAAGCTCCCCTCAGAAACTGAGCATCGTGTTGCTTGAGAATGATCGAAGGACCAGAAGAACTGACAGTGACAGGAACTCTGAAAGCTTCACCAGTAAGGTGCTGAGATATTACCACCTCGCAGTGCTCCTGATATGCATCTCCAGCATAAACTCCACCAGTGCTGCGACAAACCTCATTTATATAAATAAGACCACTAACTATTAATAACAACCGACACAAGTTTGCAGTAACATCCGCCAGAACATTGTGGCACAAAAGGTTGCAATATAAAATATAAATCAGTGATCTAGAACAGACCCGTTCAGCCTGTGGCTCTCTAGCTGTTGTGGAACCACAAGTCTGGCAAGGCATGTTGATACTTGTAGTTCCGCATCAGCTGAAGAGTCGCCGGTTGCCCTGGTTTGATCTAGCGGGATGCATATTCTGACCACTGTGCAGTATTTCTGTCTCCTGAGATCAGTGTGGGATAAACTGTTTGATGCAGAGGAGGATAGCAGTGCTAGCTGCCTGACTCCTAAACAGTGAACAGATTAACCCCACGGTGGGCCTGACATCTGAGCCCCTTACCATCCTACAACACGCAGATCAAGTACTTTGCCTCTCTCGTTCACCGCTTTAAATTGTGGTTGCATTAATGAAGGCCGAAGCAGAAACTAGGAAATAGGGGCTTTTGTCTGATACTCGCAGTCATAACAGGATGGGGGACTAGAGAAGAAAAACAGCGCATTAATCGTATTTCATCTCCTTTATTTTCATTGTTATTTTCATTTGTTTTACCACTCCATCGTCCACCATTTTCTTTTGCTTTAACTGTGTAACTAACCAGAATTCTGTTAGAAAAGAACGGGTTATATCTATAAGGTTTCTTCATGGCCAGTTTGAACTCAAAATTTAAATTGGCAATAATTCTAGGCGCTAATCCTGCCGTGTATTATGGGTAACATTATTGCCAATTTAAATTTTGAGCTCAAACCCGCGGACAAGTTGCTTCGTAAATAGAACCCCAACATGTTTTTACATGGTGCAACCACTGTACTTTTCCAGCATTTAACTATTAGCATTGTTTTTTTTCTTGTGCGTTTTATACTGTACTACACCTACAGTTTCTCACCTTCTAAATACTATGTTTTGGGATACAAGCAGGTTTGTGAGTCTCTTGTTGTAACAGCAGATGCTGTAAATCAATGATGGTTTATAGGGAAATCAACTCCTAGTCAACCTGAACTAACTTTTATGGCAATGCTGTGAAGCAGGAATGTTGCATGTGTCAGCGAATGGATGAATATATGTCTGGCATCTCAAAACATGCACAATAAATGTTTAAATACACTTTAGTGTCCTTGTCCTGTGTTTATAAGTAATCGTAAAGGGGGAAGGGGAAGACTTGGTGACGTCAACGCAAGATGCCGGAAATCTGCACTCAACAACCTTAGTAAGATTACCTCTTCGCCATGCCAAACCCAGACCTCCGGCAGTTCTACAGATTCTATCATTGTGTTCAAAGTTTAAACAGCTGGGTAATTGCCAGTTAAACTCCTGCATTGTGGGCTACAGTTCTTGGTAAACCCAGGCCAGCCATAGACAGAGTTAATATGACAATGAGCAGGCCTGGGAGCAGGGTAGTTGGGGCGTGTATGAATTGTTATGTTGACAGTTTCTATGTCAACAGTCAATAGCGTGACCGCTATTGGTTGACAGGCAAAAGGTTGACATGGTCAAAGGTGGACACAAGCACTGGGATGGTAAAGTATGAACAAATGTTTTTTGTTTTTTTTTAAATCATGAAAAACTCACGTCAACCTTTTGCTTGTTTTGACCATGTCGACCAAATGCCTGTTGATCAAAAGTGGTTGAACCTTTTGACTGTCGACCTAGACACTATCAAACCTAATGTCCGCATACCAGGTGGGGGGGGAGCAAAGCAATAAAACACGGTTGTATACGGAGCTATGACTGGCATTTCCCTAACCCTTCCCCAGTGTATATACCAGGGGGGCATTGATACTTCTTTCCTGCGCTCACGGTCCACTACGGAGCCCCCAGGTAATCCGTACCCACTTAGATCCCTGGCCCTTGAATCAGATCTACTGACAATGTTCAAAAGCAGTGGTTCCCAACCCTGCTCCTCAAGTACCCCCCAACAGTGCATGTTTTCCAGGTCACCCGGCAGGTGCACTCATTATTCAGACACATTTTAAAAGATCCACAGGTGGAGCTAATTATGTCACCTGTGATTCTATGTGGAGACCTGGAAAACATGCACTGTTGGGGGTACTTGAGGACCAGGGTTGGGAACCACTGTTCTAAAGGATTCTGTGTATTTCTCAAACCATGGAAGTCCCATGTATGGTTCCAAGAAACTGTGCGGGTTGTCATTATACAATAAATAGTGGAGTTCTACTTGTAAATGCATTCCAAAGGGTAAATTTACTAAAGGTGATGTTGCCCATAGCAACCAGTCCGATTCTCTATCATTTCCCTATTGCATCCTAGAACATGATAGACTGAATCTGATTGGTTGCTATGGGAAACAACACCTTTTCATTTTTAGATGTTTTAGTAAAATTGCCACTAAGGCTCTTCCATGTGACAAAGTCTAACTTTTCAGATTTACATATGAAGTGGCCACACTAGGGGGGTGTAAGACACACTGGATGACAACAGAAAAATAACAGAGCTGCTCTGTTATTTGGGTGTCACAACCGGGGTGGTGTCACCAAGCAGCAGTGAAACCAGAAAGAAGCTGGGGGCAGCCCAGCAGCTCCCATAGTGCTGAGCAAGGACCAAGCATGAAGACAACGTGGGCATGACACCACCTCAAAATGTCACACACACGGGGCTTAGCTTTGCAGACACAAAGCCACTTCTCCATCCACATATGCGCACAGGAAGTCCAGTACTGGGGGGGTGACGTGTGACTAAGAACCCCATGTGGACACCCACCCTTGAGATGCCACTTTTCATATGTGTGCAGATCAGTACGGTTTGTTTTTTACGGCAGTCTTCAGAAACGCCTCCTCTTCAGACGGGAATCGAAACCACCGCTGAGCCGTCTCTCCAAATCCTTAATTGTGTTGCGGAGAATTTCAATCTCCCGGTTCTTCTCTTCCTGAAGATGCTGAAGTTTCTGTGGGAAGAGAAGCAGATGGAATGTTCCTGATAAGGGTTAGTGAGCAAACAGTATTTCCACATTTCATGAGCACTGTAACAATGATTAACCTGGCCAATGCTGAGAAGTTATATAACCGTAAGAGGACAAGGTGACCGATTGCACAGATTGTACCTTGAAAGATAATTAAACCCAACCCAATTATAAAGGTACTTTTTCCTTTTACATTTTGCCAGATGCTAAACAGCATCTTAACAGCATTCAAATGGTATGTGGTCATTAGTTCGACAGTGTCTAGGTCGAGAGTCAAACGGTTGATCACTATTGGTCGACAGTCAAAAGGTCAACACATTAAAAAAGGACGATGTGCATTAGGTCATTATAGTCAAATAGTCAACATGAAAATTGTCGCCATGGGAAAAAGTTGACATGTTTTTTAATGTTTTTTTTACCAACTTGTTCATACCATCCCAGTTGGCATTAAAGGAGAATATAATATTGTGCCAAGTGCAGCAAGGCACTGTGCCCAAAGAGAGGGGGCATGGGCCACTTATACGATGTCCATGTCAACAGATGCAAAAATTTGAAAAAAAGATGTGTTTTTTTGCTTGTGTATTTCATGTGATTATATCTTAAGGATCTCATTAAAAGTTAATTTAAGTGTACCCCAAATGTAATTTTTTGGCTTTAATTTTGCCAGTGCAAAAGGGCTCTTCCACATACATTTCCAGTAGATCCTGTACCAAATGTTCTTTGCAGGCAAACAAATCAAAAGTCAAATGTACTATAATTTCTCTTAAAATGACATAAATTCTCCCCTACTGTCTATACTTTTGATATAAGGTTATAGCAAATTTGCGTACCACACAGTGGCTTGTTGCAGTATGGAATTAGTTCAGCAGGGTAGGTGAACAGGACTCAGCTCACTGGCAAAAATGCTTAGCGAAAGTCTCTTTGAAAAAAAAAAAAGGTTTCTTTACCACTTTCTGATCATTCCGTTTAGTGTCCAGTACAGTCTGGGAACATAGTGTACAGTCACAGTATAAATCAAAGCATGATAGGAGGTGCCTACAGTAGATTGTGGCAATATAGAAAGAGTTTAGCAACATCGACAAACATGACCACTGGAACTGAGCTCACTGTGTGAAATGCTTTGCAAGTGTCGCTTCCGCAAAAAAGCTTTTTTTTTTTTGTAGTGTGTCTTGAAATGACATTACAATGTTAAGCATATCCAGCATATAGTTGTTCGGTAATCAGCCAAATTGAAGTTGCTTATTAGCAATCAGGTCTTAATCAGAATCTTAATACCGTCATTCCAATGTCATTAATAACTAAGCTGTTTAGTTTGGGACTTAATGGATTAATTTGTAATTGAGTTTCAGATTTTCTAACAAAGAGACCGCAGTTGGTTAGAATGGGAAGTCCAGTGTCAGAGGAGACATCGTAAATACGGGTGTCCAGTAGGGCTGTGTTCTCAGCCCCCCTTTTGGATTCGAGTGTCACCTTTTGACTCTGGCTTGGAGTGAAGCTAATCATTTAATGTAATACATAATACAATCATATTACAGCATCAGGCAGCACGGACGGTGTAATGGTTAGCATTACTGCCTCACAGCACTGAGGTCATGGGTTCGATTCCCACCTCTGCGGAGTTTGTATATTCTCCCCGTGCTTGCGTAGGTTTCTTCTGGATTCTCCGATTTCCTCCCACAATCCAAAAAGATACAGGTAGGTTATTGCTTTCTAACAAAATTACCCCAGAATGTCTGTGTGGTCATGCATAAGTGGTAGGGAAATTAGATTGTAATCTCCACTGGGGCAGGGACTGATTTAAATGTTCAAATGTACTCTGTAAACCTCTGCGGAATATGTGTATAAATAACTTGTTATAATAAATACATCAACCAAACTACACCAATGTACATCTCGTCGCTTATTTCTCCCAACCCGACCTCTCCGCTCTTCTCAAGATCTATGTCTCATCCACACTCATTACTCACTCCCATGCACAATTGCAGGACTGTCTTCAGGCTGCACCCTGTGGAATGCCCTGCCATGCACAATAGCTCTCCCCACCCCTACAAAACTTCAAGCATTCTCTGAAAAGTCAACTTTTCAGGCAGCTTATCAGATACAAGGAATGCTCACTCAACCATCATAAGCTTTTCTATCCAATTATATCCCCACTGTACACATATCCTCCATATATCTTCTCTTTCTTCACTTTTTCTTCCGGTTCATCATTGCTGGGATGTGATATCAAGCAGTCCACCTAGAACCCTTGCTATCCGGTGGACAACTATGCAATAGCACCTACAGTATCCTTAGTTATAGAGGTAGGAAGGCCCTGCTCGCAAGCTTACAATCTACATTGAAATAGGCATTGATACATGTTTGTTATTACCCAGTTTTGTTTTATCTGTGTCCAATTGTTAAGCGCAATGGAATTTTCTGCACTTTATAAGAAACTGTGGTACTCTTTACCTAGCACGGCGCCCACGATTTTGATCGTGGTCATCGCAGGTAAAAAAATCGCGGGCATTGAATGCACTAAAAAATCGGGTGCGATGCGACCGACGCGATGCCCGCGATTTCCCATAGGGAACAATGTTAAATGTCTCAATTGTCTCAATTGACCCGATTTTCCTGTTCAATGCCTCAATTGACCCGGTTTTTCCATAGGAAACAATGTTAAATGGCCCACAGAGGCCAAATAGCCACCCTGAAGTGTGAAATGGCCCCCACAATTGTTAACGCCACCCCACGATCAACGTCAACCCGAAGCGTGGCGAGCGGCGGCGGTACGTGTCCTACGACCTTTTCATACCCCCACTATCCACGTCGGCGTGGAGTTGAGAATAGAATAGTGTGGCGAGCGCAGCGAGGCGAGCGAACGCGGATACCTTCACAGGTAAACGCGTCCCTTCGCGGGCTTCACAGGTATCCGCGTCCGCTCGCCACACTATTCTATTCTCAACTCCACGCCGACGTGGATAGTGGGGGTATGAAAAGGTCGTAGGACGCGTACCGCCACCCCTCGCGGGCTCGCTGCGCTCGCCACGCTTCGGGTTCACGTTGATCGTGGGGTGGCATTAACAATTGTGGGGGCCATTTCACATTTCAGGGTGCCTATTTGGCCTCTGTGGGCCATTTAACATTGTTTCCTATGGAAAAATCAGGTCAATTGAGGCATTGAACAGGAAAATCGGGTCAATTGAGACATTTAACATTGTTCCCTATGGGAAATCGCGGGCATCGCGTCGGTCGCATCGCACCTGATTTTTTAGTGCATTCGATGGCCGCGATGGGCGCCCTTCTAGGTAAAGAGTACCGAAACTGTTAATAAGTAAATAAACTAACTAAATAATAATATTAATTTCATTTATATTGTACTTTTCTCCCACAGGATGCTGTACATACATCCAAAATATGGTACTTAGTACAAAGGCATTAGAATTAATTATTGATGTATGTTTTTGGATTTCATTTAAGAAAATTAAAAATATAATATAATTAGGCCTCATCCCTGTGTCTTCCCTGTGATTCATGGTCCACAGGAGAGGCGGATCTAAAATGTCTTTTAGCACCGTCCCCTCCTCATGCTGCTCGTGATTCCAGTGGTTCTCTCCCCCATCCTGCCCGTTTGTCTAGGAAGCATGGCGAGATACAGAAGATGCACCTACTCCTCCAGGAGTGTGGGGACTACAGAAAAAATCTGGAGTTTGCTGCAACTTTCAGGTTTAATGGTTGTTGTGATAAAATTTTTACTAAATTCACAAAGAGAAAATGTATATTTTTGCTAGAATTGAGCAATCTTCACTTGCCGGACACGAGCTCCAATAATAGGCTATTACTGTAGGGAGTTGAAAAACAAAGTGATAGCTACTGCTACTTGCATTACTTCACTTTCATTGTGCCGGGTACGAAGTACACCACTACGGGCTGGCTATAGGGATGCAAAGGATTTTTTTATGTTCATAATTGTGATCCCCTCTCCCTGGAAGTTGCCAAGTGTGGCACATAGACCAATTGTTGGTATTAGCTACTGAAGCCAAACTTGGGGAATGCTTTTGTAATGAAAAATGGGATCACAACAGATATATCTGTTATGTCAACTCTGATAAAATAAAGGGATGATTAAAATGTTGTCAAAATGTTCCTGTGGTCTATCAGTTACTTTCCTGGTTCAGCAGGAACAGTGTCTCCAACGTTGTCTTCCAGGTACAGCCAGCTGGCGTTGGCTCTGGTTGTTACTGTAGCAGTCCTGTCAGTGAGTATCACTAATCTCTTATCCTCCACTTAGCGCCTAACAGTGGCGGAACTTGTGGGTTATGGGCCCAGGTGCAGAAATATAGTTTGGGCCCTCTCCTCCACCCCAACCCAAGTTCCCAATATGCAGCATACCAATGGGTGACAGGGAGAGGCAGAGTGTGACGTGGAAAAACAGTGGGCGACAGGAGCAGCAGTGGACCCCTTAGTCCTCATGGCCTTGGTGCACTGCACCTCCTGCACCAATGGTTTTTCCACCTCTGGTACCTAACCTTATTCTCCCCTCCTACAGTCTAGGCCAGGCATGTTCAAACTGTGGCCCTCCAGCTGTTGTGAAACTACACATCCCAGCATGCCTTGCCACAGTTTTAGTATTCCCTAATAGTCGAATTGTAGCAAGGCATGATGGGACTTGTAGTTTCACAACAGCTGGAGGGCCATAGTTTGGACATGCGTGGTCTAGGGGAACCCCTAGAACCTAAATATAACCCTCTTCCCCTTGCAGCCTAAGCCTCTCCGATGTAATCGCCTAATCATAACCCTCCAGTCCATGCAGAATGTTGACATTTCACGTGTCGACACTGTGAACATGTCAACATTCTGCAGATATCGACAAGTTCCACTCAGCAATTCACAAATATTGATATCGTAACTGTTTACGCTGGTTTCAACATTATGACTGCAGACAAAATGGGGCTGAGTGCGATGTGGTTAAAGGTGACATGGCAGAAGCAGCAGCAATGCACTAAAATGATAATACAGCAGGACAAGTGTTTATGCATTTATGATCTAGTGCCGTGTCAGAAGACGCAGCATCAGACCAACTTTGACATCACCAGCCGGCTGAGTGGCCCTGAGGTCACACAATCCAGAAGCCGCAACTCCTTCCAAGACATCAGCAAATCACACACAGACATTCTAGGGTTAATTTTTTATTTTTTTTTGGAAGCCAATTGACCTACCAGTATCTTTTTGGATTGTGGGAGGAAACCGGAGCACCCGGAGTAAACCCACACAAACACAGGGAGAATATACAAACTCCGCACAGTTAGGGCCATGGTGGGAATCAAACCCATGACCTCAGTGCTGTGAGGCAGTAATGCTAACCATTACACCGTCCGTACTGCCCACGAATCAAAATTTCATTGAATCAGACCAATTTATAAATGGATGAGATGTAAGCTAAGTGCTGTTATTCACATTCTCATTGCCTACAGGAACATACGGAATAAGTGCCCTGCACAGATAGAACACACTAGAGACCCTTTCTTATTAAATCAATGCAAGTCTTACAAGATTCTGTAAGGATATTATTATTACAGTTCAAGAGCCTTCTCATGTAGTAAACAATGATGGGATGTTACTGTTTAATGATAGGCTTGTGGGATGTTCTACTGCTTTCTCCACTCAAATATAACTACTGTATGACCTTTAGATTAATTGAGCGCTCCCATACTCCCCCCCCCCCCCCCCCCCCCCTCCAGAATGTATGCAGGAAATTACATTCCATCCAGTATGGGAAAGGAGATTGCCTGTAACCTGCAATAACTCAACGTAAGTAAACAAGGCTGCAAATCAAGCATCTGTGCCTTAAGGCCACTTTCTTGGCTATATTTTCTGCCTAATTATTCAGCTTAATGATGCCATCTGATGAAATCCCTACAGCACATATGTACTACTATGGGAGACTGGTGGGCTCTCTGAACTGGGCACATTTGCTGGGTGCAGCGTTTGGCCTCAGATTGCTGCCTGCAGTCTGAGCCAGGTGTGTTTGGAGGGTCATGTCAGAACATTAGCTCAATGGAAACTGAAGGACTTTGATGTCCTGGATTCAGCTTGGTGCCGTTATTTACAAACATGCTCTTGGCAGTGGCGTAACTTGTGTAAGGCAGCCCCCGCCACTGCTTGGAGGAGCGGGGGCTGCGTGGGCGCCGGAAGCCTCTCACTCTAACCTGCAGAGCTGAGGTGAGGTCCGTCCTGTCTCACTCCGTCTCTCTCCCTCCCTTCCTCCCAGCAGCAGCAGCATTACAGACAGGAAGTTCGTCTGTGTACACAGTACACACAACCTCCGTCCGCGCAGGCTGGGCAGCTAAGGAATCGTCCCTCTCCCTGCTTTCTGTTCTTGACTGTCCTGCTCCAGCGGCTGCCTTCTATTCCCCTGCACTCTGCACTCCGGTTACAGAGCCCTCCCTTTCTACAGGCTTCAGCACAGGAGCTGAACACAACAATAAGGTTAACTCTTTCAAAACCTGGTTTTCTACAGTGGTATGCAAAGCATTCAGTGTCTGTGTCATCACATGTCAGCATATTTGTGTCAGTGTCTGGGTGTCTGTATTATGTCTCTAGATATCAGCGTCTGTCAGCATCAGTGTCTCTATGTGCAGTCCGTGTGTCAGCGTATCCCTGTGTATAGGCGTCTTTCAGTGTCCATGTGTCAACATATGTGTCTGTGTCGGCGTCCATGTATCAACTTGTCAGCGCCCGTGTTTTAGGATCTGTCCATTTGTCAGTATCTGTCTGTTTGTCGGCGTCTGTGTGTCCATGCGTCAGCATCTGTCTGAGGGGCTGGGGGCATGCCAGAAGCTCACAGAGCGCTTAGCATGCCTCCATAGTGATGAAAACGGGAGGCATGGCTTGTGGGAGCATTATTCCCAATTAGCCTTTCCCCCTCTCAGTGAGGTCACACCCTTTTTCTGGCGGCAGTGCGACTTCGTCGACCGCGGACATCTCGCCCGAGTTCAGTGTAGTGCGAGATGTCTGCTGAATTCTGACGTTTTTTTAAAGGGGAATTAGCTTACAAGGCAAAACCATGCCAAACCATGCCTTGTAAGTTAATTCCCCTTTAAAAAACATCAGAATTCAGCGGATATCTCGCACTGCACTGAACTCGGGCGGCATGAAATTCCGGCCATAGTGTAAGGTGCATTTAGATTTGTGGAGTATAAGTTTAATGACGGCATGTGGCATATAGTGCAAGGGGCATTATGATGTGTGACGTAATGTTTAAGGGGCATGGGGGGGGGGGGCGCCAGAAACTTTTTTGGCTGGGGGGAGCAAAATTTCTAGTTACGCCACTGGCTCTTGGTAACCAGTTTAGTCTCTCCTCCATTGCTATGCATGTTACCTCTACACCCCTGCTTGCCAGAATAGTGTCCTCCAGAGGTGTAGGGGTCACAGCATACTTGCCTACTTTTGAAAACTAGTTTCAGGGAGATTATAGTTGGAAATAGAATTTTGCACAGCGCCCCATTGAGGGGGCGTGTCATGCTCCACGCAAAGGGTGTGTCTAGTTCCATATATGGAGAGATTGTGAAAAGAGATTGTGAACGTGGCACCTAGAAGTGTGGGTGTGTACTGCTACATCTGAGACAAATCTTTTATAATGACTTATATCCAAATGTAGATGAGCCCCAAAGCAGTTAGTAAGAGCTACTATACTTGGTAAAGTGCTGGGAAATGGGGCTGATGTTTCAATGTAAATGTATCTATCTCTTATTCCTTTTTTCCCCCAAAAAACAGTGTAATGTGGGCTAGGTGAAATGAGGGAGATTGCTAGACTAATGAGGGAGAGAGGGAGATTGCTGCTATATCAGGGAGTCTCCTGCATAATGCAGGAGGGGAGGTAACTATGATGTAACAGTGTAATGCGGGCTAGGTGAAATGAGGGAGATTGCTAGACTAACGAGGGAGAGAGGGAGATTGCTGCTATGTCAGAGAGTCTCCTGCAGAATTCAGGAGGGGAGGTAACTATGATGTAACAGTGTAATGTGGGCTAGGTGACATGAGGGAGATTGTTATACTAATGAGGGAGTTTGCTGCTATGTCAGGGAGTCTCCTGCAGAATGCAGGAGGGGAGGTAACTATGGTGTAACAGTGTAATGTGGGCTTGGTGACATGAGGGAGATTGGTAGACTATTGAGGGAGAGAGGGAGATTGCTGCTATTTCAGGGAGTCTCCTGCAGAATGCAGGAGGGGAGGTAACTATGGGTCACAGAGTAGACCGTAAGAAGGTCAACAAATAAAAAAGGTTAACATTCCTTAGGTCCACAGGGTTGAAATGTCAACATCAGTTTTCCACTGTTTTGGTGTCTATGTCTACATACAGATGGAGCCGTTCTCATCCCGCCGTCCGCTACATCGCGATGCAGCCAGCCAGTCCTCTCTCCGCTATGGATGCGACCGCGTCCGCTGGCAGCCACCAGTCCTGATGCAGAGGACAGGGGGGCTGCACTGGCAATACATGACGAATAGGCCGCAGGGGACAAGGGCCTGCACCGATGGGACATGGGGGAAAGAGTCCGGAGAGACTGTAGCAGTGTGTGTGGTTGGGTTGATGGGTAGCAATGCAGTAGCGCACGCAGGGGGGGTTTCCAAGTACCCAGACCCCCCCCCCCCCCAGTGCCTATTCATTGCTGTCCGTGAGACACCAGTCAGTCTGAGCCTGCAACAAAGAAAGCTGCTGTAGACTGCAAGTTCAGGATGCAGCCGCATAATAATGTAATTGAAGCAGTGGCGTAAGTTTGTCCCAGTTGCCCGGAGGCAAGATAAATATATTTGTGCCCCCCCCCACACACACACACACACACTATTATTCAAAATGTATATAGTCTGTTATGAAATATATATTATATACTGCATATATAAATATACACAGAGAGAGAACACATATATATATATTTCAGAACTCAGCCACAGAAGCAATTTTGATGGCTTTCAATTAATGGTTTTAAACTGGCAGGGGAGGAGAGGTGCCCCCTTGATAGCAGGAGCCCGGCGGCAGATGACTCCATTGCCTCCCAGAGTTCTGCCTCTGAATTGAAGCATCTGGACATGTGAAGTGCCCAGCGCTGCAGTCCTGTCTCCCCTCCCCATTCTTTTAGATGTGCCCTGCAGTGGAGCTTATGCTGTGCGTCTGCTACCGGGTCTCTTTCTGCCAGGACTCAGCGATCAGGAGCTGGAAGAAGTGTCAGGCGGATGTACATGAAAGTAACACCGCTGCCTGATTCATTGAAGCCACGGTGTGCACGGAGCCCTTGCTGTGTGGATACAGCGGGCAGAGCCGGGCCCCTGTGAGTGGTTGGAGGGAGGGAGGGGGGGGGGTGGTGGTGGATTTGTGAGGCACATGGCACAGGGGATAAGTAACCCGGGTTCCCCTCTGTGAATGGGCCCCAGTACCCACCATGGATCAATGCGGGCAGCTGCCATCCTTGGGACGGTAAAATTGTATAACTGCAAGGTCTCCCCCCCCCCCAACCCTCCCTTGCAGAAGTCTTACCTCCCTCTTCAGCCTGACCCCAACCCTGGTGCCTAAACCTATCCCCTCCCATGCCCGCAGCCTAACGCAGACGTGTCAAGATTGTTTATTAAATATGATTTGAAAGTTAATATATCCCAGATGAATGCGTTACGCACATGTCTTTAGAGCGCTTGTCTGCATATAAAAGACGATTCCGTATCTGTGTTCTAACAAACCAGCTGCTCTATGAAAACGTGTTGTACAGTATGAGAAGTCTGTCCTCTAGTGGCTAGTGGCGAGTATTACACATATACAGTGTAATTATTAGAGACAGGATTATATGCAACATAAAAAGCTTGAAATATGCATGCAAATATGAATGAAAAATACTTAAAATATGCATGAAAAGTGTCAAAATATGCTACATTAAATAATAAAAAAAGTTATTTTTTACTTGTTTATTTAAAAATCAGCATACAATTAGTTGCAAATAA